>NC_091091.1:22516842-22831447 GCF_032405125.1 Capricornis sumatraensis
TCTGCTGGCAGGTACTTTTTCACTGTATTCTGGCATTCACTCAGCATTTGTCTGTGTGTTCAGTGGCGCTGTCTGTCTGGCTCATTATGCTGTGGTCCGCAGTGGTGGTGATGATGTGTCCTCACTTCTCTGGGAAGGCTGAAAATTCTTCATCCTGGATTTCACTGACTAGATGAAGGACATATTTCTAGGTAGGTTTCTTGGATTTAGATTTGGAAACAAACAAGCTCTCAGACCCTTTCAGCCTTCAGTGGATGATGATGGCTTGTGTTCCATTAGCTGTCCTCTGATGAAGAACTGTCCCCAAACTATAGTGGCACCCCTGTGGGGAAAATCACCTCTCTGTTTAATCACCTCTCAGGTTAGGCAAACTGAGGCCTAACCTTGGCAAATTACCTTCTCAAGTCAAATCAAGAGGCAATAACAGGACATTACAATTGCATCCAAATTAACTTTTATGATTTTGACTCAGGTCATCAAGTTTTTTCCACCCACCCCCATGCTAAAAGGTCAGACATCAAAGCCTTTTCTTTTTCTCCAAGTTCCACGGGCTTATGCACTCTGCTCCCGTTTGCTCCTCCAGCGCTCAACCCACTCTTGCTAATGTTCAGAAAGAATTAAGTAAGAAACCTGCCAGAGAGAAGGAAAAAGTCCAAACAATCACAGATGGCCGGCTCGCAAATTTAATTTAAAATCATTCTTTATTATCCAAAATATTAAAATTAAAGCTATAATGCCCAAAGGAAAACACAGATTAAAACCCCCTATGTTTCACAGCCTTTTCCTCAGGGGGTCCCCGAAACACTGAGTAAGAATGCTTTGAGAAGAAAGCAGGCATGCAGGAGCAAAGAGCCAGCTGTAGATCATTGAGCCAAACTCTCAGTGACTGACCCAATCAGCTTCCCTTAAAGCCAAACACCAACTGTTTCATATGCAATTAATGATTGCCCTGGCAAATGAAAGTACATCAAGTCATCACAGGCATCGTTGAATGAGGAGACACACAGCAGTCACAGGTAGCTCATCCCTGGCATCTACATAATGATATTACCAGGCTAATCTAGGCTCAGGATTTAATTCTGCAAAACACCATGCACTAAATATTTATATTCATAAAAGGGCTATGAGGGAAAAAAGCCCACATGCTGCCTCTAGGCTCCGCATTTGTCTAGAATAAGCTGCTGGCTCATTTGCTGGGGTGTATGGTTGGGGGTCAAGGGCATCAGTCAAGTATCAGTAGAATTCTAGTGTTTCTGGCCCCAACTTCACGCTTTGAAAAGGCTCATTGCTGGATTGGGTATTCAGAGATACCCAAGAGAAAGCAAAGTCCCTTCCATCCCTGGATATGTCAAAGCAGACACGGAGGCCCCCTCATGTATCAGTGAGAAAGCAGAGCAGATGAGAACGTGTTCCCCTGTCTCTGGTGCAGAAAAATGAAAGTCTAGAGAAGGATCAGAGACTGTTTAGAATCATACCTCACAAATTTTAAATTGCAGATATAATTCCAATTCTTGGCACCACCATATCTGAACTATAAAACTGAAGAAGAGAGTTTCTCCAAATAATCACGAATAAACCAATGCTGATGGAAAGAACAGGTGTTCTCTTTGGCTTCTTGGATTTATCTCTATTTTCTCTATTGGATCCTAATTCTGAACCACAGTCCTTATTCAAATGTTTTTTGCAGTGCACTCCTGGGCCTGACACCTCCAGCATACAAGGCACAGGACCTAACACAGCTTGGCCTCAGGAGTTGCCAGGATCATTTCCATGTCCATCCTGGAGGCTGCTCTCCTCTCCCCACTTGTATCTCAAACCCAATTCTTTTTTTAATTGAAGTACAGTTGATTTATAATGTTGTGTTGATTGCTGCTGTACAGCAAAGTGATTCAGTTATATGTATATGTATGTGTGTATATATATATATATACATTCTTTTTCATATTCTTTTCATTATGATTTATCATGGGTTATTGAATATAGTTCCCTGTGCTATACAGCAGGACCTTGTTGTTTAACCTTTCTATATATGCTGTTCTTTAGTCACTAAGTTGTGTCCAGCTCCATCGCGACCCTATGGACTGAAGCCTGCTAGGTTTCACTGTCCATGGGATTGCCCAGGCAAGAATACTGGAGTGGGGTGTCCTTTCCTTCTCCAGGGGATCTTCCTGACCCAGGGATTGAACTCGTGTCGTCTGCATTGGCAGGTGACTTCTTTACCTCTGAGCCACCAGGGAAGCCCATTCCATTTACACCAGCTTGCATCTGCTAATCCAAACTCCTAATTCATTCCTCTCTGCTCCCCTTCCCCCGCCACCCTAGCAATCGCCAGTCTCTTCTCTGTCTGTATTTCAGCTTCTGTTTCACAGATAGGTTCATTTGCGTCATGCTTTAGATTCCACATATAAGTGATATCATATGGTATTTGTCTTTCTTTTTCTGACTTCATATAACATGATAATCTCTAGTTACATCCATGTTGCTGTAAACGGCATTGTTTTCTTTTTTATGGCTGAGTAGTATTCTATTGTACATATCTTCTTTATCCATTCATGTGTTGATGGACATTTAGGTTGCTTCCATGTCTTGGCTATTGTGAACAGGGCTGCTATGAACATAGGGGTGCATGTATCTTTTTGAATTATAGTTTTGTCTGTGTATATGCCCAGGAGTGGGATTGTTGGATCATATGGTAATTCTATTTTTAGTTTTCTGAGGTGCCTCCATACTGTTTTCCACAGTAGCTGTACCAACTTACATTCCCACCAGCGGTGTAGGAGGGTTCCCTTTTCTCCACACCCTCTCCAGCATTTATTTGTAGACTTTTCAATGATGGCCATTCTGATTGGCATGAGGTGATACCTCATTGTAGTTTTGATTTGCATTTCTCTAATTATTAGCAATGTTAAGCATCTTTTCATGTGCCTCTCGGTCATCTATACTTCTTCTCTGATCTCTTTAGGTCTTCTGCCCACTTTTCGACTGTGTTGTTTGCTTCATCTGTTGTTGAGTTCAAACCCAACTCTTTTCATCCAGCCTCCTTTGCCCATTTTTCTCCTTGGCAGAAAATGCAGATGATGGAGACTGTTGGTTCCCTGTGCACACCATGACTTGGAGCCTTCAGCAACTTTTCCAGGGCTCTGCATATTATAATCAAGATGAGATCAACTAATAAAAATTACTTTGGTTACAATCCAAAGAGATTAACCAGCCTTAAGGGTTTCACGGCTATGCATTACACTTTTCAATTTTCCTACAATTAAGCTAACAACAAATAATATTGACAAATAAACTGCCAGATCTGCTAGCTGAAGCCCTGCCATGGCAAGCAAGAGTTGTTCTGCTGCTAAGTGATTGTCTAGCCATTGCCTGCTTGTCAGGTCCAGCCTGTGAGTTCCAACACGCTAGGGTCCTGGCACTCTAGCTCACGGATGAGGCAATGAGTGAAACTTGTTGGTTTTGTTCTTTAAAAAGATGATAATCCTGACTCTTGCCCTCCTGACATATTTGAAGAATTTTCCTTGTTTCCACTGATTTATCAACATCCTGCTAGAAAAAATCCAAGGTAAGGAGACCTATATTCTTGTGAGGCACAACTACATTAACTCATTAATTAAGTCAGAGTCACATGTCCAGGGCCTAATATAAACTAGACCCAGCACTAATAAAATCTGGGGATAGGCCCAAGTCTCAGTGAAAACCCTCTCCCCCACAGATGCTGCTTGAGGTCTACGGAGGCTAGACTTCAGCCTTCCAGGTTGCCTGGGCATTGGAAACAATAGCAGGCTGCAAGATGTTTTGGCTCCTGTCTACAAAGCTAAGGCCCAATTACTTCTCTGGATATTTCTATTACTCAGGTTTGGAGAAGAAGAAAACAGGAGGAAGGGCTAGGAGAGGAGGACTACAAAGGGAATAAAGGTCATTGTTACCATTTAATGAGAGCTTACCATGAGCCAATCACTGTGGTCAGTGCTTTCACTTAGTAATTTATATAATCTTCATAATAATCCTATGAAGTAGACCCCCATTTTACAGCTGAAGAAATTGAGGCCTAGAGAAGTTAAATAGCAGTTCAGGAATTGAACCCAGGTTTTGGTTCCAGAGCTTATCTATGCTTTTTGCCACAAAACCAGTGAAAACTGCTGAACAATTATAAATACAGAAAATATATTTCTGTAGCAGAATCTAAATTACTATTATTATTATTTTTGGCTGGGCCTCATAGCTTACGGGATATTAGTTCCATAACCAGGGATTGAACCTGGGCAAGCTCAGAGTCCTAACCCCTGGACTACTGAGGAAGTCCCAGCAGAATCTAAATTCTGATCTAAGTTAGAAACAGGACATCTAGCCTCAAAGTCATACTCCCTTTGATACAATGTTTGATCTTCATCAAAATCAACAAATATATGGGACCTCTCTGGTGGTCCAGTGGCTAAGGCTTCACATTCTCAATGCAGGGAGCTTGGGTTTGCTCCCTGGTCAGGGGACCAGATCCTGCATGCTGCAACTAAGACCAGGAACAGCTAAATAAATAGATAATAAAAAACAAAAAACAAACATCTGACAAGAACCCAGTCTCCTGGGACAAATGGGACAGCGAAAGAGTGTTCTATTTCTTCAATTATGAGAAACAGAGGATAATCTTAAACTAAATCATCTGAGAAACTTGTTAAAAATGCAGATTCATGGGCCCCACCCAATCTTCTTGATCAGAATCTCTGAATAGGGGGCTTGTGAGGCTGCTATTTAAGAAGGTCTCCAGATGATTATTATGCATCCAAGAAAGGAAAATCATTGGCATGAACTATGAACACTGCCCTCAAATACATGCCAAGCCCTGTGCCCTGGCATCCAGGCCACTAATCTGACTGCAGGCAGTCCTCAGCTCCTTCACTCTCCCTCTGCCTTCAGTCTTTAATACCTGCCAGCTGCATTTCTTCCTCCCGTCTTTATTCTAATTCACCCTGGTCCCTGACATCTGTGCTCTGCCCTCCTCTCCTCACCTGTGTTTGGGTTTTACACCTGCCCCTGGCCTGCTTTGACTTCTTTCTTTCTCTCTTTTAAATGTAATTTTTATTTAAGTATATTATACATACAGAAAAGTGCACAGGATAATAAGGTTACAGCTCAATGAATTTTTCCAAAGTGTATATACCCGTGTAGCCAGCATGAAGTCTTTCTCTCTCTTTTCAAACACAAATTTGACTCTAAATAGCACTGAAGGGTAATTTAAGTCTTTAGTCTCTTAAAGGGACAGCAGGAAAGGGAAATTCCACCATATATCATTCCTTAAAACCTTCTTGTAGAAGCTTCTCACCACCAAAATCTCTCTGCCTTCTTCACTTCCTTTCACAAGTATTTATTTGGCACCTACCATATTATGTGCTGGGTGCATAATGATGAACAAGATATCCCTGGGTCCTGCTTTCATGGCACTTAAAGTCTCACAAGAGAGACAAATGAGACACAGAAAGGAAACAATAAATTGTGGACTTCCCTGGCAGTCCAGTGGTTAAGAATCTGCCTGCCAATGCAGAGGACACGGGTTTGATCCTGGGTCTGGGAAGATCCCACATACCATGGGGCAACTAAACCTGTGGGCTGCAACTACTGAGCATGCATACCACAGCTGCTGAAGCCCGCTCGCCCTGGAGCCTGAGATCTGCAACAAGACAAGCCACTGCAATGAGAAACCCATGCACCACAACTAGAGAGGAGCCCCTACTTACTCGACTAGAGAAAGCCTGTGCGCAGCAGCAGAGACCCAGCGCAGCCGAAAATAATAAAGAAAATGTACATTAATTTTAAAAAGTATAAATTGTGACGATTGCTCTGAAGGGATTAACTGGGTGCTCTGTGCACAGAGGACGTGACTGAAGCGACCTAGCAGCAGCAGCAGCAGCAGGTGCCTGGAGGGTGAGGAGGTGAGGCATGGGAGGAGGAAAGAGTTGTTTATGAACAAACTATGAATGAAAAGGGCAGAATGTGAAGGCAAGGGCAAAGGCCCTGATGTGGGACGCACCTTGGATCAAGGCAGGAATTCTTTCCTTTCCCTTCTCTTGGTGACCTCTCCAGCTGTCTCCTCCTATCTTTACAAATCTTTTCTTTTCCGCCAGAAGCTTTCTGCTTTGTCTACCTCTTTTTATAGGAACAATTTACCATTTTCTCTCTTACAGCATAATAAGTGTTCATCAACCCAAACCCTGACTGTTTAGTGAGGTAGAGAAGGGAGGAAGAATGTGAACTTGAACTTTAATTTTTTTTTCTTTTTCTGGTCCCAGAAATGTTTGAACAGGATTTATCCACCTACTCTTTGGAATCAGCTCTCAGTCACCCTGTCGTCCCTGAACTAAGTCTACAGGAAGCCTCTGAGTTGCCTCCTTTCTCTGGTGTCTCACAGTTATCACTGGGAGACTCACGGAGGAGTTCTGTTCAGGAACTCAGAGGTTTAGAATCAAGAAGTCTCATCAGTGGTTTTGGCAGCTACACTGTTTTGTTTCTGAGCTAACACTGCCATCAACGATAGCCCTGGCATTAAAGGCAGGGGGCAGTACAGTCTGTGCCCCAAAGGGTTTGGTCGTGAGCCATTCTAACAACGATGACTTGAATGAGAGTGTTACAAGCACAAAGAAACCTGAGGATTCAAGAGCAGCCCTCTGGCTCTGTTGTCTGGATTTCTTCCTGCCCATGTCAGTGTGAGGCCTTTGCACCCTCTGACCCTAGAGAGACCCTAGCAGAGCAAGTCCTACTAGTCTCTTCTCTCCTTTCCACCTCCACCCCCCAGCCTATCCTCAGATCCTCTTACAATCCTGCCTGCCATGATCTCTCAGTTATCACTGGGAAACTCATCTTTGAAGGACTGCCTCAGTCAGACTCCCTGACAGGTGACTGAAGTGGGGAGAATGTTGGGAGGTGAGCCCTCATAACAAAGTAATTAGACCTTTCAAAAGCCCAGCTTTATAGCCCTTTTGGCTTCTCCAGCAATAGAGTTGTGATAGAGCACCTCCTTCTGTTAACTTCAATGTCCTGGAGAAGGTGAGTTAAATTAAAAACAAACAAAAAACTATTCTTCCATACAGAGATTCAAGTTAAGGCCTCAAAGCCAAATCTTGGTATACAAATTTTTTTAATGTCCTCTTTGTGTTCCAGTCCTTGACAAAATCCTGTCCAGTCTTTATCATTATTATCGCCACCATCTAACACTGACCGAGTTCCTATCATAAGCTAGGGCCTGGGCAAACTGCTTTATGTGCAAGCTTTTCCTCCTGGCCCCGCTAAACCTGGACTGCTAAGCCTGACCATGACCGTGATTCTGAGGGTCAACCTCCAGGGCTATGAATGAGGCAGACCCTCAGACTAGCACCGGCACCAGCAGGGAGAACCAGGGACCTGGGGGACAAAGTTTAGATGCCTTGCCCTCTGACACTTGGGACATGATTAGGACAGTTTTCTGACAGACATTGGTGAGTTGCATTTGGTCATGTGTCCACTTAACAACTGTGAGGAAGATATTAGCTTGGGATAGTGGAATTCCCACCACTGGGAAATGACAGCAGCCAGATAAAGACATCATCTGCTTGAAGGAATGGTAGTGATGGGATCTGGACAAAGGCCAGCTGAAGAGAAAACAACCCATACAAACCTCAAAATCTATAAAACGAGGGAGGGTCAAATAGTGTCTAACAAATTTAAGCAAAGAAATAAAGGAAGTACAGCATGAAAGTCTGATTAATATCTGAAGCTGGGAAAAATATTCAATAAACACATAAGCTATCTTCTTATAACCAAATGAATACTCTTTTTGTCTGTTCTGGACAAAGGTTTCTGATTTGGATACTATTGTTAATAAATACCAGACCACTTGACCTGCCTCTTGAGAAATCTGTATGCAGGTCAGAAAGCAACAGTTAGAACTGGACATGGAACAACAGACTGGTTCCAAATAGGAAAAGGAGTACATCGAGGCTGTATATTGTCACCCTGCTTATTTAACTTATATGCAGAGTACATCATGAAAAATGTTAGACTGGATGAAGCACAAGCTGGAATCAAGATTGCCGGGAGAAATATCAATAACCTCAGATATGCAGATGACACTACACTTATGGCAGAAAGCGGAGAAGAACTAAAGAGCCTCTTGATGAAAGTGAAAGAGGAGAGTGAAAAAGTTCGCTTAAAGCTCAACATTCAGAAAACGAAGATAATGGCATCCAGTCCCATCACTTCATGGCAAATAGATGGGGAAACAGCAGAAACAGTGGCAGATTCTATTTTGGGGGGCTCCAAAATCACTGCAGATGGTGACTGCAGCCATGAAATTAAAAGATGCTTACTCCTTGGAAGAAAAGTTATGACCATCCTAGACAGCATATTAAAAAGCAGAGACATTGCTTTGCCAACAAAGGTCCATCTAGTCAAAGCTCTGGTTTTTCCAGTAGTCATGTATGGATGTGAGAGTTGGACTATAAAAAAAGCTGAGCGCCGAAGAATTGATGCTTCTGAACTGAGGTGTTGGAGGAGACTCTTGAGAGTTCCTTGGATAGCAAGGAGATCCAACCAATCCATCCTAAAGGAGATCAGTCCTGAGTGTTCATTAGATGGACTGATGTTGAAGCTGAAACTCCAATACTTTGGCCACCTGACACAAAGAAGTGACTCATTGGAAAAGATCCTGATGCTGGGAAAGATTGAAGGCGGGTGGAGAAGAGGAAGACAGAGGATGAAATGGTTGGGTGGCATCACTGACTCAATGGACATGAATTTCGGTAAACTCCAGGAGTTGGTGATGGACAAGGAGGCCTGGTGTGCTGCAGTCCATGGGGTCGCAAAGAGTTGGACATGACTGAGTGACTGAACTGAACTGTTAATAAATGCATTTAGACTGTGGGTTAGACTACCTGCAGGAGAATCTGTATTAGTTATCTATTGCCAAATAATAAATAACTCTCCAATTTAACAGCTTAAAATAACAGTAAATATTTATTATCTCATAGGGGTCAGGAATTTGAACAGTTTAGCTGAGTGCTCTACCCAGCATCTCAAGAGGTTGTGTTCAAGATGTGGGCTGGGTTTGCAATAACCTGAAAGCTTAACTGTGACTGTTGGATCTGTTCCAAGACAGCTTGCAAATGTTATTGGCTATTTGGTGCTGACTGTTGGCAGAAGTTTCTTGCTCTATGGACCTCTCCATAGGGCTGCTTGGGGTTCCTCATAACCAAATGCCGTATTTCTCCCAGAGCAAGTACTTCTTTCTCCCAGAGCGTGTGAGTAAGGCAGACCCATGGTGTTTTGTATAACCTAGCCTTGGGAGTCACCCTCCATCATTTCTGTAGTATCTCGTTGGTTATACAAATCAGTCCTATTCATTATAGGATGGATGTGAATACCAGGAGGCAAGAATTATTGGGGGTCATCTTGGAGGTAGTCACCACCATACCTTTGTTCTTACAGTGTTCTATTTAAACCATTCACCTCAGACTGGGACATGAACCCATGGGTGTCGGGACTCAAACCCAGCCAAAACCTTACTGGAGACTCTAGTCCACAGTCTTTTAATTAGAATCACTTACCTGATGTCTGGACTTACTGAGGCTCAGTTTCTATGTGTCTCAGCACAGAAGGAATTCAGTGAGAGGCAAAGTGAGAAGCAAGAAATAGATTTGTTAATTTAGCACTCTTACAAGAAATGCAAGCAGGCAGGTGAGGAAGCTCTGCCTTGAGGATTAAGTGGGCTATAGTTTAATAGTCAAAGGAAAGGGAGAGGGGAAAAGACTGCCTTCTTCGAGTAGATATCAGGCTTACATCACTAGCTCCTCCTCTGTATCAGGCAGGAGAACGACTGACTCTATGAGGTCAAACAAGGACTGTCATATTACTGGTGTTGTTGTTTAGTTGTTAAGTCATGTCTGACTCTTTTGTGACCCCATGGACTGTAGCCTGCTAGGCTCCTCTGTCCATGGGATTTCTAAGGCAAGAATACTGGAGTGGGTTGCCATTTCCTTCTCCAGAGGGCCTTCCAGGTCTCCCGCATTGCAGGCAGACTCTTTACCACCTGAGCCACTGGGGGAGCCCTTCTACAGTTAGACAAGCTTGCTTCTTTCCACGAGGTTCTGATAACTTTCTTGAGTGATCAACTTACAGTGGTCTCCCAAAGCTTCCCAGGTTTCCCTCTCTATTTATAGACTCCTGCTGAGACTTCTACAGCTATCTGTATATCTATCCTATTTTAACCCTATCACTATCAGTTCAGTTCAGTTCAGTTCAGTCGCTCAGTTGTGTCCGACTCTTTGTGACACCATGAATTGCAGCACGCCAGGCCTCACTGTCTATCACCAACTCCCGGAGTTCACTCAAACTCATGTCCATCGAGTCAGTGATGCCATCCAGCCATCTCATCCTCGGTTGTCCCCTTCTCCTCCTACCCCCAATCCCTCCCAGCATCAAAGTCTTTTCCAATGAGTCAACTCTTAGCATGAGGTGGCCAAAGTACTGGAGCTTCAGCTTTAGCATCGGTCCTTCCAAAGAACACCCAGGACTGATCTCCTTCAGAATGGACTGGTTGGATCTCCTTGCAGTCCAAGGGACTCTCAAGAGTCTTCTCCAACACCACAGTTCAAAAGCATCAGTTCTTTGGCACTCAGCTTTCTTCACAGTCCAACTCTCACATCCATACATGACCACTGGAAAAACCATAGCCTTGACTAGATGGACCTTTGTTGGCAAAGTAATGTCTCTGCTTTTGAATATGCTGTCTAGGTTGGTCATAACTTTCCTTCCAAGGAGTAAGTGTCTTTTAATTTCAGGGGTGCAATCACCATCAGCAGTGATTTTGGAGCCCCCCAAAATAAAGTCTGATACTGTTTCCACTGTTTCCCCATCTATTTCCCATGAAGTGATGAGACTGGATGCCATGATCTTCGTTTTCTGAATGTTGAGCTTTAAGCCAACTTTTTCACTCTCCACTTTCACCTTCATCACTATCAGGGGCACACAATTACAATTTGCCCCATTCCTGATGATGCTCACTGTTTTTTTTTTTTTGTGTGTGTGGGGGGCATACTATGTCTTGTGCAGGATCTTAGTTCACCTATCAGGGGTCAAACCTGTGCCCCCTTGCAGTGGAAGTGTGGAGTCCGAATCACTGGATGGCCAGAGAATTTTTGATATTCACCTTGATCACTTGCTTAAAGTTATGTCTGCCAGTCTTTCCCACTGTGAAGTTACTCTTTTCTTTTTTGAATCATTAAGTATATTGGGAGTCATATCTCCATTATTCTTTGAGTACTTCCTTGTGTTCTGGCACAAAATTTTCTAGCTTCATCTTGTATTTTCCTTGTCCTAGCCCTGGAATCAGCTATTTCCCCAAGGAACACTAATTCCTTTTAGTGGAGAATGGTATTTAGAAGCTAAGATCTGGATGCTAAGTCTAGTTACTATTATTGGGTATTGCTGCTCCAGGGCTTCCCTGGTAGCTCAGATGGTAAAGAATCTGCCTGCAATGCAGGAGACCCTTGTTTGATTCCTGGGTCGGGAAGATCCCCTGGAGGAGGGCATGGCAACATACTCCAGTATTCTTGGGCTTCCCTGGTGGCTCAGTTGGTAAAGAATCCACCTCCAATGCAGGAGACCCTGGTTTGATTCCTGAGTTGGGAAGATCTCCTGGAGGAAGGCATGGCAACCCACTGCAGCATTCTTGCCTGGAGAATCCCCATGACCAGAGCAGCCTGCTGGGCAACCTTTCATGGGGTTGCAAAGAGTAGGACATGACTGAGCAACTAAGCATAACACAGCAGCATTGGTGCTCCAAGACCCTCACAGTGGGCAGAGCTAGGGAATGTGTGTATACAATGTCTCCCTTCACTGCTGCGAGCTTCTTCCTCCACATGGAAGCCCTTACCATATCAGCTGGGCGCCAACACCCCATGCCAGATCATCCCTCAGCATAGACACCAACTTTGTTCTGTCCTGTATAATAGTTTTAAGACTAAATTGTTCAGGAAGAAGGTCCAAACTGAGCCCATCTTGATTGTATATGCAAATTATATGAAATTTAGAGCTCTTAATTGTTAACATTTATTGAGTACAGACTACATGCCAGGTGATGTTCTAAGGATTTTCCATGAATCCTCAGGCCAGCCCAATGAGATAGGAACTATTATGGTCCCCATGCTGATTAGGCATAAAGAGGTTAAGTAATTGCCCAAGGTCACACGGTTATTGGACTTCTAGAAGATATCCTTAAAAAGAGGAGGTATCCTGTGTCCTTCACAGTATTTCCCTGATGTAGGGGTGGAACACAGATACTGTACTGCTAGATATCCTCTTTGGAGAAGGCAATGGCACCCCACTCCAGTACTCTTGCCTGGAAAATCCCATGGATGGAGGAGCCTGGTAGGCTGCAGTCCATGGGGTCGCTAAGAGTCGGACACGACTGAGCAACTTCACTTTCACTTTTCACTTTCATGCATTGGAGAAGGAAATGGCAACCTGCTCCAGTATTCTTGCCTGGAGAATCCCAGGGACGGGGGAGCCTGGTGAGCTGCCATCTATGGGGTTGCACAGAGTCAGACACGACTGAAGCGATTTAGCAGCAGCAGCAGCAGATATCCTCTGGGGACAAATTGCCCTCAGCTGAGAACCACTGGTCTAGAACAACAGTAATCGAATCTGAGTAAAGCTGCTTCTTGATTGTTTGTGCTAATGAATGAAAGAAAGGGGATAAACATAATCCAGAAGGGCAGAAAATGCAAAAGAAGTCTCTTCTCTGTGTGGCAGAGATTGCTGGTTGCCTATTCCAACATCCATTATAAAGGCATTTCTTCAACCTTTCTCCGCCAGCTCTATACCCCACCTGCCTTTGTACCCATACTCTCTCCCTCCATTTCTGTCACTGAAGGCTAATCCTTGCATCTAGATTTCACTATATCTTCTTCAGTTCAGTTCAGTCGCTCAGTCGTGTCTGACTCTTTGCGACCCCATGAATCGCAGCTCGCCAGGCCTCGGTGCCATCACCAACTACTGGAGTTCACTAAAACTCATGTCCATCGAGTTGGTGATGCCATCCAGCCATCTCATCCTCTGTCGTCCCCTTCTCCTCCTACCCCCAATCCCTCCCAGCATCAAAGTCTTTTCCAATGAGTCAACTCTTAGCATGAGGTGGCCAAAGGATTGGAGTTTCAGCTTCAACATCAGTCCTTCCAATGAACACCCAGGACTGATCTCCTTTAGAATGGACTGGTTGGATCTCCTTGCAGTCCAAGGGACTCTCAAGAGTCTTCTCCAGCACCACAGGTCAAAAGCATCAGTTCTTTGGCACTCAGCTTTCTTCACAGTCCAACTCTCACATCCATACATGACCACTGGAAAAACCATAGCCTTGACTAGATGGACCTTTGTTGGCAAAGCAATGTCTCTGCTTTTGAATATGCTATCTAGGTTGCTCATAACTTTCCTTCCAAGGAGTAAGTGTCTTTTAATTTCATGGCTGCAATCACCATTTGCAGTGATTTTGGAGCCCCCCAAAATAAAGTCTGACACTGTTTCCACTGCTTCCCCATCTATTTGCCATGAAGTGATGGGACCGGATGCCATGATCTTCGTTTTCTGAATGTTAAGCTTTAAGCCAACTTTTTCACTCTCCTTTCACTTTCATCAAGAGGCTTTTTAGTTCCTCTTCACTTTCTGCCATAAGGGTGGTGTCATCTGCATATCTGAGGTTATTGATATTTCTCCCAGCAATCTTGTTTCCAGCTTGTGCTTCTTCCAGCCTGGCGTTTCTCATGGTGTACTCTGCATATAAGTTAAATAAGCAGGGTGACAATATACAGCCTCAATGTACTCCTTTTCCTATTTGGAACCAGTCTGTTGTTCCATGTCCAGTTCTAACTGTTGCTTCCTGACCTGCATATAGGTTCCTCAAGAGGCAGGGCAGGTGCTCTGGTATTCCCATCTCTTTCAGAATTTTCCACAGTTTATTGTGATCCACACAGTCAAAGTCTTTGGCATAGGCAATAAAGCAGAAATAGATGTTGTTCTGGAACTCTCTTGCTTTTTCGATGATCCAGCGGATGTTGGCAATTTGATCTCTGGTTCCTCTGCCTTTTCTAAAACCAGCTTGAACATCTGGAAGTTCATGGTTCATGTACTGCTGAAGCCTGGCTTGGAGAGTTTTGATCATTACTTTACTAGCGTGTGAGATGAGTGCAATTGTGTGGTAGTTTGAGCATTCTTTGGCATTGCCTTTCTTTGGGATTGGAATGAAAACTGACCTTTTCCAGTCCTGTGGCCACTGCTGAGTTTTCCAAATTTGCTGGCATATTGAGTGTAGCACTTTCACAGCGTCATGTTCCAGGATTTGAAATAGCGCAACTGGAATTCCATCACCTCCACTAGCTTTGTTTGTAGTGATGCTTTCTAAGGCCCACTTGACTTCACCTTCCAAGATGTCTGGCTCTAGGTGAGTGATCACACCATCGTGCTTATCTTGGTCATGAAGATCTTTTTTGTACAGTTCTTCTGTGTATTCTTGCCACCTCTTCTTCATATCTTCTGCTTCTGTTAGGTCCATACCATTTCTGTCCTTTATTGAGCCCATCTTTGCATGAAATGTTCCCTTGGTATCTCTAATTTTCTTGAAGAGATCTCTAGTCTTTTCCATTCTGTTGTTTTCCTCTATTTCTTTGCATTGATCGCTGAGGAAGGCTTTCTTATCTCTCCTTGCTCTTCTCTGGAACTCTGCATTCAGATGCTTATTTATATCTTTCCTTTTCTCCTTTGCTTTTCACTTCTCTTCTTTTCTCAGCTATTTGTAAGGCCTCCCAGACAGCTATTTTGCGTTTTTGCATTTCTTTTCCATCGGGATGGTCTTGATCCCTGTCTCCTGTACAATGTCACAAACCTCCGTCCATAGTTCATCAGGCACTTTATCTATCAGATCTAGTCACTTAAATCTATTTCTCACTTCCACTGTATAATCATAAGGGATTTGATTTAGGTCATACCTGAATGGTCTAGTGGTTTTCCCTACTTTCTTCAATTTAAGTCTGAATTTGGCAATAAGGAGTTCATGATCTGAGCCACAGTCAGCTCCCGGTCTTGTTTTTGCTGACTGTATAGAGCTTCTCCATCTTTGGCTGCAAAGAATATAATCAATCTGATATCAGTGTTGACCATCTGGTGATGTCTATGAGTAGAGTCTTCTCTTGTGTTGTTGGAAGAGGGTATTTGCTATGGCCATTGTGTTCTCTTGGCAGAACTCTATTAGTTCTTGCCCTGCTTCATTCTGTATTCCAAGGCCAGGTGTTTCTTGACTTCCTACTTTTGCATTCCAGTCCCCTATAATGAAAAGGACATCTTTTCTGGGTGTTAGTTCTAAGAGGTCTTGTAGGTCTTCATAGTGAAGTGCAAATCGCTCAGTCGTGTCCGACTGTTTGCGACCCCATGGTCTATACAGTCCATGGCGTTCTCCAGGCCAGAATACTGGAGTGGGTAGCCGGTTCCTTCTCCAGGGGATCTTCCCAACCCAGGGATTGAACCCAGGTCTCCCGTATTGCAGGCGGATTCTTTACCAGCTGAGCCACAAGGGAAGCCAAATATTTTAAAATTAAAAAATATATATTTATAACTTCTTTAAAGTGCTTGTCGGTTTTTAAATTGAGTTCATCTTATGCCTTTATCTATTGATTACTCTTCCTCTTGATTATGGATCACATTCTCCTATTTCCCACTACTATCCCACTTAAACATAATCAGACCTGTTACACTACCCTAAATCCTAGAAGCTGTGTGCCTAAAACTAACGACCCCCGGGGGTGAGGAATAAGGAGCACAAGAACGGGTAAGTTTACTCCTGTCTGCATCGTTTTCAATTAAATAGCGAAGAGACCGTGAAAAGGAGAGACTGAAGTTTCTCAAAGGCCATCAACTTTACAGGGTAAAATCCCAGAGGAGCCCTCCCTCCCCTCCAGCCACTACAGAAGGCCCACACGAGCCCTTGAGACACCCAAAACCTGAGGTGGAGCTGAGAGGTGCCTTGACCGCGGAAAGGGAGCATTATTCAATTCCCCATCCGAACCCCGAAGAAGTTCAGCTGTCAGACAGCCACTCCACACCCCGCATGGGACCTCCCTCAGCCATCCCCAGATAGCACAAAGAGCGCGCTAGCCGCTGCGCAGTTTCAGAGGCCGGGCCGCGGGAGGAGGAAGAGACGCGTTATTGGCCAGATTGATTGACACACAGCTCCTCTCCGCCCAGCGCCCGGAGAGTAGGTCTTCATAGAACCGTTCAACTTCAGCTCCTTCAGCGTTGCTGGTAGGGGCATAGACTTGGATACCGTGATATTGAATGGTTTGCCTTGGAAATGAACAGAGATCATTCTGTCGTTTTTGAGACTGCATCCAAGTACTGCATTTCAGATTCTTTTGTTGACCGTGATGGCTACTCCATTTCTTCTAAGGGATTCCTGCCCACAGTAGTAGATATAATGGCCATCTGAGTTAAATTCACCCATGCCAGTCCATTTTAGTTTGCTGATTCCTAGAATGTTGATGTTCACTCTTGCCATCTCCTGTTTGACCACTTCCAATTTGCCTAGATTCATGGACCTAACCTTCCAGGTTCCTATGCAATATTGCTCTTTACAGCTTTGGACCTTGCTTCTATCACCAGTCACATCCACAGCTGGGTACTGTTTTTGCTTTGGCTCCAACCCTTCATTCTTTCTGGAGTTATTTCTCCACTGATCTCCAGTAGCATATTGGGCACCTACTTACCTGCGGAGTTCCTCTTTCAGTATCCTATCATTTTACCTTTTCATACTGTTCATGGGGTTCTCAAGGCAAGAATACTGAAGTGGTTTGCCATTCCCCTCTCCAGTGGACCACGTTCTGTCAGACCTCTCCACCATGACCCGCCCGTCTTCTTAGACCCTCCTATTTCTGCCTCTAACCCCAGTGCTATCTCTTCTCTTCCTCCCTGGATAGCCATATATCTCGTAAGAAGAGACTCAGCAGTCTCCATTTCCTCACCTTTCCTCTTCAACTCACTGCAGCATGGCATCTGCCTCCCCCCATGAGCCACACTTGCCAGGTTTTCCTCCTGTCTCTTTGGTCACCTCCTGGGCTCCTTTTGCTGGCTCTTCTTCTGCTCATCCTGTAAATCTTAACATTCTTCAGAATTTCATCCTAGACCTGCGGTTCTTCACACTGCTTGCAGTTTTCCTGCATGACTTCATCCTTTTCTTCAATTGCCACCTATATGTTGAAGATCCCTATCTATAGTCCAGGACTTTCTCTTCAGCTTCAGTTCTGAATATCCAGCTGCCTCTTTGATGTCTGAATCCATGTAGAAGTCTCACAGGTATCTTGAAGCAATCTGCCAAAAAAAAAACCAAACCGTAAAAACTGAGTATCTTTCCACTACCTGTTCCTTCTTTTCTGTTCCCTGTCTCAAAAAATAGCACTCCTCATTCATCCTGTTTCCTGAACCAGATACCTAGAAGTCATCTTTGATATATCCTTTAACATCATCCATGACATAGCTAATTAATCACCATGTCCTACAGATTCTATCTCTTCAACATCCCTGGAATCTATCTGCTTTCTTTTTTCATCACCTCCCTCATCAGACCTCCATCATTCCTCCCAGGAAGATTTCAGCCACCTCATAATCCTTTTCCCAGTCTCCAGCTCCAAGAGATTTTCTAAAATTACAAATCGGGCCATGCTGCAGCACTGCTTAAAAAAATATATATTCAGTAGTTTCTTGCAGCCCTCACAATAAAGTCCAAATTCCTTAATCTGGCTTCTAACCTGGAGTGAAAGTCAGGATATTTTATAGTTGGTAAGGCACAGGCACTGACCCCAGTTAGAAGGAATGTCGGCCAGTTCTCCTGACAGTGTCTGTTGGCTGAATAATGGCTTGCCTATAGAGCCCCATGTTATTGTCTTCTGCACTCTCATCTAGTGCCACCCTTCTTCTAAAGCCACCCTAATCTTGTTTTGGTTCTCAGACTGCACCATCACATACAACTTGAGACTTCCCTGGTGGTCCAGTGGTTAAAAATCCAGCTGCCAGGTCTTCCCTGGTGGTTCAGTGATAAAGAATCTGCTTGCCACTGCAGGAGACATGGGTTTGATCCCTGGTCCAGAAAGATCCCACATGCTTTGGAGCAACTAAGCCCACGTATCGCAACTATTGTGCCTGTGTTGTAGACGGGGAGCCGAAACTACGGAGCTCATGTGCCACAGCTACTGAGGCTAGAGCCCCTGCTCCACAACAAGAAAAGTCACTGCAATGAGAAGCAACAAAGAATAGCCCCTACTTACCACAACTAGAGAAAGCCTGTGCACAGCAAGGAAGACCCAGCACGGCCAAAAATAAATAATGAATAGAAATTTTTAAAAATGCAACTTTGCCTGAAATGCTCTTTTTAGCAGCTTTACCATCACCCCACCCCATCCCCACTCCACAGAGCTGCCCTGAGAGGGATTGACTGCTCTATCCAGAAAAGAATGGGTTTGGCCTGTGGCAGTGGGTGTGTATGTTGAGGGAACCCACAGTGTTAAAGATTCCTTCTACTTAGGCACAAAAGCATATAGCCTCAGTGGGGTTAGCAAACTTTCCTATATAGAGAACTGACTGTTGATCTTTTATGAGGACAAGGCAGAAAGAGGATGGTGGAGACAGGAAGGGGACATTCTTTATTTAGCTCCCAGCTAAACAGTATCTTTCCTACCAACTGAAATACAAATAACCTTCCCACCTCCACAGAACCTCTTGACCTAGGATTAAGCCTATCAGACACTCAAATAGTTGATGGATATTTAATCAGTTGATCACTTTGCTTCCATTCAGCTTTGAGCATTGATTGGCTGTTCTTAGGGATTCCCTTGTAGCTCAGTTGGTAAAGAATCTGCCTGCACTGCAGGAGACCTGGGTTTGATTCCTGGTTGGGAAAGATCCCCTGGAGAAGGAAATGGCAACCGATTCTAGTATTCTTGCCTGAAGAATCCCATGGACAGAGGAACCTTGGAAAACAGAGGATTGTGGTGGTGATGGGGGGTGGGGTGGGGAATTGTTGAGTAATTCTAGATTTTGGAAGGCAAGGTAGGCTTAGAGGGGAATCTGGATAGCAGAGGTCAGCAAGAAGCACTGAGCATCTAGACTCCAAGGCAACATCTCAAATCTGGCTGCAGATTAGAATCACCTGGGGACCTTCCAAAATTACCATTGCCAAGGGCTTCAGTTCAGTTCAGCCACTCAGTTGTGTCTGACTCTTTGCTACCCCATCATCTGCAGCACACCATGCCTCCCTGTCCATCACCAACTCCCGGAGTCCACCCAAACCCATGTCCATTGTGTCAGTGATGCCATCCAACCATCTCATCCTTTGTTGCCCCCTTCTTCTCCCACCCTCAGTTTTTCCCAGCATCAGGGTCTTTTCCAATGAGTTAGCTCTCCACATCCACAGACTTATTAAATTAAGGGTAAAGCTTGGGTACCATTATTTTTTTATAAAGTTCCTCAAATGACTCTTATTTGCAATCAGGATTGAGAGAGCAATGGCCATGGGATGAACAGAAAGCACAGACATGTGTAGAATATTTCTAGCTCTGTCCTGCTATGTGTTATAAGTACAGACTGCAGAGGGTTAGAGGAGCAGAGTAGTTTAATGAAGGGCATGATCCTTGTGGGTTGGAGGTTGCCCAAAGTAAAATATACAGACTGGCAAAATAAAAGGGGAGCTGGTAGTTTGGTAACCCTGAGTGTGGCAGAGTAGTGTGATGAGGTGTACACTGTCCTGGTGTTTCTGTACTGCAGTTTGGCTCTACATAGCCCAATTAATGGAGAAGGCAATTGCAACCCACTCCAGTACTCTTGCCTGGGAAATCCCATGGACGGAGGAGCCTGGTAGGCTACAGTCCATGGGGTCGCGAAGAGTCAGACATGACTGAACGACTTCACTTTCACTTTTCACTTTCATGCACTGGAGAAGAAAATGGCAACCCACTCTAGTATTCTTTCCTGGAGAATCCCAGGGACAGGAGCCTGGTGGGCTGCTGTCTATAGAGTTGCACAGAGTTGGACACGACTGATGTGACTTAACAGTAGTAGCAGCAGCCCAATTAAATGTCCTTAATAGCCTATGAACCAGCAAATACGGTCTTAGGTGTGTATTCCCAAATATATTCTCATTCACGGAAGAATGTAGGAAGTTGATCACTGCAGTGTTATTGGGAACTGAAGTCTTTTTATTTGTTTATTTAGCTGCACTGGGTCTTAGTTGAAGCATGTAAATTCTTTAGTTGTGGCATGTGGGATCCAGTTCCTTGACCAGGGATCAAACCCAGACCCGCTGCATTAGGAGCATGAAGCTTTAGCCACTGGACCACCAGGGAAGTCCTGGGAACTGGAGTCTTTGCTAGGAGAGTGAATGGGTAGAATGTGGGGAATACACACCATTAGACTATTCAGTTAGAAGCATCATGTTTGATGTACATAACAATGTAAATGGATTGTAAAACCACAGGTACTAGGTGAAGAAAGTATGAAACACAATGGAAAAAAAAAGAAACACAATGAGACACATAACAATATTACCTTTGTGAATTTAAAATTTAACACGGAAAACAATATCTATTTTGCAAAAACCATACAAACCAAAAGAATGCCAATCTCATTGGGCAATATTTTCATACTCTATGGATAACAAGGGCTTCCCTGGTGGCTCAGATGGTAAAGAATCTGCCTGCAATGCAGAAGACCTGGAGTTCAATCTCTAGCTTGGAAAGATCACCTGAAGAAGAGAATGGCTGCCCACTCCAGTATTCTTGCTGGAGAATTCCACGGACAGAGGAGCCTGGCAGGCTACAGTCCATGGGGTCATAAAAGAGTCAGACACAACTGAGTAACTAACACCTAAAGTAAAATGAAACAAATGACTTATCAACAGAATTTTACAGTAAAGGATGTTAACCTCCCACCCAAACTGAACTCTCCTAGACAATCCTGCCTCTATATTTTTAGACAACATGTTCACCCTGCCTCTATGTTTCCTTTGTCAAGACAGCTCTGATTACTAGAAAGCGTGAATCTGAGTCTTGTGTCCTTACAGTGTAGTTCAGTGAAAATAGCACGGGCCTTGCAGTCAAGCAGATGGGGTTAGAATCCTGATGATGTAATTTGCTGGGTGACTTGATCAAGTTACTTATCTCCTCAGTCTCACTTACTTCATCTGTAAATTAGGGATAATAATACCTGCTTTACAAAGTTACTCTATATTATAAATTATGAATATAAGATACCTAGTCACAAAGAGCTTATAAAGTGACAGCTGTTATCATCATCACCACCATCACTATTATTATCCCATCCAGTGGTCCTACTTTACCCTATAGAGCTATATACATATGCCTTCAATATTTTAAAATACTTGAATTTATTTGCCATGTTATTCTTAAGTGCTCTTTTTTCAGAGTAGTCATTTATCAATATTTTCTCTTTCGGTTATCTTGTGCTTGGCTGTGCTCCTGCATAAGATGTTTACAGAACTTGGTGCCCATAACTGAACAAAGTGCTCCAGGTGTGGTCTTAGTGATTCAAAACAGAGTAAAACCATACAACTGTATTCCCCAAACACTACTCTTTTCAAGCTGCCTAACTTTTAAACTTTAGCTTTTTTGGCAACCATATCACATACCGCCTATGAAAAGTTGCAGGTAGTTTTCACATGAATGAATTTTGAGTCTTCATTTTGCAATAGTAGTAGTAGAACTTAAATTTTTTTTTTAATTTATTCATTCATTTGCCTGCACTGGGTCTTAGTTGCAGCACCTGGAATCTTTGATTTTGGTTACAGCATGTGAACTCTTAGTTGGGGCATTTAGGATCTAGTTCCCTGACCAGGGATGGAAACTGGGCTCAGTGCACTGGGAGTAGGGAGTCTTAGCCACTAGACCACCAGGGAAGTCCCTAAAAAAAACAAAATTCAAGAGTATAACTTCTAATTAACTTTATTATATATTAGGTAATGTGCTGAGTTCTGAGAACATAGAGATGAGTAGGACAAAGTATCGACATACTAGAAATGTAAGTTCCATGAGAGCAGGACTATTGTGTTCACTATTGAATCCCCATCTCTTGGGCACAATGAACAAATGAATAAAATATACAGTGGAAGATTTCCCTATAAACGAAAAGCTATTTCCCTATTTTATAAACTCAGGTATTTTGTACAAGCCTGTCACTTTTAGCACAACCCTAGTGTTTTCGCATTTTACGGTAAGCTGATTTCCAAAATAAATTCGTACAGTCCCCTTTAAGGCCAAACTGAATACTACATGCTTTATTTGCTGGATGGCCATTATATCCCACCATTAAAGACCTTTTGGAAGTACCCATTTAACCCTGAATGCAGGGCTTACATCTCAGGGTTAGCAGTAGCCGGCCATGGCTTCTGAGTGCTAAACACCCGAGAATATTCTGAGTCTCTATTAGACCCTGACTTATAGTGGGTTAGAATAAGGTGGAAGTGTGGCGCGATGACTTAGAAAGACCTTGAAACTCTGCATTTCAGCATGAAGCTACTGCTAGGTGCCCATAGGCCCAGCGTCCTAGTCGAAATCCGTCCTTCAGACGCCAGACATAGGAATTTGGGGGGCGTCCAGTTCTCTATAACAACAGTTCGGGAGGCCCTAGCGTCTCTGTCCTCTCACAGCTTTTTCCAGTATTTGGGCTACAGGTGAGGCGCCGGTCGCCATCTTGATATCAACTGCCAGGCAAGTCGCCACTGGCGTCGCTCGGTAACCACGGAGACACCGATGCCCCTCCCGTTTCTCAGCTCTAGAGGCCGCAAACTACGATTCCCATACGCTGATCTTCTCTACTTGACAGTCAGTCTTCTAGATTTGGCTTGGGAGACACCGCGACCCTACCGCAGTGAACCGCGGGAGTTGCAGTTCGTAGTGTGGCGTCACTTTTTTGCTTCAGGAAGCGCCAGAACCACAAATCCCGTGAGCCAGCGGGCAACACGCATGCGCAAAGGACACCTTGTCCTCCCTGGCCCCCCTGCCAGTGCCTGAGAGGTAAGAGGGCGGAGGAAAGGAAGAGGAGGCGGGATCCGGGCGCTGCGTTGGCTGCGGCCTGGCATCAAGGGGGCGGCCCCGGCGGAGTGCAGACCCAGTGGCCCCTGGCGATTATGGACCCGGCCGAGGCGGTGCTGCAGGAAAAAGCTCTCAAGTTTATGGTGAGGAGAAGGTGCAGGCCGGGGAACTGTGCAGGCGGTGCGTTGGCGGCGTCTCTGAGGCTCGGGCCTGGGCTGCCTGCCCGTTGGAGGAGGGCGCAGCGAGACCCTGGGCCGAGGCCGGCGGCGGGGGCGGCTGGAGGGACGGGACGGGAGCTTCTGGGAGGTAGGAGGGGTTGCGGAGAGGACCCGGGGGTGGGGGCAGCAGCTCCGCCATCTTGTGGATGAGAGGCCAAGTGACAGCGGGAGCTTAATCGGGGAGGGGTCTCTGGGGCGCGCGGGGCCCTGGAGAGTAAAGGGCTTAGGGACAGTTACTGAAGAGCTGAGGAGGCCAGGAGGAGAGACGCCGTGAGGCCGCTGGCAGGGCCTTGCCGGTGTGAGGGTTACGGGTGAGGCCCTGGAGAAGAGGTGCCTTCAGTAGTAGGGAAGGGGAACGCTGGACAGTGGGAGGAAAGATACTGGGAGTGGGAGGAGGGTGGGAAAAACGGGCAAGGCTGGATGTGGATGGATCTAAGGTGAGCAGAAAGAGGACTGGTGGGAGACTTACAGTCTTCTAGAGTGAGGTGGGAGAGATAGCCTTCAGGGTACAATCCCAGCTTGGCCAAACAAACTAATGTTGGCAAACTCTGGAAAGAACTAGGCCTTACTTAGGAAGGAAAGGTCTGGGGACGGGGATCTCGCGCTGTGATGACAGTCTTTGGGAAAGGGAAGAGGTTGAATAGATGCCAGAGTTAACAGGTATCAGGAAAGGGTATACATCCTCTAGTTTGAAAGAAGACAGAAGAGGTTCACTGGTTAGGGAAACCTAGGTACAGGAGATTAGGGGCAAAATTAATATCTGATAGTGTAAAACAAAACTTGATGCGATATCGTAGAGACAGTAAAATGTGGAGATCAGGTGTATCACTTTCTGGGAATGGAAAGGCTATGCAGATTAGCATCCAAAGACCCATAAGAAGTAATAAGATCACTGGAGAAATTCAGGAGATAAAAGGGGTAATGCAGATGGTGGAGAATAATAGGAAATGTCAGGGTTAGTAGTTACTTAGGCCTTTTAGGTTGAAGCACAGTATGAACTTGAATTTTGTGGGTGTGTTTCAATCCTTTGGAGTCTAGTTCTTTAACTTTGTATCATGCTTTTCTTTTTTTGATATGTGTATGTTTAGCAAATGTGTATAGCTATTTGATGCATTTAATCTGATGCTTCATTTGTATATCCCAGATGTAAAACCAGACTTCGTGGTTACAGCTAAAGAATGATGGGATGCATAGACTTCTTTCTGTCTTAACTGGTGTCCATAGGGACCATTGATATTATTTTACAGTCTATTTGCTTTTTCAGAAGTAATTGTAACCTGTCACTCCAAATCTTTATTTCTTTTGTTAGATAGGTGTTGTTCTGTCTCCTTGGCCTTAGATACCAAAACAAATGTAAACAAACCATGGACACTAACCTAATTGAATTTAGGCTTTAAACTGCTGCATTTACAAGAATATAATTTAAGAGTCTGGTCAAATTTACTGTAACTTTATTTATTTTGTATTAGTGCTTTCTAAAATGCCTAACTAAAGTTCAAGTGTATCTTTAACAAAATACTATTAGACCTGAAGAAAGTTCTTGAGTTTCTGCCCACTGTTGAAATTCTAAAATATTAAGAGGCTTCAGAATTGTTTTGGACTTCAGAAGTGAGACGAAGTTGCTTTGTGTGTACAGCCAGCTTCTAGATTTAAGTACGAAAAGTGACAGCTGCTTATTTTTGTTTTGTCCTAATCTTGACACGTGTCAGATTTATGGAATAATGTGGTTTTAACAGATCATAAAGGGACCTTATGAGATCATCTTCTTTACTCCCTGATAGACCTCAGCCTAGGAACATTTTCAACCAATTGATCTCTGCTTTGTACCAGTGAGTTGTTTTGATAATGGTCTCCTGATTGAGTTAAAGTTGGAGCTAGAGATGGCCATGAGTAGTTTGAAGCTTTTGGGACACCACACATTATTAAATGTTGAGTCAGTTTCCATAAGGAGAAACCAATTTTTCTTCAATTTTAGTTACTTTCGTTTTTGACCTTGCCTGCTGTTATGGCTGCTGTTTGCGAGAAGGCCAGCTGGAAAAGGGTCACCAAGAATGACACCTTAATAACTGCAACAGAATGGAGAGTTAAAGATTTGGCATTCTTTTTCAGCTCAGTGCTGTGCTTAGTTGCTCAGTTGTATCTGATTCTTTGAGACCCCTTGGATTATAGCCCGCCAGGCTCCTCTGTCCATGGGGATTCTCCAGGCAAGAATTCTGAAGTGGGTTGCCATTTCCTTCTCCAGGGGATCTTCTCAACCCAGGGATTGAACCCAGGTCTCCCGCATTGCAGGTGGATCGTTTACCGTCTGAGCCACCAGGGAAGCCCTTTTCACCTCAGTAACAGTCTTATTATGAATTTAAGTCACAACCTGCCTTTGGTCCCATTTACCCTGTTATGTTTGTTTACTTAGTCATTTGAGATAGGAAGATACTTTATTTGTGCTTGCACCTGGTAATTAATGCACAGTACACATGGAAAAGACTATCCTTTTAATCATATTGAAATTTTTATATAGTATTTGGCTTTATTTTGTCCTTATCCTTTCCCACAATTCTGAGGTGTGAATGACAATTTTTGTATAGGATGCCCTGATTTCTACAGTTTAAGAAAATATAAAATTTTGTTTAAAATAGCATGAAATGGATATTCTCTTTTATGAGTTTTGCTCATTACTGTATTGATGTAGTAATTTGATTAATTTTTATAATAAAACCTTATCAGTGAGACCGATTCAGATTTGACCATAATTCATACATGGTCTAGACTTAAACTTCATCTTTGAATATCTGTACTATATCTATATCTGTCTCTCCTTCTGTATTTTATCTATTTATATGACAAGTTGAGGGATGGATTTGAAATTTATTTTTAAATGGACAGGATAAACTGGTCTCAGGATCTTAGAACTAGGAAAATTTGACACATGGATGAAATAATTTCAGGATGTATAAAATAGTTTTTTTATTGATAGATAAGTGAAACAGTGTAAAGGTTAACTTGCCGTGTAACAAACATAAATCTTTCGTTGATTGGTGCATTTTCTGTTTTGCCTAGTGTTGGCTGGAATGTTCAAAATGGCCACAATCTCTCATGGCTGGCCCAAAATGGCCAGTTTCTCACGGCCAGCGACTGTCTGTGAGTTCAGCTAGCAATAAGGCCTTCTTGTCCTCCTTTCTCCACGTGGCCTTCTTTTGGATTTCCTTAAAGCATGGTGTCTGGGTTCTAAGAAGGGGAGCATTCCAGGAGATAAGAAATAGAAGCCAGCCAATTTTCTTAAGTCCTAGGTTTGGAAGTTGAGAATGTTGCTATTGGTCAGAGACAGTAAAGGCCGGCCCAGAGTCAGAGGGAGGGAAAATAATCTCTCCCTGTAGACAAAAAGAGTAGCATGCATGAACAGAGAGAGGGAAATTTCTGGGGGCCAGGACCTTTTGAGACTGGCTACCATAGATGCTGTTCTAGTTGGATGCTCAGGCTGAAAATACAGATGGGATCAGCCACATTTGTGGCTATTAACACTTGGAATGCTTTGGAGACATCTCATTTTTGAGATAAACTTCTTAAAAAACTATCGTGATCTCCTGCATAACTTGTCTTAATAATGTTACTGTAGAGAGAATACTGGATGAGTTGATATGATTCAGGAACTTTTATTTGCTTGAGAACCATATATATCTAAAAACAAGAAATCGCATTTTAAAATAAGTATTCAGATTTTTCACTGTGATGGACTTTTCTTTAAATCAGTGAGATTGATTACCAGCTGGTTGGATAACATTTGAAGCTAGTTCTTAGTTTGTCAGAGTTTCTGTATATTAATATCTCTTGCATGCATGCTCAGCAACTCTTTGCGACCCCATGGACTTCAGCCCACTGGTCTTTTCTGTCCATGAAATTTTCCAGGAAAGAAGACTGGAATGGGTTGCCATTTCCTACTCCAGGGGATCTTCTTGGCCTAGGGATCAAGCTTGCATCTGCTGTGTCACTTGCATTGGCAAGTGGATTCTTACCTGTTTTCAATTTAAATTAGCCTTCAGTTTCTTTTCTGAATACTCTTATATAGGCATTGGAGTATGAAATTACAAATTAATGATAATTCTTTGTGTTCATTTTCTTGATTCATGTTTGTGATAGATGTAGTAAGTTACTGGAAGTGAATTATTAAATGTGGAGTAAAAATTCTACTTTGAATGATTGCCAGAAAATTTTTATTGCTAAATTAGAAAGTGAACTTTCAAAGGAGACTACTTATTATTCTATATTATTTATGTATTGTTTAAATCCTTAAAGAAGGAAGCATTTAAGAATTTTTTTCCCTTTCTAGAGGGAGATGAGACATGATGTAAGATCTTGATCATGTATAGATAAAATTACTTGTGGTAAATGTCATTACAACTTACAAAAAGAATGAATAAAGAAAAAATGATCTTTGTGGTATTAAAATATTTGAGATACCATGTGCTTTCTAGCAATATTTTAATATAGCGTGAAAGTGCTTTCTAAATGTTTATAATAAGAATTCATTGTGGATGAAGTAGAAAATATTTGCCAGTGTTTAACAGTCTTGGTCACTATAAAGAAAACTGCCTTCTTAATAAATCAAATTCATCATCCTAACATCAGCAGTGGAGGAGGGAGACCATCTCTATGGGAAGGGTCCACCTGATCTTACCACTTCAACTAGTATTCTAGATTCACCTTGTGCCGAGGGAATTATCGTTGGATAATTTCCTTTAGTTTTCCGAAGTCTGATTGAAACTAAGCTAGAACATTTTATAGAAGACTCAGAGATAGCAACAGTGGACTAGATACTGAGAGTAATGTTGAACTAAGAACGTGATTTGTTCTCTGGGGCACTACCACCATCGTTCCTGGATTGCCTTTTTACGTGGCCAGGGTGGGGATGAGGAGCAGAGGAGCAAAAGTCACAGAACTGAGTTGGAATTTCTTCTTGATTTCTTTCTTCTTTCTGAGATTTGGCTCTCCTTTCAGGTACACTTGTTTTCCTATTCCCAGGCTTGTGACCTGATTCTGTCTGTGTCAATTATAGGATAAACACGGTAGAAATGGGAGGGTTTTGTTTATTTATTTTTCTTTGTTTTTGAAAAATATGATCAGCCATGAATAGCTAATATGTATTTATTTAGTGTTTACTAGTTTTACTAGTTTAGTGTTTACTACTATTCTAAATTCTTTACATATACTATTGTTTAATTTAATCCTCCCAATAATTCTGTAAGATGGATTCAGTATTATTGTTTCTCCCATATTTGGATAAGGAAACTGATTCCAGAGAGGTTAAGTAACTTGTGCAAAGTCACTCTGCTTAGCAAGAAGCCTGAGATCAAATCCTGGCAGTCTGACTTGAGACCTACACTGTATTTCATCCTTGAGGCTCAGAGAAACAGTGGAATATGATGGCATATTTCTTTGCTGGCCAAATGAGCCAGAGTGGAGAATTACTGTCCAGATTTATATACACATTTTCTAATGATTTGAATTATTAGGAAATGAAGTTGCCACACTATCATTGTATCGATTGGCTATTGCTGAGTGATAAAACCCCACAATAGGTCACGGCAGTATAATGATAGATATTTATTCTCAAGAACATGTGGGTTTGCTGAACATTGGATGACATAGGCTGAATTTTGTTGGGTTTCTCTGGATTTGGCTGCTCACTCAGGACTGTTTCACATATTTTTCTGAGACTACATGTGGGTTTGCTGAACATTGGATGACATAGGCTGAATTTTGTTGGGTTTCTCTGGATTTGGCTGCTCACTCAGGACTGTTTCACATATTTTTCTGAGACTGAAACTGGAGAGACAGTGACTTCCCAGGCTGAGCTGTCCTCATAGCTATAGTAGAGACGCAAGAGAGCGAGACCACTGGTTCAGATTCCTTTCAATCATTGGTTGTATGGTACCTGCTGATATTCCGTTAACCAAAGTAAGTTACAAGGTCAAGTGAGGAGATGGGAAAGTATATGCTGCCCATAGGAGTGGAAGAGAGAGCAACTTGCACAGTAATCTACTCTAGTAATAATAATCTATAATAATCTAATATACTCAATTTGTAGAAGAATGGTAAAATGCTTACTCTTACTACTGTGTGGGTGCTATTCTGACTTTCTCATTTTGGTTGCTGAATGACACCTAATGCAGCATGTCTCTCTGTATTATGTTGTGTAGAAAAAGAGGTGTTAAAGAAATAATCAGAATCTTGACTTTAATCCACAGTGATAACCTGAAAAGTCCATCAATATCACAATACTATTTTTCTGTACTTGGGAAAGATAAGGTTGATGTGTCTCCAACAGCATTTGTAACAGAAGTTGAACTGTAACAGAATTTGAACCAAGGTCATACATAGTGCCTTAGCAACTCCCTTAGTGTTAGGTTTAGAGGTCTTAATAACCCCTTCTCTGCACCTAAACTTAGGGCTGCAAGGATATTTTCTGATGTCTGGGAGACTTTCAGGCCTTTTCTGAAAAATTATGGAAACAGAATTGTAGCATGTGGATAATGTTTTTGCAGCATGGATGCATAAATCCTTGTACCTCTCAGGAAGTATGGCACTAAACTGTTAATGTGGTTACTTGTGAAATGGTGGATTAAAAAGCATTACTTGGGTGGTTTTTCTTTTTCCTATGTTCCTTAATGTTTTCTACATTTTTGAAAGTGAGTATGTATTGTTTTTAATCAGATAAATTAAAATTTAATATATTTAATGTTTATGTTTAAACTTTTAAAAATGTATATATTTATAAAACAAGTACCCCAAACGAAGACCTGCACTTGGCCATGGAGTGTAGTGTAGCAGGTATACTGGCCAGTGGACTGGCAGTGATGGCTTGAATAGACATCTCACTCACCTCATTTTGTTAACTGAAAAGTCTTAACTATTAGACTTGCCTATTTAAAAAGGATTTTTCTCTCTCCCATTCCATCCTCCCAAGTTCATTTTAAATTGTAAACTGCCATGAATAATGTTAACACAATTGATAAATTATATTACTTAAACTGCTGTATATATCTAAAGTTTTCACTGGAAGTTTAGCTCTGTGGTTCTCAATTGTGTTGGAGCACTGCATTTTCCTGTTCAGAAGTACTTGGCAAAATTAGTGGACAACTGGAAATGAGGCCATGGCAGTTGGCCTGCACCATGATTTGATAAAAATATAAACATAATCTGAGTGCAAAACATTATGTTATGTGTGGAGGGAGGCGGTTATGGGGGCAGGAGGAGATGAAGACACAAAGTTAAGTAAAACTTCTGTCTTCTCTAGAACTTCACAGTTGGTTGAGAAGACAGCCATTTATAAATCTCTCTTAAGGCAGACTTTGGTAAGTGCCAAAGTAGAGGTGCAAAGTGCTATAGAATTTAAGGGAGGGGAAATTAGCCTTAACTGGAAAGAGCTTTGGAAGGTTTGAAGAAGAAAGCTTCATATTGGGTCTTGTGAAATATATAGATTTTGCAGACTTGTTTCTAAAGTGGCTGTTCCAAGAACAGGGAGTAGTTTGGGTAAAGGCCAGAAGATCAGGAGATGGTCAGCACAATGAGTAGATACACATGATTTGAACATAAGGTGCATAGCAGACAAGAAGGCAAAGATAGACTGGGAGGCTAGGGAGTTTAGATTGAATCCAGTTTGTATTCAAGAATAACATCCTAGTGTACTTGGTATATGTCTGTATAAGGTTTTACTGAAGTAAAATAAATATACTTTTTAAACAAATCATAGGTATACAGTCCATTGAATTTTTACACAGTGGTCACTTCTGCATAACAATTATCTAACACCTATAGATTAGTTTTTGCCTTTACTGATATTTAACTTCATAGAAGTAGAATCTTTCCAGTGTATTTACTAGTCTGGCATCTTTTGTCCCTCATAGATTCATTCAGGTTACTGTAAGTGTATGTTCATTCTTGTTGCTGTGTAGTACTCTGATGTGTTAATTCAGTTCAGTTATTTAGCCATTCTCTTGTTGATGAACATTTGGGTTATTTCCAGTTTTTGGCTACTGTGAGTAATCTTGTACGTGTCTTTTCTTGAAAATATGTACATATTTCTCTTGGGTATATACCTAGAAGTGGAATTGCTGGGTCATAGGGTATTTTTATCTTTAATAGATTCTGTGAGTTTTTTTCATTTAATACTTTCTGCAGCACCATATCGGAGAAGGCAGTGGCAACCCACTCCAGTACTCTTGCCTGGAAAGTCCCATGGATGGAGGAGCCTGGTGGGCTACAGTCCATGGGGTGGCTAGGAGTTGGACACGACTGAGCGACTTCACTTTCACCTTTCACTTTTATGCATTGGAGAAGGAAATGGCAACCCACTCCAATGTTCTTGCCTGGAGAATCCCAGGGACGAGGGAGCCTGGTGGGCTGCTGTCTTTGGGGTCGCACAGAGTTGGACACGACTGAAGCGACTTAGCAGCAGCAGCAGCAGCAGCAGCAGCAGCAGCAGCAGCAGCAGCAGCAGCACCATATGACAGTTCCAGTTGCTGTACATTCTTGTAACATTCACTTGCTATTGTCTCTTTTCACTTCAGCCGTACTAGTAGGTGAATGATATTGTCAGACTTTTAATTTGCATTTCCTTAATAGCTGCTGTAATCAAGTACCTAAAAAATTATTTAAGAAGGTTCTTAACTTTTTTACATTTATTGTCTGTTTAGATATCCTCTTTTGGGTCTATTCAGGGCTTGGTCTTTTTTAATTGCCCTTTTCTTATTGATCTGTTCCCTATATTCTGGAAAATACAGGACAGATCTTTCATCAAATATATGGTTCTTTTGTGGGAAAACAGTGTGTTTTGTCTTCAAATTTTTTGATTTAAGGAATCAGTAAAAAAAAAAGTCACAAGATTTTGTGACTACAAAATACCTACACAGGATTCACAGAATTACCAGTTTTTTTCGCTGTCCCACCAGTGCTTGAAAAAGTTGCACCCCACTGTTAGCACCGTCATTTTATAAATGAAAAAAGGAGCTTTTTAATGTCATAGAAATAGAAAACACATAATCTCAGAGTAAAGGAAACTCTTTGAGGTAGGGAGAATAATGCCCCATCCCCTGAGCCCCCATACACAACAGTTGAATCCCAAGAACCTGTGAATACATTAAATTACAGGGCAAAGGGGATTTAACAGATGAAAGTTGGTCGCTAATCAGCTGACTTAATTTTTTTGCAATACCACATGGCATGCAGGATCTTAGTTCAGTTCGTAGACCAGGGATCCAACCTGTGCCCCCACCTGCAGTGGAAGAGTCTTAACAACTGGACTGCCAGGGAAGTCCCTCAGCTGACTTTAAAACAGGGAGATTATCCTGGATAATCCAGATTGGACCCAGTGTAATCACAGGGGACCCTAAATATGTAAGAGGGAGGCTGAAGAAGAGGTCAGAGTGATGATATGTGAGAACACAATCCATTGCTGCTGATTTTGAAGAGGGGGGAAGAGAACCCTGAGCCAAGGAATGTGAGCAGGCTCTTGAAGCAGGAAAGGATAAGCTAAGCCTCCAGACAAGAACATAGGCCTGCTGAGGCCTTGATTTTTGGCTCAGAGACCCATTTCAGACCAAAACTATAGGACCGTCAAAAATTACTGTTGCTTTAAGCCACTCAGTGTGTGGAAATTTTTTACTGCAGCCATGGTGAACTAATGGGGCTTCCCTGATGGCTCAGCAGTCAGAGAATCTGCCTGCAGTGCAGGAGACACTGGTTCAATCCTGGGTCGGGAAGATCCCCAGGAGGAGGAAATGGCAACACACTCCATTATTCTTGCTCAAAAAGTCCCATGGACAGAGCTGTGAACTACAGTCCATGGGGTCACAAAGAGTCAGACACAACTGAGCGACTAAGTGTACGCATGTGCGAACACACACACACGCACACACGGCAAACTAATACATATTTGATAGTTACCCTAATTGGAGTGTGTGTATACACACTCCATATATGTATACATACATATAATATCACTGTCTTTATTTTTAGTGTTTGCTAACTACCAGTGCAGTTCATTCTCTTTCTCCTAATTTTTTATTTTGAATCAACTCAGAATTACAGAAGAGTTTAAAGTACAACACAAATGACATTTTTTCCTGAACCATTTGAGAGTAAGTTGTCACATCATCACCAAATGCTTAATGTATATTTTCTGCAAACAAGGACATTCTTTATAACACAGCCATCAAAATTCAGAAATTAATGTATTTCTGAATTAATTGCAGATCTAACCCCTTAGACTCCATTCAAACTTTGCCAGTTGTTCTAATAATGTTCTTTGTAACAAAAGGATCTCTAATCCAGAATCACATATTGAAATTAGTTGTCATGTCTTAGTCTCCTTCAGTCTTGGAACAGTTCCTGTCTTCTTTACCTGCCATGACTGTGGCACTTTTGAAGATTATAGGCTATTTTGTAGAATGATCCCTCAATTTGGGTTTATCTGATGCTGTTTCCTTATGATTAAATTTGGGTCCTGTATTTCTGTCAGAAATACCACAGAAGTTTGGCTTTGTTTTACTGATTGCCTCCTTTCAGGTGACATATAACGTTTGTTTGTCCTGTGACTTTTTTTACTTGATTAAAGTGGCTTCTGCCAGTTTCTTCTTTAAAGATGTTTTTCTCTTTATAGTAAGTATATTATGGGAAAAGTACTTTGAAACCATGTAACTATCTTAATCTTCATCAGATTTTCAACCTATTTCCAACAGAATGGGTTTATGAATTCTTGTTTTATTTGATGGGTTATAATACTATCATTATTTCTTCTGATAAATTGTTCCCTGTTTGGCCAGTGAGAGTGCTTTCAAACTATTTTCTTTGTCTTTTTGATGTAATTCTATCATTCTTTGAGCATTTCATTGTTTTCTGATACAAGATATTTTAGGTTTACCTTGTACTTTTTTTGCCCCAGCTGTGAAATCAGTGTTTTCTCTCTCTCTCTTTTTTTCCCCCTGGTTTCTTTTAGTAGAGAATGATATACAGAAGTCAGTGTCTGGGTGTTAGGTATATACACTGCTGTGGGAATGTCACTGCTTCCAAGTCCTCTCACTGGACAGAGGTAGGGAATATATGTATGTGTAAAGATGCATACACACACATGTGCACACACATTTATATTGCTTTTTAAATTTTATCTATTTATTTAAAACCACAGGTTCACATGGATATCTCCAAATTTAGTCTAACACAACAGGGTTCATTCAATAATTTCCTTTCTATAATTGTAACTCCCTTTTCTGCTAGTAAGTTGGCTCTCATCCTCAACATATTTTCTTTATCTCCTCTGTATGTGACCAATCTCTTCTGTTGCTGCTGTTACTGACACCCATTATGTGAATGCCATCCTTACCTTATCAGGCTCCAAAATCCTATATTAGGCTGCTGTCCCTAGCTCCCTGTTTGAACACCTTTCTCATTTCAGGCTCTGGTACTGTGCACTGAGTTGCTCTCCTCACTCTATTTGGACTCTAGCACCCTGTGCAGGGCTACCAAGGCTGCCATATTCCTGTGTAGACATTTTCTTTATCTTGCTGGGCTTCTGACATCCTTCTGTAGGTCACTGCAGATTCCACCATCCCATCTTATGAACCTAACTAAACTGAATACAGATTTTTCATTTTGCAAAACTGACACTCTGTACCCATTAAACAGCTCTCCATTCCCTTTCCTCCAGTTTGTGGCAATCACCATTCTACTTTGTTTCTGTGAATTTCACTATTTTAGATACCTCATTTATGTGGAATCATGGAGTATTTGCCTTTTTGTGACTGGTTTGTTTTTCTTAGCATAATATCATACATGTTAAGGCATGTATCAGAATTTCCTTCCTTTTTAAGGCTGAATAATATTCCATTGTATGTATACATCACATTTTGTTTGTCCATTTATCTTTTGTCAAATATTTGGGATACTTTTACCCTTTGGCTATCTGTGAATAATGCTGCCATGAACATGGGTCTACAAATGCCTTTTCAAGACCCTGAAATGCTTTATTTTGCCTTTTACATTTAGATCTACAATCTGTCTGGAATTTTTGTGGTTGGTATGAGGTAGAAGACAGAATTCTGTTTTGTTTTGTTTTTCCTCTGTTGCATTGCAGAGTTACTTTTGTCATATATTACCTGTCTCTATATGTGTGTGGGCTGTTTCCAGGACTTTTCTGCTCCAATGGTCTATTTATCCTTGTGCCAGTATCACACTTCCTTAATTACTCTATTTTTATACCAGTTCTTGATACTGGATATGGAATGTCCCTCAGCTTTTGCATGTCCATCTATATTGGAATCAACATAATATCCAAAACGTCCTCCTGTGACTTTCATTGGAATTTCACTGAATCTGTATATAAGTTTGGGGAGAATTGAGATCTTAACATTATTGAGTTTTATAATCCATGAAAATGGAATATCTTTTTATTTTGGGGATCTGTAATTTCTCTGTGGGGGTCTTTTACACCCTTTGGTAGACATATTCCTAGGTGTTTGGTGTTCTTAGATGCTATTTTTAAAATTTAATTTTCTGTTTTTGCAGAGTGTAAAATTTTTTAAAATCTGAAGTCCATGGCCTCCATTCAATATAAACACATGGGAGTACTTTTTTCTGGAAGGTCTATACTTTATATCTGAATCTGATTCCTACTGGGGGCAATACAGCAAAGAAAATTAGAAGACCACTTTAGTTATTTGACTTAGAGTGGATTAGACTAGGAACACAGAGCAAACAGGCAAGGAGGCTACCTGAAGGCTATGTAATAGTCTAGGCAAGAAGCTGTGTGGGCTTAAGCCAGGGCAGTCAATATGGAAAGAAGGAAAGATATTCAAGGAATATTCTGGAGATAGAATGAATAAGGTTGCCTGGAGTAGGGTAGGAGAAAAGAAAAAAAAGAGAAGAATAAAATAAGACTTGTTTCAAGCAGTGTTAGTTGCTCAGTTTTGTGCTACTCTTTGCGACCCCATGGACTATGTCGCCATTCCTTTGTGCAGGGGATCTTCCCGATCCAGGGATTGAATCCGGGTCTCCTGCACTTTAGGCGGATTCTTTACCGTCTGAGCCACCAGGAAAGTCCTCATTTCAGGTCTATTTAGGGCAATTAGTTAAAGGGAAGGTTGGGCTTCCCGGGTAGCTCAGACAGTAAACAGTCTGTCTGCAATGCAGGAAACCTGGGTTCGATCCCTGGGTTGAGAAGATCCCCTGGAGAAGGAAATAGCAACCTACTCCAATATTCTTTGCCTGGAGAATCCCATGGACAGAGGAGCCTGGTGGACACAACTGAGCAACTACCACTTTGACTTGCCGTAGCAGTAGGTATGGCAAAACAGGTATTTGGTGGGTAAAAATGTTGGAGTAGCCCTTTATTTTTTAATAATGAGACTAAATTTAAGATATTCACATAGATAATAATGGGCAAAATAATACAATTGCTGGGATTTAGAAGGTAGAACGTTGAATGATGGGGTTTACTAGATGCTGTTTTATACTTTCCTGAGTATATGAAATTTTCCATAAGAAGAAGTAAGAAAAGAAAGATGTATCTAAATAGAACTGAAGTTCTCTGGACCACCTCTCAAATTCCTATATGATAGAAAGATCAGGATTCATCTAAATGTCGTGTAAGTTCATAATCATTGTCTGTTGTACTGAGAATAACATTTTAAATCAAAGTCAGCCAGATAAGGAGGCACACAGCTACAGAAGCTTTACTTGTTGAGGTAGGCCAAGTGCTTGGATATAGCTAGGAGCTGAGGAAAGGAAATTTAGCCAGGTACATGGAACATGGTACCTGTGGGCCATTGAAGCAGATCTGGGGACCCAGGGAAGTTTATAAGGGCAGGATATAATTTCAGAGGGGAAGAATAGTGACAAGGAATCTGGGTATAGATAGTCTGCTATCTGGGTATAGACAGCATCAGTGAGTACTGAAAAGGCAGCAAGTCCCCCGTTTCAAGCTTGGGCTCAAAAATAGAACTGGAATACCCAGCAAGGAACTGAAGAAGTTGGCCTTCTCATTAGTGCCCACTGCAGTAGCACTATACTTTATTAAGCATAACAATTACCTGGAGAGCATGTTAATATGTAGTGCAGATTCTCAGCTCCTCTTCCATCCACTTTTGTAGGCCTCAAGAATGTGCATGTTTAACAGGCATCTCAGTGTTTCTGATAGAGATATTTCTCTGATCACATTTTGACAAAACGTCTAGACCACTGTGTCCTGTCCAGTGTATCAACACAGAGGCAGTAGGGGAAATATTGTGACTACAACTAGCATAAAAGGTGAAGCCTTGTACATGGGGAACATAGCAGGAAGCAGCTGAGCTAACTGGATTCAAGTGTGGAGACAGGTGGTAATTATTCTGTAGTTTAGTTCAGTTCAGTCACTCAGTGGTATCTGACTCTTTGCGACTTCATGGACTGCAGCATGCCAGGCCTCCTTGTCCATCACCAGCTCCCGGAGCTTGCTCAAACTCATGTCCATTAAGTTGGTGATGCCATCCAACCATTTCATCCTCTGTTGTCCCCTTCTCCTCCTGCCTTCAATTTTTCCCAGCATCAGGGTCTTTTCAAATGAGTCAGTTCTTTGCATCAGGTGGCCAAAGTGTTGGAGTTCAGCTTCGGCATTAGTCCTTCCAATGAATATTCAGGACTGATTTCCTTTAGGATTGACTGGTTGGAACTCCTTACCATCCAAGGGATTCTCAAGAATCTTCTCCAACACCACAGTTCAAAAGCATCAATTCTTTGGCACTCCGCTTTCTTTATAGTCTAACTCTCACATCCATACATCACTACTGGAAAAACCAGAGCTTTGACTAGACGGACCTTTGTTGGCAAAGTAATGTCTCTGCTTTTTAATATGCTGTCTAGGTTGGTCACACCTTTTCTTCCAAGGAGCAAGCGTCTTTTAACTTCATGGCTGCAGTCACCCTCTGCAGTGATTTTGGAGCCCCCCAAATAAAGTCTGTTACTGTTTGCATCTTTTCCACATCTATTTGCCATAAAGTGATGGGACCAGATGCCATGATCTTAGTTTTCTGAATGTTGAGTTTTAAGCCAACTTTTTCACTCTCCTCTTTCACATTCATCAAGAGGCTCTCTAGTTCCTCTTCGCTTTCTGCCATAATGGTGCTGTCATCTGCATATCTGAGGTTATTGATATTCCTCCCAGCAGTCTTGATTCCAGCTTGTGCTTTATCCAGTCCAGCATTTTTCATGATGTACTCTGCATATAGGTTAAATAAGTAGGATGATAATATACAGCCTTGACATACTCCTTTCCCAATTTGGAACCAGTCTGTTGTTCCATGTCCAGTTCTAACTGTTGCTTCCTGACCTGCATACAGATTTCTCAAGAGGCAGGACGGGTGGTCTGATATTCCCATCTGTTTGAGAATTTTCCACAGTTTGTGGTGATCCACACAGTCAAAAGCTTTGACATAGTCAATAAAGCAGAAATAGATGTTTTTCTGGAACTCTCTTGCTTTTTCGATGATCCAGTGGATGTTGGCAACCTGATCTCTGGTTCTTCTGCCGTTTCTAAATCCAGCTTGAACGTCTGGAAGTTCATGGTTCACGTACTGTTGAAGCCTAGCTTGGAGAATCTTGAGCATTAATTCACTAGTGTGTGAGATGAGTGCAATTGTGTGGTAGTTTGAGCATTCTTTGGCATTGCCTTTCTTTGGGATTGGAATGAAAACTGACCTTTTCCAATTATGTCTGTTGAATCTCAATAAAACTGGAAAAAAAGAGTGAAGACAGAATGAGACAAACTTCATGGTGGAGGCTTGAAATCTTTTTGAATTCTAATTGATTAGTAATAAGTTGGCTTCTAAAAATAATTTACTTCTGGGTACTGTTTGCAGCTGGAGTAGTTGGTGAACCATAACGAAAGAAATAATTAGCAAGGTAATACCGTTTATAAGAGTTATATCTGGTAGAAGAACAATGGCAACATCCTCAAACGTGGCTGTTCTAGCCATGTTAAAATCACATCACGATAAACTGGTTGTAGATCATTCTAACGTTACTTTTATTGTTAATATTCTATGACCCTATCACATGTGAAGATAAATGACAACAGACTACTTCAACAACTGTTTTATACAGTTCTTGAGATAACATCTTGAGGTAATGTCAAGGAATGAAGGAAGAAATTTGAGGAATCACTGAAGTGTTCCTTAAAGCACTAGACATAACTGAATGGTAGGGAAATTTATGATGAAAGATTAGTCTCTTGTACAGTTACATAGATCGGAGTTATTCTTTTGAGCAGAGTCCTCAGGTTGAGGACAGAGCCACAGGCTTGCTGGGTAGTGAGAAATTTTGTCTGAAAATCCCCTTTTATCTTCATCCCTTGGATTATAAGCACCATCAGCCACAGCATCTTTAAAATAGAGGAAGATGTATAATTGGATACAAGCAAAGGAGTAAATGTGAAGGGACTTTCTAGGGCTTAAGGATATGGTGGTGGTGATACTTTCACCACAAAACTCTAACACATAATAATTCACAGACTCCCAAGGTTTGTTGACTATACATTCTACCCCATTCCATTTTACTGTTTTAACATGTATATATTCATGTCTGCTGTGTATGGCCAAAAGAACATTTTTGGTCTTAGTTCTTTCTTTAAAAAAATTAACACTTAGTGTAATTAACTTTTTTTTTTTAGTGTACAGGTCTCAAAATTTGAACACATGTAGATTCGTATATATTCATATAACCATTACTGTCAGGATATACAATAGCTCCATCATTTCCCCCAAAACTCCCTTGTACTATCTCCCCATCTCCCTAATTCCTGGAAACTGTAATCTGTTCTACCTCATTTTAGTTTTATTTTTTTGAGAATGCCATTTAATTGGAATCATACAATATATAATCTTCTGGTACTGACTTCTTTTATTCAGCATAATGCCTTTTTGATGATTCATCTAGACTGTTGTATGTATCGATAGTTCATTTCTTTTTATTGCTTAGTAGTAGTCATCAGTGGCACCCCACTCCAGTACTCTTGCCTGGAAAATTCCATGGATGGAGGAGCCTGGTAGGCTGCAGTCCATGGGATCGCGAAGAGTCGGACATGACTGAGCGACTTCACTTTCATGCATTGGAGAAGGAAATGGCAACCCGCTCCAGTGTTCTTGCCTGGAGAATCCCAGGGACGGGGGAGCCTGGTGGGCTGCTGTCTATGGGGTCTCACAGAGTCGGACACGATTGAAGCGATTTAGCAGCAGCAGTTCATTGAATGGATTGTACCACATTTTGTTTATCCATCTGTTGAAGGACATTTGGGTTGTTTCCAGGTCTTGGTTATTATAAATAGAGCTGCTGTTAATTTTTTGAACATAAATTTTAATTTGTCTGGGGTAAATTTGGAGGGGAATTGCTGGGTCATATGGTTAGTGTTTGTTTAGCTTTGTAAGAAACTGCCAAGCTGTTTTCCAGAGTGGCTGTAGCATTTTGCAATACCACAAGCAGTATATGAGAATTCTAGCTCTGCATCCTTGCCAGCATTTGGAATTGTTAATATTTTTTGTTTTAACCATTCCAACAGGTATATAGTAGTATCTTACTGTGGTTTTAATTTACATTTCCCTAGTGCATGCCTCAGTTCTTTTATTTATTTATTTATTTATTTATTTATCTGGCTATGGCAGGTCTTAGTTGTGGCATGCAGGATCTTAGTTCCCAACCAGGAACCAACTTGTGCCCCTTGCAGTGGAAGTGCAAAGTCTAGCTACTGGAACACAAGAGACGTCCCTACCCTATACTTTTAAAAAACAAAGCAAAGTAAGTGATAAACAGTCATGATGATCATGATCATTATCAATCATTATCAGTAAAGAGATTTACTGATCTCTTGTTCTTGGTATAATTTTGAAAAACTTGCTTATTCAGGGAAATAATTTAGATAATGGAAAGGAGGTCATTTCCTTAGTAATGTATTTGTTTGGCCCCCTTCTACTTTTTTTCTCCTTCATAAATCATCCCAAGCAGAAGTTTGTATTATAAGAAGCAAACCAGGTGATTGCTAGTTAAATGTTTAGTATTTTAATAATTTTATTTATGTATTATTTTTGGTTATACTGGGTCTTCGTTGCTGCTTCTAGGCTTTTCTCTAGTTGCAGCTAATCTTCATTGCGCTGCTCAGGCTTCTCATTGTGGTGGCCTCTCGTTGTGGAGCACAGGCTCTAGATATCCGGGCTTCAGTAGTTGCAACATGTGGGCTTAGTAGTTGCAGCTTGTAGGCTCTAGAGCCCATGCTGAGTTGCTCTATGGCATGCAGACTCTTCCCAGACCAGGGCTCGAATCCATGTCCCCTGCATTGGCAGGCAGATTCTTATCCACTGTACTACCAGGGAAGTCCCTAAATGTTCAGTGTTTTCATTAGTTATTAGCTTAAGGTCAAATTTATTTAATGAGTAAATGTGAAAGAGTTACTTTCTTTACACTTTGAACACATGCTTACTGATCATTGACATGCCACTCCCATTTTATGAAGCTGGAATGTTATTTCTTTATTTTTTAATGACCATATATGTTTATAATTATTGAATCTTTGTTTTGATATTAGGTGAGTCAGTACTTTACTTTGATACCAAATCTTCAGTTAGGAAATAGCCTCCTGATTAGAACTTGTTTTCCTAGGAAAATATAGTCCACTTGCAAGCAGTTTCTAGTAAGATATGCTGCAAAAATAGTCAAGTAGTGACTCAGGTTTAGTGTTGAGTGTAACTGAGAAAAGATGACTTAAGTAGAGGGACATTGACACATCTGTTTTTCAAATTGCAGTTAATTATAGTGATAGTTTATAAGATCTACTTCATTGTCTCCTGGAATCTTGCTTAACTTTACAAATTTTACATGATTTAGGTTAGAAATGGACAGTATAAAAGTTAGTCAGATGAATTAATCGAAAAGAATCTTGCCTTATCAAATCATGCTTCTAAAGGTTTTTCATACCCTCCAATCATGTTAGGTGTGACATTTTGAAAATAAAGAATGATTGTTTAATTTTTTATCAGAGTTTGAGAATAGAAACTCCTTTTATGCAGGTATGTATCATCTTTGATTATACGGTAGTCTTCTGGATATCTCCCTCTACTTGACGCATACCAGCTGCATCAATAAATTGTGTGATCCTTGATGTGTTTGTATGTGATCATGTTAAGAAGTGTTTCTTAAGTATTCTTAAATGTGTTTTACCAATATTTTATGGAAAAATACTCATAATCTTTTGAAAGCATTCATGCTAAAAAGAATTAGAAATGGATATTTATCTCATTTGGAACTTATTCTCTTTCAATGTACCTTTAAAGTGTAGGTATGAAATAAGAATTCATACAATAGGATCAACTGAGACTTTGATTTAAGTATATTACAAATTGTATATGGAAGCCTGCATAAGATGTTACATATTGTTTTTTTTCTAAAGAAGCTTCTTTAAATGGTTCTGTTAAGTGTAGGAATGTTCTGATGATTATCTTTTTAATTAAAATGAGAAATCTTTGTTTAAAGTGGCATTCTTTTTTTACGGCCTGTTACAGTCTCTGTAACAATCATTTCTTAAGTCTGAACGTTTTATTTCCAGGAATCCATTTATATAAAACTATGTTTAGACTTAATTAAGGAACGATTCTTACAAAGCTTGTAAATAGCCAGGAAAAAAGGGACCGAAGATAAAACTGACATTCACATTTAACAAAATGATTGTTACAAGGTATGTAATAAGCTATAAAAATACAATAAATCTCTTTTTATAAGAGTTCATATTTTTTGATCCTTGTTTTCAAGGGTATTTAAGGAAAGCTCTGCAAAGTGACATCTGTTTTGCTGAATGGACTAGTAAGAACTTCTTTTGTTTCTGACTGATAATGCAGGACTTCTACCTGTCTTCTTTGTGTGCTTTCTTTGAAATACATTCTAATCAGTTAAGATGGGTATGTAAATTTTATATTGTGCAATAGTGAAAACAAGACCTAGTTCTCATCTCACTTATACTACTTTCTAGAAATCAGAAAAAATTTGGGCAAGTTACTTAACCTCTGAGTCTCATTTTCCTCATCTGGAAATCAGTGATAATAATTCTCTTCTGCTTCAAAAAGCTGTAGTGAGGACTAGGTAAAATTACACACAGTGAAAATAATTTGGAAGTTATATATAAGACTGTGAACATTCAAGCTACCTTTCTTAATCTAACAGTTCTGGTAGTAGTATTAATAGTAATAGTAAAACAACAACAATGGCAGAAAACAGAGCTCAGTATGTACAATGTAGAATTCTAGGCACTCAGCATTAAGATAGTTAACTCATTTGATCCTCTCACCTTATAAGTATGTATTGTTATTATCTCTGATTTATACAAGTGGAAACTGAGACACAGAGATATTAAATTACTTCCTTAAGAGCATACAAACAAAGCCTTGTGTGCACCAGGACCCAGGAGAAAGCAGTGACACCACAAGAGACTGACCCAGACTTGCCTGTGAGTGTCCAGAAGTCTCTGGTGGAAGTGTGGGTTGGCGGTGGCCTGCTGCAGGTTGGGGGCACTGAGACCTTTTGAAGGAGGTCGCCATTATCTTCATTATCTCCACTATAGTTTGGCCTCAGGTCAAATGATAGGGAGGGAACACAGCCCCGCCCGTGAAACAGAAAATTGGATTAAAGATTTACTGAGCATGGCCCTGCCCATCAGAACAAGACCCAGTTTCCTCCTCAGTCTTGCCCATCAGGAAGCTTCCATAAGCCTCTTATGCTTCTTCATCAGAGGGCAGTCAGAATGAAAACCACAATCACAGAAAACTAATCAAACTGATCACATGGACTACAGCCTTGTCTAACTCAATGAAACTATGAGCCATGCTGTATAGGGCCACCCAAGATGGGTCATGGTGGAGAGTTCTGGCAAAACGTGGTCTACTGGAGAAGGGAATGGCACACCACTTAAATATTGTCAACTACAAATTGGCACTTACCAAGAGCATTGCCAATGACTGAACAACAAAGGCATTTGCCATCTGCCTCTATGGAGATGCACCCGTCCCTTATAGCTCAGTTGTTAAAAGAATCCGCCTGCAATGCAGGAGACCTGGGTTCGATCTCTGGGTTGGGAAGATCCCCTGGAGAAGGAAATGGCAACCCACTCCAGTATTTTGGCCTGGAGAATTCCATGGACTGTGTAGTCCGTGGGGTCGCAGAGAGTCAGACACGACTGAGTGACTTTCACTTTCACTTTCTATGGAGATTGAACCCCATGCTACTATAGCAGTTGACCTTCAACAATCCCTGAGGGAGTTCAGGGTGGAGTGAGGCACTCTGCTTCAGGGAATCTGGTGGGACAGGTCTTTAGATAGTTGGATGTTTTTAGAAACAGATTTTATGATCTCAATCCTTCCATCTCCTCATATCTAGAAGAGCACTAAATCCCTTCAGGGTGACATCAGATCCTCATGACTAACAAAAAACCTTCTGTAAAATGAGTGCTTCATGGTATTGAACTCCCTCTTCACTGAAACCTTATATATTGACTATCCCCCACTGCCGCTTTGGAGCAGTCTCCCAGAGCTATCTGAGATGCTGTCTCCTGGGCTGCAGTCCTTATTTTGCCCCAAGGAAAACTCACAACTCTCAAGTTGTACATCTTCTTTTAGTTGACAGTATTCTTGCCATGAGAACCCCATGAACAGTATGAAAAGGCAAAAAGATAGGACACTGAAAGATGAACTCCCCAGGTCAGTAGGTGCCCAATATATGCTGGAGATCAGTGGAGAAATAACTCCAGAAAGAATGAAGAGACAGCCAAAGCAAAAACAACGCCCAGCTGTGGATGTAACTGGTGATGGAAGTAAAGTCCCATGCTTTAAAAAAGCAATACTGCATAGGAACCTGGAATGTTAGATCCATGAATCAAGGCTCTTGATGAAAGTGAAAGAGGAAAGTGAAAAAGTTGGCTTAAAACTCAACATTCAGAAAACTAAGATTGCGGCATCTGGTCCCATCACTTCATGGCAAATAGATAGGGAAAAGACTGTGATAACTGTGACACAGTTGTGCAAAGACTGTGCAAACAGTGACAGACTTTATGTTTTTTGGGGTTCCAAAATCACTGCAGAGGGTGACTGGAGCCATGAAGTTAAAAGATGCTTGCTCCTTGGAAGAAAAGGTGTGACCAACCTAGACAGCATATTAAAAAGCAGAGACATTACTTTGCCAACAAAGGTCCATCTAGTCAAAGCTCTGGCTTTTCCAGTAGTGATGTATGGAGGTGAGAGTTGGACCATAAAGAAAGCTGAGTGCTGAAGAACTGATGCTTTTGAACTGTGGTGTTGGAGAAAACTGTTAAAAGTCCCTTGGACTGCAGGGAGATCCAACCAGTCCATCCTAAAGGAAATCAGTCCTGAATATTCATTGGAAAGACTGATGCTGAAGGTGAAACTCCAGGACTTTGGCCACCTGATGTGAAGAGCTGACTCATTTGAAAAGACCCTGATGCTGGGAAAGATTGAAGGCAAGAGGAGAAGGGGACAACAGAGGATGAAATGGTTGGATGGCATCACTGACTCAATGGACATGAGTTTGAATAAACTCAGGGAGTTGGCAATGACAGGGAAGCCTGGCATGCTGCAGTCCATGGGGTCGCAAAGAGTCAGACACGACTGAGCAACTGAACTGAACTGAAATAGGAGATGGCAAGAGTGAACACTGAGATTCTAGGAATCAGTGAACTAAAATGGACTGGAATGGGTGAATTTAACTCAGATGACCATTATATCTACTACTGTGGGCAAGAATCCCTTAGAAGAAATGAAGTAGCCATCCTAGTCAACAAAAGAGTCTGAAATGCAGTCTTTGGGTGCAGTATCAAAAACGACAGAATGATCTCTATTTGTTTCCAAGGCAAATCATTCAATACCTCAGTAATCCAAGTGTATGTCCCGACCAGTAATGCTGAAGAAGCTGAAGTTGAACCGTTCTATGAAGACCTACAAGGGCTTCTAGAACTAACACCCCCAAAAGATGTCCTTTTCCTGAAAGTAGGAAGTCAAGAAATACATGGAGTAACAGGCAAATTTGGCTTTGGGGTACAGAATGAAGCAGGGCAAAGGCTAATAGAGTTTTGCCAAGAGATGCACTGGTTATAGCAAACACTCTCTTCCAACAACACAAGAGAAGACTCTACACATGGACATCACCAGATGGTCAATACCAAAATCAGATTGATTATATTCTTTTCAGCCAAAGATGGAGAAGCTCTGTACAGTCAGAAAGAATAAGACCAGGAGCTGACTGTGGCTCAGATCATGAACTCCTTATTGCCAAATTCAGACTTAAATTGAAGAAAGTAGGGAAGACCACTAGACCATTCAGGTATGACGTAAATCAGATCTCTTACGATTATACAGTGGAATTGAGAAACAGATTTCAAACTTCCCTGATGGCTCAGATGGTAAAGCATCTGTCTACAATGCGGGAGAGCTGGGTTCGATCCCTGGGTCGGGAAGATCCGCTGGAGAAGGAAATGGCAATCCACTCCAGTACTATTGCCTGGAAAATCCCATGGACAGAGGAGCCTGGTAGGCTACAGTCCATGGGGTCGCAAAGAGTCGGACATGACTGAGTGACGTTCCTTCACCTTCAGATCTGATAGAGTGCCTGAAGAACTATGGACAGAGGTTTGTGACATTGTACAGGAGGCAGGAATCAAGACCATTCCCAAGAAAAAGAAATGCAAAAAGGCAAAACAGCTGTCTGAGGAAACCTTACAAATAGCTGTAAAAAGAGAATCAAAATGCAAAGGAGAAAAGGAAAGATATACCCATTTGAATGTAGAGTTCCAAAGAATAGCATGGAGAGATAAGAAAGCCTTCCTCGGTGATCAATGCAAAGAAATAGAGGAAAACAATAGAATGGGAAAGACTAGAGATCTCTTCAAGAAAATTAGTGATACCAAGGGAACATTTCATGCAAAGATGGGCTCAATAAAGGACAGAAATGTTATGGACCTAACAGAAGCAGAAGATATTAAGAAGAGGTGGCAAGAATACACAGTAGAACTATACAAAAGAGATCTTCATGAGACCCAGATAATCAGGATGGTGATCACTCAGCTAGAGTCAGACATCCCAGTACCAAGTCAAGTGGGCCTAAGAAGCATCACTACAAACGAAACTAGTGGAGGTGATGGAATTCCAGTTGAGCCATTTCAAATCCTAAAAGATGAAGCTGTGAAAGTGTTGCACTCAATATGCCAGCAAATTTGGAAAACTCAGCAGTGCCCACAGGACTGGAAAAGGTCAGTTTTCATTCCAATATCAAAGAAAGGCAATGCCAAAGAATGCTCAAACTACCACACAGTTGTATTCATCTCACACATTAGCAAAGTAATGCTCAAAATTCTCCAAGCTAGGCTTCAGCAGTATGTGAACTGTGAACTTGCAGATGTTCAAGCTGGTTTTAGAAAAGGCAGAGGAACCAGAGATCAAGTTGCCAACATCTGCTGGATCATCGAAAAAGCAAGAGAGTTCCAGAAAAAACATCTACTTCCGCTTTGTTGACTATGCCAAAGTCTTTGACTGTGTGGATCACAACAAACTGTGGAAAATTCTTAAAGAGTTGGGAATACCAGACCACCCAATCTGCCTCCTGAGAAGTCTGTATGCAGGTCAGGAAGCAACAGTTAGAACTGGACATGGAACAATAGACTGGTTCCAAATTGGGAAAGGAGTACATCAAGGCTGTATATTGTCACCCTGCTTATTTAACCTATATGCAGAGTACATCATGAGAAATGCTGGACTGATAAAGCACAAGCTGGAATCAAGATTGCTGGGAGGAATATCAATAACCTCAGATATGCAGATGACAGCACCATTATGGCAGAAAGCGAAGAGGAACTAAAGAGCCTCTTGATGAAAGTGAAAGAGGAGAGTGAAAAAGTTGGCTTAAAACTCAACATTCATAAAACTAAGATCATGGCATCTGGTCCCATCACTTCATGGCCAAATAGATGCGGAAATGATTGAAATGGTAACTGACTTCATTTTTCAGGGGCTCCAAAATCACTGCAGAGGGTGACTGCAGCCATGAAGTTAAAAGACATTGCGAAGATCCCCTGGAGAAGGAAATGGCAATCCACTCCAGCACTCTTGCCTGGAAAATCCCATGGACGGAGGAGCCTGATAGGCTATAGTCCATGGGGTCGCGAAGAGTTGGACACAACTGAGTGACTTCACTTTCTTTGGAAGAAAAGTTATGACCAACCTAGACAGCATATTAAAAAGCAGAGACATTACTTTGCCAACAAAGGTCCATCTAGTCAAAGCTCTGGTTTTTCCAGTAGTCATGTATGGATGTGAGAGTTGGAGTTTAAAGAAAGCTGAGTGCTGAAGAATTGATGCTTTTGAACTGTGGTGTTGGAGAAGATTCTTGAGAGTCCCTTGGACAGCATGGAGATCCAACCAATCCATCCTAAAGGAAATCAGTCCTGAATATTCATTAAAAGGACTGATGCTGAAGCTGAAACTCCAATACTTTGGTCACCTCATGCAAAGAGCTGACTCAGTTGAAAAGACCCTGATGCTGGGAAAAATTGAAGGCAAGAGAAAGGGATGACAGAGGATGAGATGGTTGGATGGCATCACCGACTCAATGGACATGAGTTTTACTCAATTCTGGGAGTTAGTGATGGACAGGGAAGCCTGGTGTGCTGCAGTCCATGGAGTCAGACAGTCAGACACGACTGAGCGACTGAACTGAACTAAAAGCATAGAGTTGGAGGAGTATGGCTTTGAAGAGTAGAATGAGTGGTATCAATCTTTTTTCAAATCCACAGAAAAATTGAGAAAAGTGTAATGATCTTCCATATATCCCTCACCTGGATTGACCAAGTGTTAACGTTTGCCACATTTTTTGCTTCTCTATACAGCTATACTTGTAGACATCATCATGATATTTCATCTCTACTGTGCTTCTATTTCCTGAGAACACAGTATTTATCTTTCATAACCACAATGCACCTCAGCAGGACCCTACTGAGGTGATTTAACAGTTTAACATTTTATTTTTCAATATATTTGGTGTTCCTTCACTAAGTCCTGTCTGGCTGTTTGCAACCCCATGACCTCCAGCACTCCAGACTTCCCTGTCCTTCACTCCTTCCTGCAGCTTACTGAAACTCATGTCCATTGAGTCAGTGATGCCATCCAACCATCTCATCCTCTGTCACCCCCTTCTGCTTTTACCGTCAGTATATAGTTTATGTTCACATTTCCCCTGCTGTCTCAGTAGTATTCTCTTTTATAGCCTCCTTTTTTAAAATCCATGATCCAATCACGTTACACATGGTTATATCTCTTCAGTTCAGTTCAGTTCAGTCGCTCAGTCGTGTCCGACTCTTTGCGACCCCATGAATTGCAGCACGCCAGGCCTCCGTGTCCAGCACCAACTCCTGGAGTTCACTCAGACTCACATCCATCAAGTGAGTGATGCCATCCAGCCATCTCATCCTCTGTCATCCCCTTCTCCTCCTGCCCCCAATTCCTGCCAGCATCAGAGTCTTTTCCAATGAGTCAACTCTTTGCATGAGGTGGCCAAAGTACTGGAGTTTCAGCTTCAGCATCATTCCTTCCAAAGAAATTCCAGGGCTGATCTCCTTCAGAACGGACTGGTTGGATCTCCTTGCAGTCCAAGTGACTGTCAAGAGTCTTCTCCAACACCACAGTTCAAAAGCATCAATTCTTCGGCTCTCAGCTTTCTTCACAGTCCAACTCTCACATCCATACATGACCACTGGAAGAACCATAGCCTTGACTAGATGGACCTTTGTTGGCAAAGTAATGTCTCTGCTTTTTTTTTGTGTGTGTGCTTTTTTTTAATTTTATTTAATTTTTAATTTTTATTTTTACTTTATTTTACTTTACAATACTGTATTGGTTTTGCCATACATTGACATGAATCCACCACGGGTATACATGCGTTCCCAAACATGAACCGCCCTCCCACCTCCCTCCCCATAACATCTCTCTGGGTCATCACCGTGCACCAGCCTCAAGCATGCTGTATCCTGCGTCGGACATAGACTGGGAATTCGATTCTTACATGATAGTATACATGTTACAATGCCATTCTCCCAAATCATCCCACCCTCTCCCTCTCCCTCTGAGTCCAAAAGTCCGTTATACGTATCTGTGTCTTTTTTGCTGTCTTGCATACAGGGTCCTCATTGCCATCTTTCTAAATTCCATATATATATGTTAGTATACTGTATTGGTGTTTTTCTTTCTGGCTTACTTCACTCTGTATAATCGGCTCCGGTTTCATCCATCTCATCAGAACTGATTCAAATGTATTCTTTTTAACGGCTGAGTAATACTCCATTGTGTATATGTACCACAGCTTTCTTATCCATTCATCTGCTGATGGACATCTAGGTTGTTTCCATGTCCTGGCTATTATAAACAGTGCTGCGATGAACATTGGGGTACGTGTGTCTCTTTCAATTCTGGTTTCCTCGGTGTGTATGCCCAGCAGTGGGATTGCTGGGTCATAAGGTAGTTCTATTTGCAATTTTTTAAGGAATCTCCACACTGTTCTCCAAAGTGGCTGTACTAGTTTGCATCCCCACCAACAGTGTAGGAGGGTTCCCTTTTCTCCACACCCTCTCCAGCATTTATTGCTTGCAGATTTTTGGATCGCAGCCATTCTGACTGGTGTGAAGTGGTACCTCATTGTGGTTTTGATTTGCATTTCTCTAATAATGAGTGATGTTGAGCATCTTTTCATGTGTTTGTTAGCCATCCGTATGTCTTCTTTGGAGAAATGTCTATTTAGTTCTTTGGCCCATTTTTTGATTGGGTCGTTTATTTCTCTGGAATTGAGCTGCATAAGTTGCTTGTATATTTTTGAGATTAGTTGTTTGTCAGTTGCTTCCTTTGCTATTATTTTCTCCCATTCAGAAGGCTGTCTTTTCACCTTGCTTATATTTTCCTGTGTTGTGCAGAAGCTTTTAATTTTAATTAGATCCCATTTGTTTATTTTTGCTTTTATTTCCAGTATTCTGGGAGGTGGATCATAGAGGATCCTGCTGTGATTTATGTCAGAGAGTGTTTTGCCTATATTCTCCTCTAGGAGTTTTATAGTTTCTGGTCTTACATTTAGATCTTTAATCCATTTTGAGTTTATTTTTGTGTGTGGTGTTAGAAAATGATCTAGTTTCATTCTTTTACAAGTGGTTGACCAGTTTTCCCAGCACCACTTGTTAAAGAGATTGTCTTTACTCCATTGTATATTCTTGCCTCCTTTGTCAAAGATAAGGTGTCCATATGTGTGTGGATTTATCTCTGGGCTTTCTATTTTGTTCCATTGATCTATATTTCTGTCTTTGTGTCAGTACCATACTGTCTTGATGACTGTGGCTTTGTAGTAGAGCCTGAAGTCAGGCAAGTTGATTCCTCCAGTTCCATTCTTCTTTCTCAAGATTGCTTTGGCTATTCGAGGTTTTTTGTATTTCCATACAAATCTTGAAATTATTTGTTCTAGTTCTGTGAAAAATATGGCTGGTAGCTTGATAGGGATTGAATTGAATTTGTAAATTGCTTTGGGTAGTATACTCATTTTCACTATATTGATTCTTCTGATCCATGAACATGGTATATTTCTCCATCTATTAGTGTCCTCTTTGATTTCTTTCATCAGTGTTTTATAGTTTTCTATATATAGGTATTTAGTTTCTTTAGGTAGATATATTCCTAAGTATTTTATTCTTTTCATTGCAATGGTGAATGGAATTGTTTCCTTAATTTCTTTTTCTACTTTCTCATTATTAGTGTATAGGAATGCAAGGGATTTCTGTGTGTTGATTTTATATCCTGCAACTTTACTATATTCATTGATTAGCTCTAGTAATTTTCTGGATTAACCTAACTCTACACCTAAAGCAGCTAGAAAAGGAAGAATTGGAGAACCCCAGAGTTAGTAGAAGGAAAGAAATCTTAAAAATTAGGGCAGAAATAAATGCAAAAGAAACAAAAGAGACCATAGCAAAAATCAACAAAGCCAAAAGCTGGTTCTTTGAAAGGATAAATAAAATTGAAAAACCACTAGCCAGACTCATCAAGAAGCAAAGAGAGAAAAATCAAATCAATAAAATTAGAAATGAAAATGGAGAGATCACAACAGACAACACAGAAATACAAAGGATCATAAGAGACTACTATCAGCAGTTATATGCCAATAAAATGGACAACGTGGAAGAAATGGACAAATTCTTAGAAAAGTACAATTTTCCAAAACTGAACCAGGAAGAAATAGAAAATCTTAACAGACCCATCACCAGCTCAGAAATTGAAACTGTAATCAGAAATCTTTCAGCAAGCAAAAGCCCAGGTCCAGACGGCTTCACAGCTGAATTCTACCAAAAATTTCGAGAAGAGCTAACACCTATCCTACTCAAACTCTTCCAGAAAATTGCAGAGGAAGGTAAACTTCCAAACTCATTCTATGAGGCCACCATCACCCTACTACCAAAACCTGACAAAGATACTACAAAAAAAGAAAACTACAGGCCAATATCACTGATGAACATAGATGCAAAAATCCTCAACAAAATTGTAGCAATCAGAATCCAACAACACATTAAAAAGATCATACACCATGACCAAGTGGGCTTTATCCCAGGGATGCAAGGATTCTTCAATATCCGCAATTCAATCAATGTAATTCACCACATTAACAAATTGAAAAATAAAAGCCATGTGATATCTCAATAGATGCAGAGAAGGCCTTTGACAAAATTCAACATCCATTTATGATAAAAACTCTCCAGAAAGCAGGAATAGAAGGAACATACCTCAACATAATAAAAGCTATATATGACAAACCCACAGCAAACATTATCCTCAATGGTGAAAAATTGAAAGCATTTCCCCTAAAGTCAGGAACAAGACAAGGGTGCCCACTTTCACCGCTACTATTCAACATAGTTCTGGAAGTTTTGGCCACAGCAATCAGAGCAGAAAAAGAAATAAAAGGAATCCAAATTGGAAAAGAAGAAGTAAAACTTTCACTATTTGCAGATGACATGATCCTCTACATGTCTCTGCTTTTGAATATGCTATCTAGGTTGCTCATAACTTTTCTTCCAAGGAGTAAGCGTCTTTTAATTTCATGGCTGCACTCACCATCTGCACTGATTTTGGAGCCCAGAAAAATAAAGTCTGACACTGTTTCCACTGTTTCCCCATCTATTTGCCATGAAGCGACAGGACCGGATGCCATGATCTTTGTTTTCTGAATGTTGAGCTTTAAGCCAACTTTTTTACTCTCGTCTTTCACTTTCATCAAGAGGCTTTTTAGTTCCTCTTCACTCTCTGCCATAAGGGTGGTGTCATCTGCATATCTGAGGTTATTGATATTTCTCCCGGCAATCTTGATTCCAGCTTGTGCTTCTTCCAGCCCATCGTTTGTCATGATGTACTCTGCATATAAGTTAAATAAGCAGGGTGACAATATACAGCCTTGACGTACTCCTTTTCCTATTTGGAACCAGTCTGTTGTTCCATGTCCAGTTCTAACTGTTGCTTCCTGACCTGCATATAGGTTCCTCAACAGGCAGGTCAGGTCATCTGGTATTCCCATCTCTTTCAGAATTTTACACAGTTTATTGTGATCCACCCAGTCAAAGGCTTTGGCATAGTCAATAAAGCAGAAATAGATGTTTTTCTGGAACTCTCTTGCTTTTCCCATGATCCAGTGGATGTTGGCAATTTGATCTCTGGTTCCTCTGCCTTTTCTAAAACCAGCTTGAACATCAGGGAGTTCACGGTTCACGTATTGCTGAAGCCTGGCTTTGAGAATTTTGAGCATTACTTTGCTAATGTGTGAGATGAATACAATTGTGCGGTAGTTTGAGCATTCTTTACAGTTGTGTGGTAGTTTGAGCATTCTTTGGCATTGCCTTTCTTAGGGATTGGAATGAAAACTGACCTTTTCCAGTCCTGTGGGCACTGCTAAGTTTTCCAAATTTGCTGGCATATTGAGTGCAGCACTTTCACGCATCATCTTCCAGGATTTCAAATAGCTCAACTGGAATTCCATCACCTCCACTAGCTTTGTTTGTAGCAATGCTTTCTAAGGCCCACTTGACTTCACATTCCAGGATGTCTGGCTCTAGGTGAGTGATCACACCATCGTGATTATCTGTGTCGTGAAGATCTTTTTTGTACAGTTCTTCTGTGTATTCTTCTCTTGTGTTGTTGGAAGAGGGTGTTTGCTATGACCAGTGCATTTTCTTGGCAAAACTCTATTAGTCTTTTCCCTGCTTCATTCTGCATTCCAAGGCCAAATTTGCCTGTTACTCCAGGTGTTTCTTGACTTCCTACTTTTGCATTCCAGTCCCCTATAATGAAAAGGACATCTTTTTTTGGTGTTAGTTCTAAAAGGTCTTGTAGGTCTTCATAAAAACATTCAACTTCAGTTTCTTCAGCGTTACTAGTTGGGGCATAGACTTGGATAACTGTGATATTGAATGGTTTGCCTTGGAGATGAACAGAGATCATTCTGTTGTTTTTGAGATTGCATTCAAGTACTGCATTTCGGACTCTTGTTGACCATGATGGCTACTCCCTTTCTTTGAGGGATTCCTGCCCACAGTAGTAGATATAATGGTCATCTGAGTTAAATTCACTCATTCCAGTCCATTTTAGTTCGCTGATTCCTAGAATGTCGACGTTCACCCTTGCCATCTCTTGTTAGACCACTTCCAGTTTGCCTTGAATTGCACTCATCTCACATGCTAGTAAAGTAATGCTCAAAATTCTCCAAGCCAGGCTTCAGCAATACGTGAACCGTGAACTCCCTGATGTTCAAGCTGGTTTTAGAAAAGGCAGAGGAACCAGAGATCAAGTTGCCAACATCCACTGGATCATGGGAAAAGCAAGAGAGTTCCAGAAAAACATCTATTTCTGCTTTATTGACTATGCCAAAGCCTTTGACTGGGTGGATCACAATAAACTGTAAAATTCTGAAAGAGATGGGAATACCAGACGACCTGACCTGCCTGTTGAGGAACCTGTATGGAGGTCAGGAAGCAACAGTTAGAACTGGACATGGAACAACAGACTGGTTCCAAATAGGAAAAGGAGTACGTCAAGGCTGTATATTGTCACCCTGCTTATTTAACTTATATGCAGAGTACATCATGACAAACGATGGGCTGGAAGAAGCACAAGCTGGAATCAAGATTGCCGGGAGAAATATCAATAACCTCAGATATGCAGATGACACCACCCTTATGGCAGAGAGTGAAGAGGAACTAAAAAGCCTCTTGATGAAAGTGAAAGACGAGAGTAAAAAAGTTGGCTTAAAGCTCAACATTCAGAAAACAAAGATCATGGCATCCGGTCCTGTCGCTTCATGGCAAATAGATGGGGAAACAGTGGAAACAGTGTCAGACTTTATTTTTCTGGGCTCCAAAATCAGTGCAGATGGTGAGTGCAGCCATGAAATTAAAAGACGCTTACTCCTTGGAAGAAAAGTTATGGGCAACCTAGATAGCATATTCAAAAGCAGAGACATTACTTTCCCGACTAAGGTCCGTCTAGTCAAGGCTATGGTTTTTCCTGTGGTCGTGTATGGATGTGAGAGTTGGACTGTGAAGAAGGCTGAGCACCGAAGAATTGATGCTTTTGAACTGTGGTGTTGGAGAAGATTCTTGACAGTCCCTTGGACTGCAAGGAGATCCAACCAGTCCGTTCTGAAGGAGGTCAACCCTGGGATTTCTTTGGAAGGAATGATGCTAAAGCTGAAGCTTCAGTACTTTGGCCACCTCATGCGGAGAGTTGACTCATTGGAAAAGACTCTGATCCTGGGAGGGATTGGGGGCAGGAGAAGGGGATGACAGAGGATGAGATGGCTGGATGGCATCACCGACTCGATGGATGTGAGTCTGAGTGAACTCCGGGAGTTGGTGATGGACAGGGAGGCCTGGCGTGCTGCGATTCATGGGGTCACAAAGAGTCGGACACGACTGAGTGACTGAACTGAACTTAACTCTGTGTATTCTTGCCACCTCTTCTTAATATCTTCTGCTTCTGTTAGCTCCATACCATTTCTGTCCTTTATCGAGCCCATCTTTGCATGAAATGTTCGCTTGGTATCTCTAATTTTCTTGAAGAGATCTCTAGTCTTTCCCATTCTGTTGTTTGCCTCTATTTCTTTGCATTGATCGTTGAGGAAGGCTTTTTTATCTCTTCTTGCTATTCTTTGTAACTCTTCATTCAGGTGTTTGTATATTTCCTTTTCTCCTTTGCTTTTTGCGTCTCTTCTTTTCACAGCTATTTGTAAGGCCTCCTGAGACAGCCATTTTGTGTTTTTGCATTTCTTTTCCATGGGGATGGTCTTGATCCCTGTCTCCTGTACAATGTCACAAACCTCCGTCCGTAGTTCATCAGGCACTCTATCAGATCTAGTCCCTTAAATCTATTTCTCGCTTCCACTGTATAATCATAAGGGATATGATTTAGGTCATACCTGAATGGTTTAGTGGTTTTCCTTACTTTCTTCAATTTCAGTCTGAATTTGGCAATAAATCTCTTAATTTACAATAGTTCCTTAGTCTTTTTATTCTTTTCTAAATATTTTAACTTTTTTTAAAATTGGAGGATAATTTTCTTTTTATTCTTGAAATTGACATTTTGGCAGAGTCCAGACTAGTTTTACAGAATGTTTCTCATTTGGATTTGTCTGATTGGTATCCATGGTTAGATTCAGGATAAAAAAATTTGGCAGGAAATACATGTTGTGGTTTCTTTCTTATTGCATTACATCAGAAAGTACATGATGTCATTTTGTTCCTTTATTGGTGTTGCTGTTTGATCATTTTATTATGAAATATCCAGATTTCTCCATCGTAATGGTGTATTTGAAATTAATCAATGCCCAGTGGAGCGAAACTTGGAAATTGTGTAAATAACTTGTTTTCCAACATTGTTTCCCCCAATAGTTATGACATCTACTGGTGATGATTGTTCTGTAGTTTTAAAATCTGCCCATTTATTTTTAGGCATTTCTAAGTGGTTTTTCTTTCTCTTTGAGTTTGAAATGGTGACTGCTTCCTATTTTGAGAAGATGTTGGGTAAACTTTGTCATTTTACTTTTGCTTTTGAACCTAGACTAATTAAAACATATTTTTAACGTTCTAATTTATAGGTTACATACTTTGTAATTTTTATGTTTAGTGGAGAACATTGCCAAAGCTGCTTAAATCATTGGGTTTAATTTTTAAGGCTTGTGGTATAAAAGCTGTATCAGAAGTTCCTGGAGGGTGTGTATTTTCCATTCCGTAGGTCTGGAGTGGAGCCAGAAAATTTGCATTTCTCACTAGTTTCAGATGATGCCTCTGGTTCTGGAATCACAGGTTGACACTCACGGTGCCTTCTTTAGGCCTTTCTCGGCAATTTGCTTGTAATTATTTGGGTTTCCCCCCACTTGTTTGCTTTCTCTGGTAGACATGAGAGTAGTGTGGATATAGAATAGTGGAATTATTCGAAGTTTGTATTAGTTGATTTTGGTTAATGTTGGAAATATTGTGGGAATTGGCTAACTTACTGAATAGGATCTCATTAATCTGACTTATCCAAAATTGTGTTGTAATGAAAATGGCTATAAGCTGTTTTAAAACTTACTGTGGCATTCATGTTTGTAGGAATTTTCTTCACTTCACTTAATGAAACACTGATTCCTTACTTCTGACTGAATGAAATGTCCATAGTGGTCATTTTGGGCTTTCAGGACTCAAGTGATCCCTCCATATGTTTCATCAACTTGGTCCTGTTAAGTCTGTGCAATTAGTAAAGCAAGTGGCACATTCGTTATGTCATAGAGATAGTGTTGCTTCTACAGAATTTGGCCAGATGGTCCTCCTCCCTTTCTTCCCCTATTAGAAATACTATAAATGTCAGCTTATAGGAAGATGACCTTAATATTTGCTTCCTAGACTAAATCACAGCCTTGAAGCAGTTATTTCCTTCAAATAAAAAGTTTAATTTCATGCCCTGATTAGTGCTAGTACGTGCAGGTAGATACTCATTTTGTGCAGCTAAACTGATCTGCTTTTGCAAATTACTTGCCAGTCAGCAGAGCTATAATTTCTTATGAGTAGTTGGTAGTAAATTATAGTTCTTATTAGTATGGTTTATATGTGTGTGTGTGTGTGTTTTCAGTATGTGCTTATGAAGAAGGAGTAGGAATCAGTCACCAAACCTTGGCCAGATTAGGATTTGACTAGTAGCTTTTTTCAAAAACTGAGGGATTGATGAATTTGGACTAACAATTCTAATTAATTATGTAAACTAGCTAGAAAGAGTGAGATCTTATTTTCAGTTGATGTTAAAATGTGCCCAGAATCTAGAAAGAGTGATTCCTGGTGTAAAAGAGTAAAGAAGAAAAATTCTCTTTTGTATTGAAAAATAGAATATATTATAGTTAACATTTGAGTTTTAAAATTGGAAGGCACTATTGAACTGAATTTTTAACTGCTTAATTGAGGCCATTAAGTTAAAATATTTTTAATTTTAAAGTGAGACTGAATTTATTAAACTTGGATTAAGAAAAAAATGCCAGCAGTCAGAAGGAGGCAAAGTTCTCCTTTTTAATAAGTGGCTCAGTTATTTGCTTTAGCTGAGATATCACTAAATTTGTGTGGGCTTTGAGTCTGGAGGGGTCATATGACTGAAAGCTTCATAACCTTTCTTGTTCATGAATCTCACTGAAAATCTTTTGTATGTCATGAGATAGTCCCCCTGGACATACACATGTTTATACCTTTTCTACATGATTTCAAGAGGTTCAGACATCCTTGAATCCTATCCATGGGTCCTGATCTAGACTTACTTTAATTTTTACATAATGTATTTTAATTTAAAATTTGTTGTTGATTATCATTTAAACATAACTAGTTGCGACTTTTAATAAGGATGTGACTGTCAGGTCTGAGCTTCATCATAAAATGTCATTTTGAGAAGCTAATGAAATATCGAGTATAGTATTTGGTAGTGTCAGGAAAAATGGTACAGAAATGACTTGACTGGTGGTTATAAAAAAAATCCTACTGGAATTTCCTGTTCTTAATTTTCTTATTCCCCCAGCCACCCAGACAAGCAGTGACAATTTATCCTTGTCTATGATGATGGAATTTTACTTGTCAGGGATATATGGATAGATATACTTAAATCTTTTAATTGGTATCCTGCTGATGTTCCCAGGCTCTTTCTACTTTTATCAGTTTTCTTAGAGAAATATTATGACCAAGCAAATTCCCAGCAAGGTCAGTGTGCCCTAGAAAGTGCATGTTACATTTAGGAGATTTGGAATACACTCTTTTCTATCAAGGTGGACCTTAAACACTGTCAGCATGTCTAGTTATTTATACTCTGCAGTTCTCAGAGGGCTGCAAAATATCATTTTCCCTTTTTCTTCATCCTTTTAACTATCACTGGACATCTGTCCACCTACTTAGCTCATTCAAGAAACAGTGGTTTGCAGCCACTTTAGATCAGTAGTAGTACACTTTGGGCAAAAGACCTTGTTTGGATCATAGTCTTATTTCTTGCTTTTATAAATGAGCAAACTGAGACCAAAAGAGGTCATGTAACTTGTTCAAGGTTACAGTTGACTAGAGCCCACATTTCCCTATTCAAACCCCAGTTGGTACTCTTTTGACTCTTTGTTTTTGTGGCTGAGCTTATGTTTCTTCCGTTTGATGTGATTGATAGATAAATTGGAGTGTGTTTGTGTGTTTAATCTATGACTTCGTTGTTGTTCAGTTGCTCAGTTGTGTCCAACCCTTTGTGACCCTCTGGACACCAGGCAGTCCTTCGCTATCTTCCAGAGTTTGCTCAGACTCATGTCCATTTAGTCGATAATGCCATCCAACTGTCTCATCCTCTATTGCTCCCTTTTCCTGCCCTCAATCTTTCCCAGCATCAGGGTCTTTTCCAGTGAGTTGGCTCTTCACATCAGGTGGCTAAGGTATTGGAGCTTCAGCTGCAGTATCAGTCCTTCCAGTGAATATTCAATATTCCAATGACTTTTTTAAAGAAAGCCTTTTCTATCCTAAGCTTATGAAAATAGTCTCATGTTTTCCACTAGAAGCTTGATTGTTTTGCCTTTTACATTTTAGAATGTTAATCTCCCTCACTCTAGAATTTATTTTTGTGTTTGTGAGGATGGAGTTTCATTTCATTTTTTTCCATATGGACTTCCAGTGTCCCCCAGCATCATCTACTGAAAGATTATGTATTCTTCTCTGATCTGTAGGGCTACCTCCATCATAAATCATGTCCTTACATGCATTGGTCTGATTTTGGATACATTATTCTGTATATTGTTCTGTTTATCCCTGTATCAGTACCATGCAGCCTTAGTCACATAGCTCTGTAATAAGCCTTGATATATAGTATTTAACTCTTGGTAGAAATCAAAACATGGAGTTATTTTTAAAATATTTGTTTTTGAATATGTAAAACATGCAGCACAGTACAGAGTTTAAAAAAATACTAAAGGGTATATATAAAAAAATCTCTTTTACCCGTCTTTTTAGCATTTATTTTCCCTCCCCAGAGGCCACCACTTTTTCTTATTTTTTGGAGATTTGTTTAAATTAGATTCTATAAAGGGTTTTTCTAGGACCCACCAAGAAGATACCTGCCATGGATTAAATACTAAAATTTGAAAACCTTTGGCTAGGGAAAATGATTTTGGTTTCTGTTTTTTTTTTTTTTTTTTAACGTTAAGAGGAAGTAGTGTATAATGAAAGAGCACTCTCTTGAGCCAGATAATTTAATAAGCATTTGACTCTTAGACAAATGCTGGAGTTTTTAGCCTTTAGTTCTGTTTCTTGTCTGCACTTTCTTCCTATTTCTCACCTTGTAAAATGAGGGTAATGATAAATCATACATCCTACTTCATCAAGTCAGTTTGAGGTCTTTAGTGTCTCCATACAAATTTTAAGACTTTTTGATCTAGTTCTGTGAACAGTGCCATTGGTAATTTGATAGGGACATTGCATTGAATTTATAGATTGCCTTGGGTAGTATAGTCATTTTAACCATATAGATTCTTTTAATCCAAGAATATGGTATATCTTCCCCATCTGTTTATATCATCTTCGATTTCTTTCATTAGCATCTTACAGTTTTCAAAATACAAGTCTGTTGTTTCTTTGTTGTTGTCATTGAGTCACTATGTCGTGTCCAACTCTTGAGACCCCATGGACTGTAGTCCGCCAGGCTCCTCTGTCCGTGGGATTTCCCAGGCAAGAATACTAGAGTAGGTTGCCATTTCCTTTTCCAGGGGCTTTTCTCTAGGGATCGAACCTCAGTCTCTTGCATTGATAGGCAGATTTTTTACCACTGAGTCACCAGGGAATTTCTTTGTCTCCTTTGGTAGGTTTATTCCTTGGTATTTTATTCTTTTTGATGCAGTGGTAAATGGGATTGCTTCTTTAATTTCTGTTTCTGTTGTTAGTATATAGGAATGCAACAGTTTCTGTGTATTAATTTGGTATCCTACAACTTGACCAGATTCATTGATGAGCTCTAGTAGTTTTCTGGTACCATCTTTAGGATTTTCTGTGTATATCATGTCATCAATTTTACTTCTTTTCAAATTTGGATTCCTTTTCTATGTTTTCCTTCTCTGATTGCTGTGGCTATAACTTCCAAAACTATGTTGAATAAAAGTGGCCAGAGTGGGTATCCTTGTCTTTTTCCTGAATTAGAGAAAGAAAATGCTTTCAGTTTTTCACCATTGAGTTTGATGTTAGCTATATATTTGTCTTATGTGGCTTTTATTATGTTGAGGTATGTTCCCTCTATGCCTACTTGCTGGAGAGTTTGTATCATAAATGGGTGTTGAATTTTGATAAAAATTTTTCTGCATCCATTGAAACGATCATATGGTTTTTATTCTTCAGTTTGTTGATGTGGTGTATCATACTGATTTGTGAATATTGAAAAATTATTGCATTCCTGGGATAAATCCCACCTGTATGATCCTTTTAATGTATTGTTGAATTTGGATTGCTAGTATTTTGTTGAGGATTTTTGCCTGTTCATCAGTGATATTGGCCTATAGTTTTCTTTTTTGTGTGGTATCTTTGTCTGACTTTTGTATCATAGTGATGGTGTCCTCATAGAATGAGTTTAGGACTGTTCCTTCCTCTGTACTTTTTTGGAATAGCTTCAGAAGGATAGGTGTTGACTCTTCTCTAAATGTTTGATAGAATTCGCCTGTGAAGCTGTCTGGTCTTGGACTTTTGTTTGTTGGGGGTTTTTTAATCACGGTTTCAATTTCAGTACTTGTAATTGGTCTGTTCATATTTTCTATTTTGTCCTGATTCAGTCTTGGGAGTTATTCTTTAACACTATACACAAAAATTAACTCAAAATGGTTTAAAGACCTACATATGACTGGATACTATAAAACTCTTAGGGGAAAACATAAGCAGAACACTCTTTGACATAAATCACAGCAATATCTTTTTTGATCCATCTCCCAGAGTAGTTTAAATAAAAATAAAAATTAACAAATGAGACCTAGTTAAACTTAAAAGCTTTTACACAGCAAAGGAAACTACAAACAAAATGAAAAGACAACCCACAGAATGGGAGAAGATATTCTCAAATGAGGCAACTGATAGGAGATTAGTCTCCAGAATTTACAAACAGCTCATGTAGCTCAATATCCAGAAAACAAACAACCCAATCAAAAAATGAGCAGAAGACCTAAATAGACATTTCTCCAAAGAAGACATACAGATGGCCAAGAGGCACAGGAAAAGATGCTCAACATCACTAATTATTAGAGAAGTGCAAATCACAACTACATTGAGATATCACCTCACAACGTCAGAATGGTCGTCATCAAAAAACTTACAAACAAGGGACTTCCCTGGTGGTCCAATGGCTAAGACTCAGCTCTCCCAATTCAGGAGTCCCAGGTTGTCTCTGGTTAAGGAACTAGATCCTGCATGCTGCAACTGAAAGATCCCTCATGCTGCAACTAAAGATTAAAGATCCCCATGCCACACCTGAGACCTGGCACAGCCAAATAAATACATATTTAAAAAATCTACCAAAGTAAATGCTGTAAAGTGTGTAGGGAAAAAGGAACCCTCCTACATTGTTGGTGGGAATTACCACATGATCCAGCAATCCCACTACTGGGCATTTATCCAGAGAAAAACATGGTCCAAAAGGATACATGCAATGTATCATTGCAGCAGTGTTTACAATAGCCAAGAGATGGAAGCAACCTAAATGTCCATCAACAGATGCATGGATAAAGAAGATGTGGTACACATATGCAATGGAATATGAGCCATTAAAAGAAGGAAAGAATGCCATAAGGATAGACCTGGAAATTACCATACTAAGTAAGTCAGAGAAAGACAGATATATGATATGACTTATATGTGGAATCTAAAAAAAAAGATAGAAATGAACTTTTTTTTTAAATGAGAGACCCAGTTCAATCTATATTATAAAAATCAGAAAACATTAATTTCTTTTTGAAATTAATTTTAATAAAAGTTTAATTTTTTCCCTGGCATCCCAAAGGATCATCTTGCCTACCTCCTGGCATAATACCTACATCCCACTTTGGAAACCAGCTGGTCTAACATAGGAGTAAGATGCCTTATGGTAGAATTGAGTTCTTTGCCTTTTTTTCACATTCTCTTCAAATTTCATACATCATTGAAAGGCATCTACATAAGAAAACTAATCTTTAAAACAAGCCTAGCCAGTGTAGTGCAGACTTCTTACACTGTATATCATATTCTTCTAAAACTAAATATATCCCCTGGAATCCATACCTACGTCTTCCCTTATCCCAGGGTTTTAGTAGCTAAATTAAAGGCTTTATAAAGTATGGATTGTTTAGCTGGCAAATAGTTCCATGTCAATTCTCTGTGGAAAATTAATATTCTTGTAGGGCTGGAGGTGGAGATTGATGACTAAAGATACATTATAATTTCTTACTAAAGAAAGTGATTCTTTGATAACTTTTTTTTAAATAATGTTTTCTTTCAACTTGGAATGGTTCAAACAGCAATAAAATTATTTTAAAGTTTTGGTAATTGGAGCTTTCATATCTAATTGCCAATGACTGATATAATCTTTAAAAATCAGTGCATTATACCTTGGAGTGTAGAAGTACATTTAATTCTCTTGTGTATATATAGAACTCTTACCCCTAAAAATTAATCATTTTGGACAAGATGTAACATACTCTTGAGAAGAGTTGGTAGGGGCTTGTTCGAGAAGCCTGCAAGTCCCTAATGGAGTGTGTGGCTAAACATGTCAGATCAGGGCAGGAATAGTAGTTCCACAGGTGAGTTCCAGATGATGTGACATCAGTAGCTTAGATCTGAGTGCATGTCGGCTCACAACAGACTGTCTTGGTGATGAGGCCTGAGGCTCTCTTTTGAAGGGTATTCTGGATGAGTCATAGCTGTTAACAAGAATGCTAGGCCACACATCACACATGCACAGGTAATTCACCAGTCCTGTCAACAAAGTGTATCACAAAAATTCAGTCTCAGGATTCCATGATTCCAACAGCATTAGCTCCTAAATTCACATTTTTCTCTATAATAAAATTATATCATCTTGCTTATAGCCTAGGACCTAGTGGCTTCAGCTAATTGAGGAGTCATTGCAAGGTAGCAATTACTTGGGAGTTTAAGCCTTAGAAGATCTTCCCTGGTGGCTCAGATGGTAAAGTGTCTGTCTACAATGCAGGAGACCCAGGTTCAATCCCTGGGTCGGGAAGATCTCCTGGAGAAGGAAATGGCAACCCACTCCAGGATTCTTGCCTGGAAAGGAGCCTGGTAGGCTACAGTCCATGGGGTCGCAAAGAGTCGGACACAACTGAGTGACTTCACTTTCACCTTTTCAAGCATTAGAAAGGAGGATTTTCTTGAGGTTCCCTAACTGTGGACGGTGACTTCAGCCATGAAATTAAAAGATACTTGTTCCTTGGAAGGAAAGCTATGACAAACCTTGACGACATTTTAAAAAGCAGAGATGTCACTTTGCCAACAGAGGTTCATACTGTCAAAGCTAGAGTTTTTCCAGTAGTCATGAACAGATATGAGAGTTGGACCATAAAGAAGGCTGAGCACAGAAGAATTGATGCTTTTTAACTGTGGTGCTGGAGAAGACTCTTAAGATTCCTTTGGACAGCAGGGAGATCAAACCAGTCAGTCCAGAGGAAATCAACCCTCAGTATTCATTGGAAAGACTGATGCTGAAGCTCCAATACTTTGACCACCTAATGCAAATAGACACCTCATTGGAAAAGACCCTGATGCTGGGAAAGATTGAAGGCAAAAGAAGAGGTGGGAGGCAGAGGATGAGATGGTTAGATAGCATCACTGAGTCAGTGGATATGAACTTGAGCAAACTGCAGGAGATAGTGAAGGACAGGGAAACCTGGAGCTCTATAGCCCTTGGGGTCACAAAGAGTTAGACACGACTTAGTGACTGAACAACAGCAACCAATACTATGGAAAGAAGAAAGCAGAGTTAGAGATGGGCTTTTGTGTATGATTTTAGCCCATTTGTTGGTTTCATTTTCACTTGAGTGTCTATCCAGGTTGCCTAGGATTGGAATCCGTTTGGTCCTAGATTCTCCCCTTTTCTGTCCGTACCCTTTGTGCTGCCATTCCCCTTCTCTCATCCCTCCTCTAAAAATAGTGTAACCACCCTTTTGCTCTAGCTGCTTTTAAAAAAAATTATCATTGTTTGGGTTTCTCGTTTTCCTGTGTGGAAAAGATTCTAAAGAAAAGATATTGATTCCCTTATTATTTTAGCTCTTTATATTTGCCAACCCTCTCCTCTTTAGTCTTAAAAAAAAACTGACTAAAAACTAAATTGTTAAGCTGTTATTTCAGAATTTGGTAGAGTGGATTTTAAGAAAACAATCGTGCTATGATATTCAGGTTTGGTTAAATAAATCATCTTTTTCAGTTCACTGCAAACGACAAAATTTATTGAATTATCTCAACTGTGATTAAGATTAAAGTGTATCTTGTTACACTAATATGTGAAAATTAGTTCAATCCTGTAAAAATGCTACAATATTATAAATAATCTTTTATATGCCTGGAGGGAACTAAGGGGGAACTTAGTAACATTTGGATATTTTCCCCTCAAATAGTAATATTTCCATATTTTGTTTGTAAGCAATAAATATGTATATATATTCATGGATATTTGTATTATGGGAGAATTTTTTTTTTTTTTGGTTGCACTGCTGCACAGCTTGCGGGATCTTAGTTTCCTAACCAGGGATCAAACGTGTGCTTCTGCAGTAGAAGTGCAGAGTCTGAACCACTGAACCACCAGGGAATCCCCACTATGTGAAAAATTTTAATGTAGCTTTGTCAGCTGATCAAAGGACTTAAAAGATCTGAATTTAGTTTTTTAATCTATTAAGTTAAGATAACCTTTTGCATATACAGAGTCCTGTTATTGCAAATGCTGGTACAATGAGGAGTAGTAACAGTTGATAGTTTTTTTTTTTAAACACACTTATGTCCTGACATGATGTTCCTAGTAATGGATATGGTGATCCACTAGCCAAAATACTTTTAAAAAATTTTATGTTGCTGTTTAGAACAATAAATGCTTTTCTTTAATCTTTTCTATGAATATCAGTTTTTATAAATACACAATTTATACTATAAGAGAACTTGAACTGTATGAACTTCTTCAGGATTCTATTAGCATAGAAAGCCTTGAATTGAAGGTAAAAATTTTAAAATGGCGTTTGCCTAATATAAAGCTCACTACTCCCAGCTCTGGTATTCCTAACAAATGATGTTGGATTACCGAGGCAAAGTATTCAGTATAGAACTGTATTCATTCTTGATTGTTCTACCTGGGACAGGTATTAATGGACACTTTACTGTAGCTCATAATTATGATGATATTGCTATCTTTTGCTTCGGTAAGTCTATAAACGTAAGTCACTGCTAATGGTAGATAGTTTTTGGGTTTCAGGTATCAGGGTTGTTGTTTTTTTTTTGAGGGGGGGTTAAGTTTATTTTTTGTATGATGAAAGTTCCTATCAAAAATAACTCTTCCCTCAAAAGGTTTTAAAATTGGATTTTTATTGTTTAAATAACATTTTTATGTAAATTCTGTTGCTTAGTTTCTTCATAGGGAAATCCAGTGTCCTTAAGAATACAATCCTTAGAGAAAGTTGTTACATACTGGAGAAAGGCAGAATGATTGTGTTGTTATGGCAACACAAATGGAGAAAATGAAAACAGCACAGATAAGCTGCATCCTGTTGTCATAGCAGCCATAGTTGTGAAAATGATTAAAGCTGGTCTAGAAAGGATGTATTGCAGCCTAATCCATCGGAAGTAAGTAGTGTGAGAAAGGACAGGGAGAACTGATTTTAGACAAAAGTTAAATCCCTCTGGTGCTACAAGTTGCTAGTGTCACTCACTGCATGTAGACAGATCTCTGTCCTTTCTAATTATATTTCAACTCAATTTTGTTGCCTCAGATCATAACAGTAGTATGAAGGAGAGAGAAATGAAATAACCATATGAAAAGCTTGTGAATAAAGATTTTTTTTTGGTATACATTTAAGAAGAAATTGAAGTCACAAAATTTTGTTAACTGAAAGTGGCTTTAAAGAAACAGTAGAATATTTCAGTTTTCTTCTCTTTCCCTCATTTTTCACCCAATTCTTTATTTTGTTTCTGTATCATTTTAGTCTTAAGTGTTGAAGTGCAACATAAATACCTAATGTTATGGCAGTTTGTAAAGCATCAAATGCATCATTGTGACTGCAGGTGAACAGATAGGTTTGATGAATGATAAACATCTTGTAGGTGAAATTTATTTTAGCTATATCCTTCAAACTTTCTCTCTAATCAAAGCTTCTTAAGTATTTTAAATGCCATTATTTCCTTCTCAACTTCTACTTGCCCACCGTAGCAAAATATTTCCTCCCAGTGAAGTGGAGACATGTTAGGAATGAAAGCTGTGCTCTTTGTTCAGCATCTGGCTGTTTGCACAGGTTTTTGCGGCAATGAAATCGGCCTCTCTGTGTGAAGAGTATTGATCTACTGCTTGGTGTAGGTATTGTGTAAAAGAAGTATCTCAGTAACAATGTGTTAAAGTGGTTTAAGAGCAGTGTATATTACAAATGAGGTAGAGGAAGATGGAGTTCAGCAAGACTGGGCACATGCTATAAATATCCATAAAATAAGAGTGCTGGAGTGGGGTGCCATTGCTTTCTCCAAAAAAATGAGAGGTTGATCTAAAAACTGGGGTGTTGAAATCCCCATATTTCTTCCACATTTAATTGCAAATAGTTGAACACTATCTGAGGATGAGTACACAAATTCCATTGCCCTTTTGCCCTTTACTAGAGGTTTTTAATTGGAGAAGGTAATGGCACCCCACTCCAGTACTCTTGCCTGGAGAATCCCATGGACGGGGGAGCCTGGTAGGCTGCAGTCCCTGGGGTTGCTAAGAGTCGGACATGACTAAGCGACTTCACTTTCACTTTTCACTTTCATGCATTGGAGAAGGAAATGGCAACCCCCTCCAATATTCTTGCCTGGAGGATCCCAGGGACAGAGGAGCCTGGTGGGCTGCCGTCTATGGGGTCGCACAGAGTCAGACACGACTGAAGTGACTTAGCAGCAGCAGCAGAAGTTTTTATATTTAATATTCTTGAGTTGTATTCATGTTGTGTCTCATAACATGTCAGTCAGTTATAAGTTGATTTTCGTAAATAGGCTGTTTAAACAATGCTTGATTTTGCCTAACTAAGCAGAATCTGTCTTTTTGTATAGGTACAGGAAATAGGAAAAGAGAGAACTGGAGTTTTTGTTATGAAAGATCTGTAAAGTACCCGTTCCTTTTATGCTGTTATTTAGTAGTAGTAGGTTGCAGCACTGATTCTGGTTTTGGTGCATGAGCCCCAGAGTGCACGGACTCTCTAGTTGCAACCAGTGGGATTAATTGCTCTGAGGCAGGTGGGATCTTAGTTCCCTGACCAGGGATGAAACCTGCATCCCCTGCATTGCAAGGCATATTCTTAACCGGACTACCAGGGCAGTCCCTTGAAGTGCTGATTTTAAGATTGGTATCTGAAAGTGGACAGTGTCATCAGGTTGCACATTTGAGTCTTACTAGTTTGCATCTTGGCTTGTGCTGAATTAGATTGTGAGATAAGGTAGTTAATTTTCTCGGAAGAAAAAAATATTAGCTATACCCATCACTCCCCAGTTCATAATTTTCTTGTCATATTTCACTTGCTTCAGAAATACTCATTTTGGAACCTTCTTGTGAATGGTGACTCTTAATGCTGATGTCCTGAACCTAAATAGAAGCGTGAACCTAAATAAGAATCATGCCATCACAGAAAATAAGCTCACAGACATCAAGCAATCAGATAGCCAGTTTATCTGTTCTTCTGCTAAATTCTGTAAACTGAATGGAGAGGGTAAATAATGTTCATTTTTGTTTCTTACTAGGGAACATAACAGTTGATCTTTGAAATGGTTATTTCTTGTATTATAGCTGCCAATTAGCCAGCCATTTGCAAATAGTGAAATAAACACACTGCTGAAAACAAGTTTCTTCTCTGTGGACCTGTGGTGCCCAGGAAGTCAGATGTAATATGGTTCCCTTTATTTATGTAGGCATTTATTCTCTTTCTAATGAGCAAGTAATTTTCCTTTCTCTACTCCTACACAAAAGTTAAATAAAGGAGTACCCAAGGAGGGCTGTGATACTTGGCTTGTAGTAGTTGAAATACCATTTGATATCAGGGGGTCTTTTCATGAAGAGTTTCCCTCTCATTTAAGAAGAAAGATCCAGATAGCACTCCCTCTTGATCTCATTGCTACAGCAGAGACATCTGTAGAGAAGGGGATGTTCCAGAAGTCCAGTGTGAAGATTTGTCTCCTCTCTCCACACTTCCCATTCAAACAATTTTACTTTGTGGTTGCTTTTGCTGTTTTTGCCTAGGAAGGGAGAGATAAGACTTGATTTGTCAAATGGCAGCCAGTCTGCCCTAATATGTGGATTATTGACATGATACTGGCCTCTGTTGAGTCATAGCAACTGCTATGAACACATGTGTAAATTCCTATTGAAAAAAAGTGTTGCAAATGCCTTTCATCAAAATGGAAGACTGCTTCAACTTCTCTTTACTCCTCTAGTTGTAACCAAGCTTTTTTTTTTTCTTTTTCCTCTCTTTTTGCTTTCTCCCTCCCTCCTTTTTTCAGAAATACATAAAATCTAATACTCCCAATGAGGACTCTGCTCATTTGAAGTCGTCGTATAGGCCAACCCCATATCATCAAAAATTGTTGTGTGTGATTCCCAGGCCTTAGCTGGTGGCCTAGTTATTTCAAATAGTATTTAATGCAATAAATTCTAGTGCAATAAAGGCCTTTGGACAGTCCCTTTGAACTTATTGCAGTGGGATTTGACCTGATTTTAATAAAATAAAATTCCAGTATAGCCAAATAATTTCTTTGTGGCATGATTTAAAAGGTCTTTAAGTACAGGTATAAGAGATTGAGTTTGTAAAACCTGATCTGAGATAATTGCAGTTTTATTCTTACTGAATAAATGAGCACTTCAAAAATGTAGGAATTCTCCTTACTTAGCATAAGGTGATTTTTAATAATGTAGCAAAGAAAATGTAGGGAAACAACCTTACTTTTTGTACTGTTATGGGGAGAATAAAGATACCACCTGGCTGTATGCATAAATTTGTTTACTAAGTTGGTTGATTTCCTGTAATGGGTATTAAAAATGACTTTTCTGGTATAGAAAACATGTGGAATCAAGGTATTATTATGAGGCTCTGCTGCCTGCTAATGTTGAATATTTTGTGTGATTTTTTTTTTAAAGAAAATTTCCTTATTCAAATTCAATAATCTTATGGTTAAGTGAGCCATAGACCAACTATTTAGGACTTATGTTGATACAAATGAAAGAAAAACACAACACAAGCACTTGGTAATTAAGAAAACCAGAATGTCAATGTTAGAAATTTGATCATAGTCTTGTACTCTGGAGATCTTATCTCAAATCAGTGGCTTTTAAGATCTTTTGTTTTCTGTAGTGAAGCAGAATAGTGAAAATGTTTTTATAGAAAGTTATGAAGAAAAAAGTATGTATTAATTTGCTTTGGGTCATTCTAATCTCTCTGGTAAATTCATAATTAGGAAGGCCTTTTAAAGACTGTGTTCTAGTCTCACAGGTACACAGCTACTCCATATCTGGTGAATCTAAATTCATATGTGAGGAGGTTATGTTTTTTTAAAGCATATTATTTACACAATTCACTGGAATGGCTCCTTTGGAAGTTGGGTGGCTCTCTTATGTAATTACGTACTTAGTAACCATGCGCTACACAGCAGTAGAAATTCAAGTAAGAATAATTTACTGCTTATGCATAGTTATTAGAATTTTAAAGCATTTGTTTATTCAAAATTCTAGTTTATCAGAGTGTTATATTTGAGTAATTGCATACTTAATAAATAATAATGAATAAAATTTATTTTAGAAAGCAGCCAGATTTGAATCCTAATAGTTCTAAATAAGCATCAGAGCTGCTTTCTTCTCTTCCCCTTCACCGAATTGTTTAAAGGAATTTCCATCCCTTTAGGCCACATTTTGTGGTGAAACTAATAATTTCTTTTTTAAAAAATCCATATTTAGATGTGTTGCAGATGGACTTAATAATAGAATTTTTTAGAATTTTGTTGCTGCAAGATATCGGTAGAAATATTTTAATCTACTCCATTTTACCAGTGGAGACGCTGGGGCACATGGAAATTAAGTGAACTGCTCAAGATCTTAGAATTGGTTTGATGATGAATCTGCACCTTCTTCTGGATTAATGTCTTAATTCCTCAATTAGTGTCATGCCTGTTCTCAGTTGTTATGATGATTCAACAGTTCACTTCACCAGGGATTTCTCGAACACTTCGGTTGGACTCGCAGTGGACTTGGTATCCAAAGACTATAAGAATAGTGTGAGTTTATATGGGCTAGCAATAATGCTATCAAACTAGTAATCCTTTACATTTAAATTCTGATTTATGTAGTGTTTTCAATGTTTATAAATGTTTAAAAGTGTCTAAGCACTTAAATCTAAATTTTCTACTAGATTATAATCTTCTTTAAGGCAGGGATTCACTTTTCATAACGATCCAGTTTCATTTTAGAAGGCTTAAATTAAAAAAACATTATTTTTTGAGCACTGATGGCATTGTTGGAATAACTGTAGCTTCCCATGGTGTTTACTCTGGGGATAATACTCATTTTAGAGTTAGATTTTTGTTTTCATTGAATACTTTTGGTTTCCAGTAACAAGTTGTCTCATTTCGTCCTTAAGCAAGAAGGAGGATCTATTTTAAGGGTACAGAGATAGCTCACAGAGATAAAGGGGAAGATGTAAGGCACAACAAGGATATGGAGCCAGTACTGAAACACTTTTAGGGCTCAAGGCAGCCACCTTGTATTCCTGGGATAAACTTCACTTGGTCATGATGTTTAGTCCTTTTTATATGTTGCTGGGTTTTATTTGCTAGTATTTTATTTAGGACTTTTGCCTATATATTCATGAGAAATTTGTTGTTTCGTTGCTAAGTCATGTCTAGCTCTTTGCGACCCATGGACTGTAGCCCTCCAGGCTCCTCTGTCCATGAGATTTCCCAGGCAAGAACACTGGAGTGGGTTGCCATTTCCTTCTCCAGGGAATCTTCCTGACCCAGGGATGGAACTCCAGTCTTGTGCGTTGGCAGGCAGATTCTTCGCTGCTAAGCACCAGGGAAACCCTTCCTGGAAAATACTGGTCTGCTAATAGCCATTCTTTTACTGAGTCTATACAATGAGTTAAAAATTTTTGTTATTTTCAGTTCTTATATTTCCATTTGGTTCTTCTTTATATGTATTATTTTTTTGCTGATACTTTCTGTCTTTCCATTTCTTTCTAGTGTTTGCAGTGAGTTGTTGAAACATTTTTATACTATTTAAAGTCTTTGTCTTTAAAGGTAATTCAACAACTGTGTCATTTATTATTGGCATCTGTTGATGTGCATTGAGATCCTCCACACTCTTCTTTGTATGCCTAGTAATTTGGGGGTTGTATCTTGGACATTTTTAATATTATAAGACTCTGAGTTTATTTAAATCCTAATATTGATATTTTTGTTTTATCAGACTCTCAACAGGGTTCAGCCTACTAGTTCAAATAGCCATATGAAGCGTTGTGAGTTCAATATCTCTTCCATTTTTCAAGCTTTTGCACTGTTCTTGAAGTCTGTTCCATGGGTGTGCCACACTCAGTGGCCAGTCTGGGATCTGGATGATAGTCTGTCTTGCAGTTCATTTCTTAGAGTCTGTGGCTTGCTGTTTTAGTCACATGTCCATGTATGTGCAGCTTGCAGGTGAGCACAGGAGTTCATAAAGCACTTTATGAGCTTGTTTTTCTGAGCTGGCCCCTCTCCATTATCGCCCTGGTACTGTCTAGTTCTCTGGGATTTCCTTTTTCAGTCCTCCTGCCAGAAAGCTGGGGCTTTATTTAAGCTTCTCTACCTGAATATGTTACTGCATCTGAACCTAACTGATGAGGATGGAGGTGGTTGGGGAAGGGAGCAGTGAGGTTTTTTTTCTCAGTCTTTTAGGATCAAAACTCCTCTGATCAAAAAGAGTTTCCTTAACTCGGAACTTTAGGCTACTATGGTGTCCTGCTTCTCCTGTGGTTTTCATCATAGTGCTTGGAGAGAACAGAACTTTAAAGAAAGAAGAATGGAAGATTTCCACTATTCTCCCTGAGTATTAGGATAACCCTTCTATACTTATTGGACCAGACCTAGAGTGCTTCTCCTGGGTCTTTCTTTGTCTACACTAATAATAACCTACTTTTGGTTTTCAGAATGCAATCTAGGCTCATGGATACTGGAGAAATAAAAATTTTAAAGGAAAATTCGTTGTTGAGATCAGTGCTTGATGAAGTCATCTTCCCCAGTCTGCCTACTCCTGTTCACTTTTCAAGGAGTACTCAAATAGCTGTACTGTCCATTCTGTCCATTTTTAGTAGTTAAATTTGGTGGGAGATAAGAGGAGTGTGCTTTTTCCATCTTCCTAGAACCTGGACATTAGTTGAAATTTGAGTTGAAGGTAAATGGAGTCATAGAAGAAATAGCTGACCATTGAAATGTTGATATTGACACCATTGATAAACTCTAGATATGCAGCCAGAGGAACATAGTGAAAGTGGACTTATCAACATAAATGAGGAAGGTAGTTGTGCCAAAAAAGATGAAGATGTCCTAGGAGAAAAACTTCACATGAAGGGCAAAGAAGTTTACATTAAAGGAACTTTCAGACGTATTTCACAACATTAAAAGTGCAAAGGATAAAACTGATCCAAACTTAGAGTGACAGGCATAGAAAAGATGCTTGCTTTGTATGTTTGTAGAAATTCTTGAATTCTGTGGCATGATGATTTTCCTCAGTTTTTGAAAAATTTTAATATTTTTTTAAGGTTGCTTTTGCCTCATTTTTTCTTTTTCCTTCTAGGAGTCCAAACACGTGCATGTTTACTCTGTCACTTATATCTCTGACTTATTTTTGTTATTTTTCTGTCCTTTATCTCTGCTTTAATCCTGTGATTTTCTACTGACCTATCTTCCTGTTCACTAATTTTCACTTGCTTTGTTTCTAATCTGCTCTGCTGCTGCTGCTAAGTCACTTCCAGTCGTGTCCGACTCTGTGCGACCCCATAGATGGAAGCCCACCAGGATCCCCCGTCCCTGGGATTCTCCAGGCAAGAACACTGGAGTGGATTGCCATTTCCTTCTCCAATGCATGAAAGTGAAAAGTGAAAGTGAAGTCGCTCAGTCGTGTCCGACCCTTAGAGACCCCATGGACTGCAGCCTACCAGGCTCCTCTGTCCATGGGATTTTCCAGGCAAGAGTACTGGAGTGGGGTGCCATTGCCTTCTCCAATCTGCTCTAAACCAATGTAAATAATTCTTTTATAAAAAAAACATTTATTTACTTGGCTGCTCCGGGTTCTTTGTTGTGGCGTGTGGGATCTTTAGTTGCGGCATGGAGTATCTCCTTCTCCAACCAGAGATCAGACCTGGGCCCCTGCACTGGGGAGCACAGGGGTCTTAGCTGCTGGACCACCAGAGAAGTCCCCAGAACATTTTCATCTTACAGAATTGAAACTCTATGCTCATTAAATAACAACACCCTCCCACTTCCACCCACCACTGGCAACCACCATTCTTTTTGAATTTGATTACTACACTTGAGTTATTTCTGTTTTTTTGGCTGTTTGGGTCTTTGCCCCACCCTCCTGTTTGGGGACATTTTATCTTTTTTACTAGAATTCTTAATTATTTTTATTGAATGCTAGACATTTTGAGAATCATACAGAATTTAGATGATATCTTCCTTCAGAGAGGGTTTAATATTCTTTTCATGGGCATATCCCTTTGATTCAGCCGAAGCGGGTCTCTTTCTGCTGCCCTTCCTTGGTATTGACTGAAAGCCTAATTTTTTTTGTTGTTTAACCAGGGCACCTTGTCCTTGATGGGGTTTGTATTCCAATTTTTGGCTCCTTAGCACCATGAGATTGCCAAAATGTGCTTTCAACTTGGTTTTTCGGTATCTGGCTCTTTGCATTGCAAACCCTAGGAGTCAGCAAATGCCTCAAGGGGAATTGCGTGTCAGGTTAACCACATTTTTCTCCTGCTCAAAATGTGGGCCCCTAAAGTCTTGGCTGCATTTGCTGTTTTCTGATGCTGTCAAATCATTTTCTCTATTGTATTCAGGTTTTTAAAATTTTATTTATTAATGTATTTATGTAGCTTTTATAGTTGTCTTTTTCTGCATGGAATTTATCTGGCAATTACCACATCATTGTCAAAGGCAAAAATCCCAATATATATTTTCATTAATTAATTTTTCATATTATTTTAAGCATTCTCAAAGCTTAAGGAAAAGTTGCAAGTAAAATGCAAATATCATTTTTTCCATAGGTTGTTTGAGAGTGAGATACTGACATGATGTCTAATCATTCCTAAATTCTTTGATTTGTTTCTTATAAACAAGAACATCTTCCTGTCAGTTCATTTCAGTTGAGTTGCTCAGCGTGTCCAACTCTTTGCAACCCCTTAGACTGCAGCATGCCAGGCTTCCCTGTCCATTGCCAACTCCCTGAGTTTACTCAAACTCATGTCCATTGAGTCAGTGATACCATCCAACCATCTCATCCTCTGTCGTCCCCTTCTCCTCTTGCCTTCAATCTTTCCCAGCGTCAGGGTCTTTTCAAATGAGTCTGCTCTTCACATCAGGTGGCCAAAGTACTGGAGTTTCAGCTTTAGCATCAGTCCTTCCAATGAATATTGAAGACTGATTTCCTTTAGGATGGACTGGTTGGATCTCCATGCTGTCCAAGGGACTCTCAAGAGTCTTCTCCAACACCACAGTTCAAAAAGCATCAATTCTTCCATGCTCAGCTTTCTTTACGGTCCAGCTCTCACATCCATACATCACTACTGGAAAAACCAGAGCTTTGACTAGACGGACCTTTGTTGGCAAAGTAATTAATGTCTCTGCTTTTTAATATGCTGTCCAGGTTGGTCGCAGCTTTGCTTTCAAGGAGCAAGCGTCTTTTAACTTTGTGGCTGCAGTCACCATCTGCAGTGATTTTGGAGCCCAATAGAATAAAGTCTCCCACTTTTTCCATTGTTTCCCCATCTAATTGCCTGAAGTGATGGGACCGGATGCCATGATCTTAGTTTTCTGAATGTTGAGTTTTAAGCCAACTTTTTCACTTTCCTCTTTCACTTTCACCAAGAAGTTATTTAGTTCTTTGCTTTTTGTCATAAGGGTGGTGTCATCTGCATATCTGAGGTTATTGATAGGCAATCTTGATTCCAGCTTGTGCTTCATCCACCCCAGCATTTCACATGATGTACTCTGCATATAGATTAAATCAGCAGGGTGACGATATGCAGCCTTGACGTACTCTTTTCACGATTTGGAACCAGTCTGTGGTTCCATGTCCAGTTCTAACTGTTGCTTCTTGACCTGCATACAGATTTCTCAGGAGGCAAATCAGGTCGTCTGGTATTCCCATCTCTTAAAGAGTTTTCCAGTTTGTTGTGATCCACACAGTCAAAGGCTTTGGCGTAGTCAATAAAGCAGAAGTAGATGTTTTTCTGGAACTCTCTTGCTTTTTTGATGATCCGACAGATGTTAGCAATTTGATCTCTGGTTCCTCTGCCTTTCCTACATTTTCCTGTAGAACCCAATAATAACCATAAAAATAAGGAAATTAGTATTGATATATGACTGCCAGCTAATCCACAGACTCCAAGTTTTTCTGTCAATTCCAATAAATGACCTTTTATACATAAGGATCTAGTCCAGAATGATATGTTGCATTTAGTTATCATGTCTTCTTTAGTCTCCTTCAGAAGGGGAGAATTCTTTAGTCTTTCCTTGACTTCCCTAACATTGACATTCTTGAGGATTACAGGACAGTTATTTTGTAGATTATTTTTCAGTTTGGGTTTTTCCAATGTTTTCTTATAATTAGATTTAGGCTGTATATCACTGGCAGAAATATCACAGAGGTGATGCTGTGTTCTTATTGCAGTCTATCAGGTGACACATTATTTTAATTTGTTTCATTATCAGTAACATTAATAATTATCACTTTATTAAGATGTTAAGTTTTTCTACTGTAAAATTACTGTCTTCCCTTTTGAAATAAGTATTATATGGGAAAATATTTTGAGACCATTTAAGTATCATATTCCACATCACACTCTTCAGTTTATTTTTTATATTACTAATTTGGATTTCTGTTTTATTCAGTATGTTATTATATTAGTTTGCAGCCATGAAATTAAAAGACACTCCTTGGAAGAAAAGTTATGAGCAACCTAGACAGCATATTCAAAAGCAGAGACATCACTTTGCCGACTAGGGTCCATCTAGTCAAGGCTCTGGTTTTTCCAGTAGTCATGTATGGATGTGAGAGTTGGACTGTGAAGAAGGCTGAGTGCCGAAGAATTGATGCTTTTGAACTGTGGTGTTGGAGAAGACTCTTGAGAGTCCTTTGGACTGCAAGGAGATCCAACCAGTCCATTCTAAAGGAGATCAGCCCTGGGATTTCTTTGGAACGGATGATGCTGAAGCTAAAACTCCAGTACTTTGGCCACCTCATGCTAAGAGTTGACTCATTGGAGAAGACTTTGATGCTGGGAGGGATTGGGGGCAGGAGGAGAAGGGGATGACAGAGGATGAGATGGCTGGATGGCATCACTGACTCAATGGACGTGAGTCTGAGTGAACTCTGGGAGTTGGTGATAGACAGGGAGGCCTGGTGTGCTGCGATTCATGGGGTCGCAAAGAGTCGGATATGACTGAGCAACTGAACTGAACTGAACTGAGCTGAAATTACCACAAATTTGGTGACATAGAGCACATGTTTATTATCACATAATTTCTTTGGTTCGGGAGTCTGGGCATGCCTGATCTGGGTCTTCCACTTTAAGATCCCTTACAAAACTATAATGAAGGTATCGGCCACAGCTGAGGTCTTGTTTGAAGGCTTGATTGGGAAAAGAGCCACTTCAAGTTTACGTGGTTTTTGGCAGAATTCCTTTCCTCGGGAGTTACTGGAGAGACTGGTGGCTCAGAGGTTAAAGCGTCTGCCTCTAATGCGGGAGACCTGGGTTCGATCCCTGGGTCGGGAAGATCCCCTGGAGAAGGAAATGGCAACCCACTCCAGGATTCTTGCCTGGAGAATCCCACGGACAGAGGAGCCTGGTGGGCTACAGTCCATGGGGTTGCAAAGAGTCGGACACGACTGAGCAACTTCACTTCACTTCACTAACTTCAGTTCCTAGCTGGCTGTTGACTGGAGGCCACCCTCAGTTCCTTGCCATGTGAACCTCTCCAGTGTGACTACTTGCTTCATCAAAGTATGCAAGCCAAGGAGAGAGTGGAGTCTGTTAGCAAGAGAGAAGTTACAGTCTTATATAATCTAGACGCAAGGTATTAGCTATTCCGCACTCAAGGAGACAGGATTACTTAGAAGTTTCATGAATATCAGGAGGTAGGAATCATTGAGGGGCATGTTGTAATACTGATATTACCTGCCAGTATTATAATCCATTATCGTCATTATTTGTTCTGATGTTCAGTTTGTCCTGGAGTTAGCCTGTGAGAGCCTTTGCTCTGGCCCCTGTATCATCTTGCCATGTCTCCATCTTTCTTTGAGTACCACAGTAAGGTACTCTGTGCTTATCTTAAACTTTTCCTGCCCAAGTGCTGGAATTAGCCATTGTTCCACGGAGCTCTGATTCTTTTTAGTGGAGGGTGATATTTATAATCACTAAATGTGTGTGTGAGATCAGTGTACTCATTACTGTTAAGGTGTTACTGTTACTACACCCTCTCATTTGATAGAGCCAGGGGGTATGTTTGTAGGTATATGTATATACATATACATATATCACTTAACCTAGAATTGTCTCTGTCTCTGATACAAAGCTTTGGATTCACAACATCTAGTTCAACAGCATAGAATTCACTCTAGCTTTCTGCATTTCTGTATCTGTAACTCTTCTCTGATGAGAAGTTTGGGTTTTTTATTATCCTTAATATTTGTTCTTTTTATCCTTATTATCCTTAATATTTGCTCTACCCCCTTCATTCAGTGAATCTTCCCATATAACTCATCTCCCATTGCTGACATAGCTCTGTCTCCATTTCTCACCCAATACTCTGTATGGATGCTTTCCCCAACCTTTTGGAATCTGTTTGCACTGGACTGCCCTTTCTCCCCATTGAGTCTGAAACTCTGTGCTGGGCCACTATTCCTCTACTCTGTGAATGTCTTCTTCTGTCTGCTTTGGAAACTCTTACTGCCCTGCCCTTCCCCGTCATGTGGACACGTCATCATCCTGCTCACTGCCACTTCAGTCCCCCATGTAGAAGCTCTCCTCACTCAGCTAGAGCTGTAGAACTCCATGACAGGCCTGTCTCTTGTAAAGTTTTTTTCCCTCATTCTACTTGGACTATGAAACTCTATTACCCCTCAGGGACACCTCTCTCACACGCACTTGGACTTCAAAAACCTGTATTGGGCCATTGTTGCCATTTAATTTATACCACTACTTTGATGCCCACTTGGCTTGTACTCAGTAACTGTCAAAATGAGTTTTTCAGGTAGGAAAGGGGTTGAGGGGTCAGTTCAGTTCAGTTCAGTTCGGTCGCTCAGTCGTGTCTGACTCTTTGTGACCCCATGAATTGCAGCACGCCAGGCCTCCCTGTCCATCACCAACTCCTGGAGTTCACTCAGACTCACGTCCATCGAGTCAGTGATGCCATCCAGCCATCTCATCCTCTGTCATCCCCTTCTCCTCCTGCCCCCAATCCCTCCCAGCATCAGAGTCTTTAAGAGGAATCATTTTATTTTTTAAATTAAAAAAGTCTCACTAGTATTTTTACAACAAATGCTTTCAACCTAGTGGATTAGAATTTATGCAGAAGCCAGTGATACTGCATTTGTGTAGCACTTAGCAGCTTTCTACCCATGCCATATTTTCACTCACATGTAAGAGGTTTATTTTCATGTTATATTTATGATTTCTGACCTTACCTACTCCATTCCCAGCCCAATACCCCAGAACCCACGGAGCATTTTTAGTTTATGTGTGTCTATCAGTGCTGCCATCATTCTTCTAGTCATTCCTTTGAAATCTTGGGGCTTATTTCTGACTTACCTTTCTTCGTTCCTTTCATTAGTCATTAAGTCCTGTTGATCTTCCGCTTTATGTAAGTTTGTCTTCTCTTGGCCCAGCACATTGTTAATTACCATGGCCTCTTGGGTGGGATTCCTTTTCTTTAGTTTCTGAGTCCAGTGCCCCTAAACCCGCCTTTGGCTCTGTATTTCTTAATAAATGAGATAACTTCATGTCTGACTTTTTAAATGCCATTTTTGTGTGGCATCCTCCTAGTAGTCAGAGTATCTAGCTTTGAATCCTATATTTACCGCTTGTGTGATACCCATTCACTTTCAGTAATTTATTTAACCTCTCTGGATCTTACTTGCTAACCAGATTGTCTTACAGGTGAGTAAGATGATAAATTATGAAAGAGATTTATCCAACACACATACCTTCCAGCCTGGTAAGATCAATCTCAGTAAAGTAACCAGTGTTATTTTACCCGTATTCTCACTGTTCTATAAGCAAAAACTGTTTACTTACATCTCTCTTTATGATAGGTAGCTTTTGCTGATCTCTTGACATTAAGAGCACTTTTATTGAGCATCTACTCTGATCAGATGCTGGAGAGTAAAGAAAAAAAAGACATGACTCATATCTAAGAAATACAGTCTGATAGAGGAGGCAAATGTAATAAATTTACATATAGAAACAGTGGAAACAGTGTCAGACTTTATTTTTTTGGGCTCCAGAATCACTGTAGATGGTGATTACAGCCATGAAATTAAAAGATGCTTACTCCTTGGAAGGAAAGTTATGACCAACCTAGATAGCATATTCAAAAGCAGAGACATCACTTTGCCAACAAAAGCCCGTCTAGTCAAGGCTATGGTTTTTCCAGTGGTCATGTATGGATGTGAGAGTTGGACTGTGAAGAAAGCTGAGTGCCAAAGAATTGATGCTTTTGAACTGTGGTGTTGGAGAAGACTCTTGAGAGTCCCTTGGACTGCAAGGAGATCCAACCAGTCCATTCTGAAGGAGATCAGTCCTGGGTGTTCTTTGGAAGGAATGATGCTAAAGCTGAAACTCCAGTACCTTGGCCACCTCATGCGAAGAGTTGACTCATTGGAAAAGACTCTGATGCTGGGGCAGGAGGAGAAGGGGATGACAGAGGATGAGATGGCTGGATGGCATCACCGACTCGATGGATGTGAGTCTGAGTGAACTCCAGAAGTTTGTGATGGATAGGGAGGCCTGGCGTGCTGTGATTTATGGGGTTGCAAAGAGTCGAACACGACTGAGCGGCTGAACTGGACTGAACTGAACAAGTTCTACAAAAAAATGAGAGCCTGTGTCTGAACTTTTCTAAAAATTAGAACTTTAAACTTATATAGCAGCAATTGTGTGACACAATTCAGTACATTATTGTATTTTTCCTTGTAGTTACTATTTGTGAAATTATTGATTCCATGATCTACACTTCTTAATGGTTTCTCAGAACATTTTGAAATGCAAGTGGCATTCGTGGAATCCTGTTCTTGGTAATGATGCACTTTATATTTTTTCTTTTGTACTTGAAGTTTTAGGTCCCTTATTTTAATTTTACCAAAACCTTGTGCATTAAGGGTAGGCAGATATGATTATCATATATGACACTTTGGTGAGTGAACTAAATTGGGATTCTTAAGAGGCAGGTTAATGAATTTGTATAGATAGAGACTGAATATATTACATGATCTATGGAATACTATAGTTCTCTTGGCCTGAATTTTTTAGTTGATATAGTTGTGAAAAGGGAATTCTTCTATTCCATGGCTTAAGGATACATAAACTCTCAATGCAGCAATCTTTTTATTGTGGATTATTATAGCTTCTATTACTCCTAGAAGTTGACCAACAGGGACCTGAGTTTAAGGGATTTTGTCATTCAGTTTTCATATAGTAAATGCTAAGGCCAGCCCTTTGCCTGCAGGGTGTTCTATCAGTAAAGAGAAACTGTGGCTTTTTCCAGGCAGCCAAATAAGGGGAAGAGTCAAGATTTTCAGTGTTCTCTGTGAAAATGAGTTTATGCTGTTGAACCTGATGGACCTTAGATACTTCCTTCTCAAAGCACTGCAGGCCCCTTGTTGAAGCATTTCAATCTCTTTTTCTTTGATTTTTCTTGATTCTTTCAAGTAGTAGAAAACATGTTTTAGGCATTAAAAAAAATACTGTGTATGTTTTTTAAAAGCTGGTAAACTCATTCAGTTGAGTAACAAACTTCAATTGTAATAAATTATTGTAGTTTTCAACCTTATTTTGAGGGTTGCAGTGGAGAGCCATTTGGAGTGAGGTTAAGTAGAAAGTGAGCTGAAGAAATAAACCTGTGCTATTTAGGGCTAGGTTTGTGTTAGAGGGAGACCCATGTGTGATCCAAACTTCATTGTAATTTTTGAGATTGCAAATGAGAAATATTTAAGGAATAGGTCATTCACAAGTTCTTTAACAGATAATGGAAGTTAAATATTTAAAAGTGAGAATATAGTTGCTAGATTGCAGTTTAGTTTGGAACCTACTTTTATTAAAAAATTGTTTTAAGTGTAGAAGGAAAGTCTTAGGATTTTCCATATTAGTTTGCAAGGAGAAACAAACTTTTACTGCCTCAACTTTAAGTAGAAAACTTACGTGTGTTTTGGGCATTTTAAGGAGGATTATTTGTTCATTGTTGAAGGACAGAGAAAGTCATACATTTTTGTCAGAAAACTGACCAATCAGGATGACCCTGAAATGTTTAGACTACATAAAGAATGGTAACCACAGTGGCACCCTTTTCCACTCTGTTGCTTATTGCCTAAATTTCTTTTGATTTCCTTTTTCATTTAGAAAATGCTGCTAAATGTGAAGATAGAAGGGAAAGAGGTAGAGTTAGAAATTATAGCCTATTCCATTAATTTTGTAATTATATCTTTTTTCCTCAGTGTTTTAAAGTGGCATTTACCAGTATGGATAAGATTAATTGTTACAATACAAACCAATTTGAAAATTGGTTTTTAAATTGAGCTATAATATATAAAATCTTATGGTAATGTGCAGATCAGACTATATTCAAGTGTGGTTATCATACCCACACCAGTTGTCTTGTAATAATCGGGAATGCATCCTCTGTGTGGTGTTTGCAATTTAATGCTATTTTAGAAATCACACCAGTATATCTAGTGACTTTCCTGGGTGTATGTGGCTTATTATTGATTATAGTTTTATTTGGGAATTTTAGTTTAGGGAGGTGGGGTAAAGCTCTTTCAGATTCTTAGTTTTTAGGAGTTCTGATGGATGATAGGAATGAATGAATGAGGAGAAGGGTATTAGAATGAGTAACAGAAAGGACAGTTGGATAATAATTAACCAAGTACATACTGCAAAAATAACGCAGAACCTAATATAAAATGAAGGAGACAAAACATTCAAAAGAGGAATCCCTTAAAAGCTTACCAGGGAGCAGTCATAAATATAAATAAAAATGCATATTTTAATTAAAAAGTGGAGATCATGCACTTAGTTATTGCCAAAAGTATATGAGCCATCTACCTCTTCTGAAGGGAAGTCAGAAAAGTGACAGGCTATTTTTCAGTGCCTACTACATTTTCTTTCACTGTTTTCATTTTGCCAGTTAAAAATTCTCGCTTTATTTCTCTTTTCTCAAATTCAGTCCCTTCAGCGTGAACGTTGTTCTCCCCAGGATACACAGAACTTTTAACCACTTGATTAATAATATAGATTGTATCATTAACAGTGAGAGAAAGTCACTACCAATGAATTTCTTTTCCATTAAAGATTTTAAATATAAAAGAATTTATGCTTGAGAGACTTATCACCAGAATATAAAGTATTTTTGTTTCTTTTGTTCATTGTTCTGTCCCTAGTGCCTAGGACAGTGCCCAGCACAAGGAAGATATTCAACAAGTACTTGTCAGATAAATGACCAAAACATTAGATTTAGAAACTTTTAACGTCATCTTCTTAACAAAAATTATTTTGGCTAAGAATTTGGTGCTTCCAGTATAGAGTCATATTATGAGTAGAACAGTGGTTCTCAAGGGGAAAGAAACTTTTTTTTTTATCCTGCTCTTCCTTGTTCTCTTCTCCCTGCTGCCTTCTCACAAAATGAGAATATCTGCTAGTGAAAACCACTGGATGAGACTGAAATTAAATAATTCTTAGGAGCTCCTGCTCAGTCATGCCTGACTCTGCAGCCCCATGGACTGTAGCCTGCCAGGCTCTTCTGTCTACAGAAATTTCCAGGCAAGATTACTGGAGCAAGTTACCATTTCCTACTAAAGAGGATCTTCCCGACCCAGGGATCAAACTGAGTCTCTTGCATCTCCTGCATTGGCAGGTGGATTCTTTACCACTAGTGCCACCTGGAAAGCCCCAAAATTCTTAGGAGACAAATAAGTAAATGGTAGATGCAGGCATGCACATGCATGGTCAGGGTGAAAGGAAGAAGGAAATTACAAGTTCAAAAGTATGGGGGTAAGATGTATATTTGAACAAAATATCAAGGTAATTCATTAGAGTTCCAGGGCCAACTGGAAGGACAGAGAGGGTGAGTTGATGTAGGCAGTGGGGAAAGGTCAGATTAATAGAGTGCTTGAATTTCTAGGGAGCCTTGTGAATTATTGACGAGAGTGACACGATCACAAAGTGAAGACAATTCTGTTTAGCTGCTGTTTGTAAAATGGATTGTAGTTTGAGGTGAAGAAACATTGGAAACGAAAAGGTAATTGTTGCAGTAGTTCAAAGCAGTTTAGCTGTTTTGGTTGTTAAGTTATCCAGTGATGCCTTTAGTAGATACCTGTTTTTGAAGTCTGACGCCTCCACTTCATGATCTTAGGGTGGATAGAGGCAAGAAGAATTCTGAACTGAAAAGCAGTAGGCCAGGATTCTAGTTCTTACTTCTCTACTTTTTAAATTCTTTGATCACGGATACTTAATTTCTCCTGGGCATCAATCACCTGAACTAAAAAATAAGAAAATAATGATCTGAAAGCTGGAGTCTAAACCAGTTTTTGAAGTCCTTTCCAGTATACCATCCTTGTATCGGTTATAAATAGTGAACAATGAATACCATATTTTGTTTCCTTAATATTTCCTCAACTAAAGTGTTTTAAGAAGAAGTCCCATGATGATAATAAATAGTTCAAAGCTTATAATTTAAAGTTTAGTATTATGTGCACTGACTGTTGTGCTTTAAAATGTTTTTCTGTTTTTATATGTGCTATGATCAGGTATTTAGTTTTTTAGTATTACTAGACTGTAATAGCACCCAAGTTGATGGACAAAGATTCAGCCTGGGATACATTTAGGGAAATCTAAAGATTGTAAAAATTCTTCTAAAAGATACAGTGTTTATAAGGAACAGAAGCAGTACCACTAATACTGTTTAATTAGTAATACTAGAACTCATAATTTCTACCTTTTTTTTGTTTTGAATATACTGTATATATATTTACACTTACACATTATTTGTTTATTTATTTACAAGGTTTTAGGACCAGCAGCTTTTTGGGGTCCTCTTTTTCTGTCCCTGTCTCTCCTTGCTTTGTTGTTGTTTTCCCCTCTGTTTGGATTGTTTCTTGCCTCCTCCCTCCATCCCCCACATCCCCCTAAATCCATCTGGAAAGATAAAGAGGCAGCTGCTATGGTAACTTATGCATTTTGGTTAATGAATAGCAGACTAACAAGATATATAAAACGTATGCAAATTGTGTGGCGTTAGTTGCTGTCAAACTGTAGGGGTATAATACTTTTTCTTTTCCTTCTTCCCACCTTCTTAAAATCCTTTTAATTTTCCTGTGATATTTTGTTTTCTAATTTACCCTTTCTAGTGCTGAAGTGGTACTATGAGTGATTTCTTTTTTCTGCTTAGTCTGCACAGTATTTCACTTTTGTGATGAGTTTATGGGAGATGAGTTGAGGTGCGTAGAGAAAAGAATTGATTAATTGAATTAAAAAGTAGATTTCCTTTAGTTTCATACACGAAGAACAGGGATAAATTTTTGAATTAAATATTTTGCTTTTTGACCTATAACTTTTTTTTTCTTCCTTTTTTGGGCACTAGTGCTCCTTTTGAGTTTCCATCTGGGGTTAGAACTAGTGAATAGTATGTTTCTTGAAGATGTTTCTATCATAAAGGCAAGCTGCAACTGGAATATTATATTTAGCCAAGCTTTGAGAATTCCTGTAATCTGTGCCATCCTGTCTCATGCTGTCCCATCTCATAGTTGTCCTCTCTCTGCAGTGCTCTATGCCCAGGTCTCTGTGGCTGGGCTGCTCCAGCCTGGCGGACAGCATGCCTTCGCTGCGATGCCTGTATAACCCAGGGACTGGCGCACTCACAGCTTTCCAGGTACTTTCTCTGTCTCTGTGGGTTATTTGTGGGCATTAGTATATGTGTGTTAATTCATTAGTGTGTCTCTCCTTTCCCATCCTTTACTTAAGTTCGCTTTTCTCCTTTATACTGCCTGTATTTCACATCACTCAGTTCTCCTTTAATTTTTAATGTAGATCCAGACTGATCCACTCTTGAGACATTTTTGTTATGATTGGTTTGCCAAAATTGACCGAGCACAAGTTGATTTGTTGGTTTTCATGTTTAGTAGAAGTATGATAGTGAGTTTTAAAGTAATCTCAATAAATAGCATTCAATATGTTATGTTTGCTCTGGGCCTACATAAAACCAATTAATATAATCAATCAATTAATTGCAACCAGTTGCCTGGGCACTTTCTTATGTTTTTCTTATGATTACTAAAAACATAAAGTGCTCAATTCAGAGTGTCTCCTGGCTACTATACTATTATTTATGTGTGGGTATATGTATATGTTTATGTATCTATATGTGTGTATTTTACATATATAAGAACTATGTTTATTTATATCCTGATTACTAGGTCTAGTTTCAAGGTGGAAAGACCTTCATGACCTTTTGAGTATAGTATTCAGCTTGAGACAGTCCAGCTGGTCTTGCTTGGATCATCAGATCCTAGTTCCCTTTGGCCTTTCTTTGAGGCCACTAGGACAGTTCCAGGATGTGAGAGAAAACTATAGAAGGAAAGAGGAAAACTTGTAGAGAAATATGTAAGACAGAGCTCGATGCCCATTCTTTACAGATTAGGGTATGATACATGGTGATTTTCTTGGTAGAAATGTCATTTATCTACCTTAGGTATTTGGAATTTGTATCTAGCATTTGGGCTTCCCTGGTGGCTCAGATGGTAAAGAATCTGCCCGCAGTGCAGGAGATCCTGGTTCGATTCCTGGGTTGAGATGATCCCCTGGAGAAGGGAATGGTAACCCACTCCAGTATTCTTGCCTGAAGAATTCCATGGACAGAGGAGCCTAGTGGGCTACAGTCCATGGGCTTGCAATGAGTCAGACACAATTGAGCAACTAACATTTACTTAGTAATATGTAACAAATTAGTGATTTAAATTTGTTTTTAACTTATGTAGCTCATATTCTATTACTAATTTCGAAGACAAGTTGTAAGTATCAAAATGCTTATGACTGAGTCTTAGTTAAAGGTTGGAGAACTTAAGTAGTCTACATTCCTGACCCGTGCCAGCAGTTACTTATCTTTAATGATACTATTTTAGTGATAATGTTACTGGATATTTGTTTGTTCTTTGCAAAATATAATATATTAAACTTACTTTGTCTTATGAGATACAATATGATGCTGTGCAGGCTTTAAAATTAGTTAAATCAGGACTTATATACTGTTTGTCATTAGTGGTATGATCTTAAGCAAGTTATTTCACTCTAAATTCATCTATAAATGGAGACTATAGTTAGGGCATGCAGTAAATAGTTGCTCTTTTTATTATTCTCATCTTCATCATCATTAACATTATTGCTGTTAATGTTAGAAAATATTAATATCCTGAGTATCAATTTATTTCAAATATCTTTTTTTTTTTTTTTTTTACTATATATCATATTGATGAAGTTTCAGCTCTCAAGAAACTCATATTCTGACCTACTTTTTTTTTTTAACCTTTTTGGAGTTGCAGTGAGTTTCACCAGAGTGCAGTCTGAGAGAACAGTCCCGATAAGACTGCTGTCACTTCAGATACCAGTTGTAAGGACACCTCCCTCTCTGCTCCTCTCCTCAGATTTGATAATTCATTAGAAAGGACTCAACAGAACTCACTGAAAGCTATTGTATTTAAGGTTTATTACAAGGAAGAGATACAGGTTAAAATTAGCCAAAAAAGGGACATATAGAACAGAATCTGGAGGGAACCAGATCTTCCAGCATCTTGGATCTAGTTAGTTCTAATCAGTTTTTGTCATGTCCTAATATCTGTCATTCTTTTAAAGGCTGTGTCCTGTGCCCCCTTCCTTCTTGTTTCACTTAGAACAGGGTCTGGCAGATTAATAGGTTCTATATTATCAGAAACATGCCCAAAGGACTAGGTTTGGAAACTTTCAGCAAATACTGTTTCACCTTGCTATATAACATTACACTGTGAAATGAAATCTTACTTTGTTTTCATGCCTTAACCAAATTCTGTATCATAGCAAAGCCTACTCTGGGTTCAGGTATTGATGAGAAACTTTGCTTTCCCCAGTATTGCTAGAAGTATGAATGTTTATTTTTCTTTTCTTATCTTCAGAGAAATCATTAAGTTTTATGTAGTAAAAATGGAAAAAAATGGGGTTATCTGCTGGCATTCTATTAATTCAATGGTTTTTTTCTGTCAGGTTCATTATACACAGGTGCTCCATACTGCTGATTGACTAATTGGCAGATATAGACTTAGTCTTTCCTGTTTTCACTACTAGAACTATAACAGTCTTAGTACATTTGCATTTTTCTGGTTTGGGTTTTACCTTATTTGCTTATTTAGATTTTTATTTATGTAAAAATTACATGCAATAAAATGTACACATCTTGTGTGCTCTTAGATGAATTTGAAAACTATAAACATTTGTGTAACCTCACTTTCAAAATATAGAGCACTTCTATAATCTGAGAAAGTTCCTTTGTACCCTCTTCCAGTTAGTACCCATGAAGTGAAAGTGTTAGTTGCTCAGTTGTGTCTGATTCTTTGTGACCCCATGGACTGTAGCCTGCCAGGCTCCTCAGTCCTTGGATTAGCCATTCCTGTCTCCAGGGGATCTTCCTGATCCAGGGATCGAACCCAGGCCTCCTGCATTGCAGGCAGATTGTTTACCATCTGAGCCACCTATACTTGTGTGACTTCACTTTTCAATAATCTGAAAAAATTCCTTTGTACCCCCTTCCAGTTATTATCCCTATCCCATATGCAATTACTGTTCTGATTTGCCACCAAAGATTAGTTTTGCCTGTACTTGAGCCTCATATAAATGTGGTCATATAGTATACATTTTTTATATCTGTTCTGTTTTGATCAGCATAATGTTTTTGAGATTTATCCATTTTGTTATGTTTATCTGTAACTTATTCTTTTTTTATTGCTAAATAAATTCCATTGTGCTAATATACCACAGTTTTTCCATTCATCTATTGGTAGACATTTGGATTATTCCCATTTTTGTCTACTATGGCTAAAGCTATGGTATACAGTTTGTGCATCTTTTTGTGGACATGGGTATTTATTTCTCTTGGCTTAGTACCTAAGAGTGGAATTGCTTGGGTCGTAGAGTATTTTTAACGTTAAGAGATATATTTCAAGTAATTCTTCAAAGTGGTTGCCCAACATTTCTACTCATGTTGCCAAACATCTTTGAGGAGGTGACTTAGTAATAGCTTCATGACATTTTTTTCTTTGAAATTATTGCATTCCTTTAGCAAATTTGAAGCACCTTCAAAATCAAAATTCTTTGACAATATAAAAGGAAGAGCTGTTGCTTAATTTGTTGGATTATCCTCAGTAATTCAGATGGAAATGGCAACATTGGGATGGTTTGATTATTGACTTTTCCAATCCACACATTTCAAATTAGTACAAAGAAGATGCTCTAAATATTGTTTAAATACAGTAGATTCTTTGAGGACTTGTTTATAGTTTGAACATATTTTCATTTTCATCATTTTGCTTTGTCCTAGAACGTCTATAGGTAACTAAGAGGATTTTTGTTGATTAACAGTGGGTGTATTTTGTGGAATTATTTGTTTGTCCTCAGCACCTGGTAGTCGTATAATCTGTACTATTAAATGAGACTGAGCAATAGCAAGTGTTTAAAAATAGCTGAGTAATTTGGATCCTTTATTTTCTTTAGACATTAAAGAAGAGAAATTCTGACAATAATAATTTAGGCAGATTTATATGACCTTAGACTGTTTTTGGTGTTACGTATAGCTAGTAATTTTAAGGAATTTTTGAGCTTGAACCATGTAATATTTTAATATTAATCTAGTGTCCATTGTCAAAGGTTGAAATTGTTGAGAGTTGACTTCAAGAGAGATAATGTAATGTGTTTTACTGTTTAGGAATACTTAGATGTCAGGGAACTATATTCAATATCCTGTGAGAAGCCATAATGGAAAAGAATATATATATATATATATATATATATATATATATATATATGCATGCATAACTGAGTCACTTTGCTGTATAGCAGAAATTAACACAACATTGTAAATCAGTTATTCTTTAGTAAAGTTAAAAAGAAAAATACTTGAAGTCTACTAAATCTTACCATCTATTATGTGAAATGTTAACATGGAAGAATGCTAGGGAAGTTAAGCATTATTCAGAGTATAGGTATATATACATATGGAAGATTTATTTTACATTTGAGTTTTTAGAGGAATATGGATTATCACACACACTGAATGTAAATGAGCACACAATTTTTTTGTACAAAACATTACCATAGGAAAATTACCCCATGTCAAAAATGTTCACTTATCAAATCATAACTGATGCCCCCCATTATATATAAATCATCTCAGTAGTGTACAATTTCTGTTTAATAAAAAGTTCAGTTCCTTTTGAACACTCCCAAAGACATTCTATGGTATCATCACCCTGATACCAAAACCACACAGAGTATCAAAAAAGAAAATTACAGGCCAGTATCTTTGATGACCATAGACACAAAAATTCTCAACAGAATATTAGGAAGCCAAATCCAACAATGCATAAAACCACAACCAAGTTGGATTCATCCCAAGGTCATAAGGATGGTTCAACACACACTGATCAATCAGTGGATACACCACATCAACAAAAGAAAGGATAGAAACCTCATGATCATCTTAATAGACACAGAAAAATTTGCCTTTGATAAATCACATCCATTCAGATAAAAACTCTAGTGAAAATTGGTAGAGAGAGAACATGTCTCAACATAATAAAAGCCATTTATGACAAATCCACAGCCAGTATAATACTCAATGGTGAAAAGCTGAAAACATTGCTAATTATTAGAGAAGTGCAAATCAAACTAAAATGAGGTGCCACCTCACATTTAATGACCACCATTAAAAAATCTACAAATAACAAATGCCAAAGAGGGAATGCTCTTACACTGTTGGTGGGATTGTAAATTGGTACAGCCACTATGGAAAACAGTATGGGGGTCCTCAAAAAACCAAAAATAGAATTGTCATGTGATCTAGCCATCCCACTCTTGGGCATATACCCAGACAAAACTATAATTCAGAAAGATACACGTACCCCTTTGTTTATAGCAGCACTGTTTATAATTGCCAAGCATGGAAATAACCTAAATATCCATTGACAGATGAATTGTAAGAAGATGTGGTGTGTAAGAAGATATATTTATATATATATATATATATTTATATATACACTGGAATGTTACTCAGCCATCACAAAGAATGAAATAATGCCATATACAACAACGTGGATGGACCTATAGATTATCATACTAAGCAAAATAAGTCAGAAAGAGAAAGGGAAATACGATATGATATCACTTATATGTAAAATTAAAATATAATACAAATCAACGTATCTGTGAAGCAAAACATATTCATAGGTATAGAGAACAGGCTTGTGGTTGCCAGAAAGTGTAGGTAGGGGAGGGAAGAATGGGAGTTTGAGATTAGCAGAGGCAAACTACAGATATGGGTGAATAAATAAGAAGGTTCTACTGTATAGCACAAGTAACTATATATTCACTATCTTGTGATAAATCATAATGAAAAATAATATGAAAAAATATATATATGCATAACTGAGTCACTTTGCTGTACAGAAGAAATTAATACAACATTCTAAATGAACTACAATAAAATTTTGTTTTCAATGCATATGTTAACATTTGACCTATGTTTATCCTAGCTATACCCTTTACATAAGGAATTTGCATATAGTGACAAATCAAAAATGTTTTTGTTTGGTGGGGAGAACCCTACATTTTTGTCTGCTAATAAAACTAATTGTAGTAGAATATATAAATTATTTGGCAAATATGTAAACAAAAAAGTATTACTCATACTCCTGCTTTAAGATAATCATAAATCAACATGCTAGTTCCTTCAGTCTAGAATGACTTATCCATTCATGCATGCATACACACACACATAGACATGCCCAGACAAATATAATTTTGTTTTGAAGTATATTTATTATTACCACTTAATTATAAAATTATAAAATAAAAATTTAATAATTATAAAAAATACAGAGAAATAGAAAAAGAAAGGATCTATTTTAAATGTCTTCCCAGGTATTACTATCTTACTGATACTGTTACTTTCTGATTTTCAGCTCTGTTCTGTGCTTTATTAAATTCTATGTTTGTCACCTGGTTATGTTGATTTTTATCCCTCTTTACCCCGTATAATTTTTAGCCATTTCAGATTCATAGTTCTCCAGCAGTACTGTGTCATGCTCTGTGTCTTGGCATATCCTGTTCTCTACCTGGAGAATGCTACTACTGAAAACACCTATCATCCCTTGCCCCTTGCCTCCCACTTTTATCTAACCTGGCTAATTCCTAAATTCCACAGTTCTGCTTAAGTTGTTTCACCTCTAGAATAAAAGCCCTTACTGATCTTTTTACCCTTCCCCACTCCCTTAACCTACTCAGAGTATATGTACCAAGGACATGCAATAGATACCTCTGTCATAAACACTGATACACTCTTGTAATTGTTCAGTTTCTTGAGAGTACAACTATGTTTTGTTCATTTTTACATTTCCAATGTCAAGCACAGTATCAAGTGCTTGGCACTTGAAATGTAAAAGATTAAATAACATTGATAGGATGGGAAAAGAGAAAGCCTTGAATTGATCGGCGTACCTGCACATACATACACGTGAGTGTTCTATATTCAGAAAGAAGTTACGATGATTAAACAGTCATTCCAAAGACTACATATTTACACAGAATAAAGGAAAACTTGTTGAGTCTGATTTATGGGCAGTCCTCAGATTTTATACATTTGACTTTTCTATGACTCTCACTATGAGGATCCCTTCTGAAATAGATTTTGTATACTGAATTTGGACTCTTGTTTGTAGACAAATGCACATTTCAGGCTACTGGCACTGCCAGCCAGCTGAGTTCAGTTTCAGTGATGTCAACATCTTTATCTTCACAGCAGTGTGTGTTTGTACAATTATTTGACTATTTTATTGCATTTTACCCTTATTCTATACCAGAATAGATACAGGGAAAATTAAAATGATAGTAGTGATTAACAATGGTTTACCGAAAGGATAGAAATCATTACAGATAATACTGAAAGTGAGCCTTTAGTCTTGATTAGGAACAAAATTAAAGTGTATGTGCAAAATGTTGGATATTTTATTATACTATATATTATTGAAGCTCATTATTTAAAAGAAAGTATAATTATGAATTTTAAAACATTTTAGCTGACCTTGAAATTGTTTGTTCAGCTTCTGCTCTTTCAATTTATATATTTATTTAGAAAAGTTATAGATGACCTGAATTTGGTGTATTTTACTTTATGCTAGAAAGTCTGTCTTGGGAAGAATGACACCATTAGGACTGATTTGTCTTTCAAGATGCTTACTTGATTGTTTTTGATATTCTGTTTCAAGTTTTGTTTTAATATTCTGTTTCAAGAATAATGGATTCTTCCATTGCTAAGTATTTTGACATGTTTGTGATGCAGGTAATGTTCATTTACAGGCTGATGCGCAGCATTGTCTAGTATTTGCATGTGTGCATGCTCAGTTACTCAGTCCTGTCCAACTCTTTGAGAGCCCCATGGACTGTAGCCTGTCAGGCTCCTCTGTCTGTAGAATTGTCCAGGCAAGAATACTGGAGTGGGTTGCCATTTCCTACTCCAGGGATCTAATCAAGATCATCTTATTGTGAGATGATCAGATTTCCTTAAAAAAATTTTTTTTTTCCTGATGGATCTGAAAAATTAAACTTTTCACTCCACCAAGAGGGCTTATCAGAGAGGGCAATGGCACCCCACTCTAGTACTCTTGCCTGGAAAATCCATGGATGGAGGAGCCTGGTAGGCTGCAGTCCATTGGGTCGCGAAGAGTCGGACACGACTGAGCGACTTCATTTCACTTTTCACTTTCATGCATTGGAGAAGGAAATGGCAACCCACTCCAGTTCTTGCCTGGAGAATCCCAGGGACAGGGGAGCCTGGTGGGCTGCTGTCTATGGGGTCGCACAGAGTCGGACATGACTGAAGCAACTTAGCAGCAGCAGCAGCAGCAGCAAGAGGGCTTATTGCTTTTATGTTGAATAATGTTGGATTTTACCTAATTGCCCTGACTTCAACATGACCCCATGGCACAAGGGAGAATATAGGTACCCAAGGAGGTTTGGGGTCACCCCAATATAAAAGTATCACAGACTGGAAAAATCAAGTTGATGAAAACTTTTTTTTGTTTTAATTTCATAGAGGTTTATTTTTCAAAAGTAAGTATACAAGGAATTGTCCAAGGATAAACGTCAAAATGCTTTATACGTAGTCTCTGGGCACATGGATTTAAAGCAAATGGGATTTGTGGAGTTTTCTGTACCTTCAAATATTTCTATTGAAAGTGAAGTTGTTCAGTTGTGTCTGACTCTTTGCAACCCCATGAACTATAGCCTACCAGTCTCCTCTGTCCTTTAGTGAAAAAAAAAAAGTTACACTTTTTTTTAAGTTGAACCTTAATTGACTCATTGTATAGTATATGTCACATAAATCTGTACCAAAGTGAAAGATATATGTAGAATACCCTACTAAGAAATATTTTTCACTCCAGCCTTCTAACAGTGTTTGAGGTAGATATTTATATTTGCTTTTTCCTAAAATGGAAACTAGGGTGTATCAAGATTAGTGACCTAGTTCACCTGAATATTAGGTGGGGTTTTTTTTTGCTTTTTATTTTTAATTTTTAAAAATTAATTTATTTTAATTGGAGTCTAATTACTTCACAATATTGTGGTGGTTTTTGCCTTACACTGACATGAATTAGCCATGGGTGTACACGTGTCCCCCCCATCCTGAACCCCACTATGACCTCCCTCCCCACCCCATCCCTCTGGGTTGTCCCAGAATACCAGCTTTGAGTGCCGTGCTTCATGCATCAAACTTGCAGTGGTCATCTGTTTTATATATGGTAATGTATATGTTTCAATGCTATTCTTTCAAATCATCCCACCCTTGCCTTTTCCCACATAGTCCAAAAGTCTGTTCTTTACATCTGTGTCTCTTTTGCTATCTTATGTAATAGGGTCATCATTACTGTCTTTCTAAATTCCATATATATGCATTAATATACTGTATTGGTGTTTTTCTTTCTGACTTAATTCACTTTGTATAATAGTCTCCTGTTTTATCCACCTCATTAGAACTGACTCAGATACGTTCTTTTTTTCATAGAGCTGAGTAATATTCCACCATATATATGTATTACAGCTCCCTCATCCATTCATCTGCCGATGGACATCTAGGTTGCTTCCATGTCCTAGCTGTTGTAAACAGTGCTGCAGTGAACATTGGGGTACATGTGTCTCTTTCAGTTCTGTTTCCTTGGTCGGTGTGCCCAGCAGTGGGATTGCAAGGTCATATAGCAGTTCTATTTCCAGTTTTTTGAGGACTCTCCATACTGTTCTTCATAGTAGCTGTACTAGTTTTCGTTTCTACCAACCGTGTAAGAGGGTTCCCTTTTCTCCACACCCTCTCTAGCATTTATTGTTTGTAGACTCTTTGATGGCAGCCATTCTGACTGGTGTGAGTTGGTACCTCATTGTGGTTTTGATTTGCATTTCTCTGATAATGAGTGATGTTGAGCATCTTTTCAAGTATTTGTTAGCCATCTGTATGTCTTCTTTGGAGAAATGTCCATTTAGTTCTTTGGCCCACTTTTTGATTGGGTCGTTTATTTTTCTGGTATTTAGCTGCATGAGCTGCTTGTATATGTTGGAGATTAATTCTTTGTCAGTTGTTTCATTTGATTATTTTCTCCTGTTCTGAAGGCTGCCTTTTCACCTTGCTTATAGTTTCCTCCATTGTGCAAAAGCTTTTAAGTTTAATTAGGTCCCATTTGTTTATTTTTGTTTTTATTTCCATTATTCTGGGAGGTGGGTCATAGAGGATCTTGCTGTGATTTATATCAGAGAGTGTTCTGCCTATGTTTTCCTCTAAGAGTTTTATAGTTTTTGGTCTTAAATTTAGCTCTTTAATCCATTTTGAGTTTATTTTTGTGTCTGGTGTTAGAAAGTGTTCATTTCATTCTTTTACAGGTGGTTGACCATTTTCCTAGCACCCCTTGTTAAAGAGATTGTCTTTTCTCCACTGTATATTTTTGCCTCCTTTGTCAAAGATAAGGTGTCCGTAGTGCATGGATTTTATCTCTGGGCTCTCTATTTTGTTCCATTGATCTATATTTCTGTATTTGTGCCAGTACCATACTGTCTTGATGACTGTTGCTTTGTAGTGTAGTCTGAAGTCAGGCAGGTTGATTCCTCCAGTTCCATTCTTCTTTCTCAAGACTGCTTTGGCTATTTGAGGTTTTTTGTGTTTCCATACAAATTGTGAAATTATTTGTTCTAGTTCTCTGAAAATTACCGTTGGCAGCTTGATAGGGATTGCATTAATTTATAGATTGCTTTCGGTAGTATACTCATTGATTCGTCCAATCCATGAAAATGGTATATTTCTCCATCTAGATGGGGAAACAGTAGAAACAGTGTCAGACTTTATCTTTTTGGGCTCCAAAATCACTGCAGATGGTGACTGCAGCCATGAAATTAAAAGATGCTTACTCCTTGGAAGAAAAGTTATGAGCAACCTAGATAGTATGTTCAAAAGCAGAGACATTACTTTGCCGACTAAGGTCCGTCTAGTCAAAGCTATGGTTTTTCCTGTGGTCATGTATGAATGTGAGAGTTGGACTGTGAAGAAGGCTGAGCGCCGAAGAATTGATGCTTTTGAACTGTGGTGTTGGAGAAAGCTCTTGACAGTCCCTTGGACTGCAAGGAGATCCAACCAGTCCATTCTGAAGGAGGTCAACCCTGGGATTTCTTTGGAAGGAATGATGCTGAAGCTGAAGCTTCAGTACTTTGGCCACCTCATGCTAAGAGTTGACTCATTGGAAAAGACTGATGCTGGGAGGGATTGGGGGCAGGAGGAGAAGGGGACGACCGAGGATGAGATGGCTAGATGGCCATCTGAACTGAACTGAACTGAACTCCATCTATTTGTGTCATCTTTGATTTCTTTCATCAGTGTTTTATAGTTTTCTATATGTAGGTCTTTTGTTTAAGTAAATTTATTCCTAAGTACTTTATTCTTTTTGTTGCAATCAGTTCAGTTCAGCTCAGTTGTGTCCGACTCTTTGCGACCCCATGAATTGCAGCACGCCAGGCCTCCCTGTCCATCACCAACTCCTGGAGTTCACTCAGACTCACGTCCATCGAGTCGGTGATGCCATCCAGCCATCTCATCCTCTGTCGTCCCCTTCTCCTCCTGCCCCGAATCCCTCCCAGCATCAGAGTCTTTTCCAATGAGTCAACTCTTAGCATGAGGTGGCCAAAGTACTGAAGCTTCAGGTTCAGCATCATTCCTTCCAAAGAACAACCAGGGCTGATCACCTTTAGAATGGACTGGTTGGATCTCCTTGCAGTCCAAGGGACTCTCAACAGTCTTCTCCAACACCACAGTTCAAAAGCATCAATTCTTTGGCGCTCAGCCTTCTTCACAGTCCAACTCTCACATCCATACATGACTACTGGAAAGACCATAGCCTTGACTAGACCGACCTTAGTTGGCAAAGTAATGTCTCTGCTTTTGAATATGCTATCCTTCCAAGGAGTAAGCGTCTTTTAATTTCATGGCTGCAGTCACCATCTGCAGTGATTTTGGAGCCCAGAAAAATAAAGTCTGACACTGTTTCCTCATCTATTTCCCATGAAGTGATGGGACCAGATGCCATGATCTTCATTTTCTGAATGTTGAGCTTTAAGCCAACTTTTTCACTCTCCTCTTTCACTTTCATCGAGAGGCTTTTTAGTTCCTCTTCACTTTCTGCCATAAGGGTGGTGTCATCTGCATATCTTAGGTTATTGATATTTCTCCTGGCAGTCTTGATTCCAGCTTGTGCTTCTTCCAGCCTAGCGTTTCTCATGATGTACTCTGTATATAAGTTGCAATGGTGAATGGGATTGTTTCCTCAATTTCTCTTTTTGTTTTTTTCATTGTTAGTGTATAGGAATGCAAGGGATTTCCGTATATTAATTTTATATCCTGCAACTTTACTATATTGATTGATTAGCTCTACTCATTTTCTGGTGGTGTCTTTAGGGTTTTCAGTGTAGAGGATCATGTCATCAAATTGATGAAAACTTCTATGGGTGATGGGAGCCTTTATGGAGGTACTGTCCTTACCAGAGAAATTCTTCCTGTGGGCAGTTAAGGTTCACCTGTATCCTCTGGAGAGGTACATATTACTGTCTTTATATTCCAAGATGACGTTCTTGTTCCTGCAATCTTTATGCTGAGTAGAGGCCAAAGTGCCACAGGAACTCTTTATGTGCTATTTAGGAATCATTGTTGGTGGTTTGGTGACTGCACGGCCATTTGTACCTTCTTTCACCGTGTGCTTTTTTTATGTGGTAGTGTTTTATTGTCTTGCTGTCTTTCCTTGTGTTGATTTTTAGGTTTGCCATTTTATATGGACTGTCAGGATATGGAATCTTGGTAGATAGGCATCATTTAAGAAACTCTTTTCTTTGTCATTTTTCATGAAGAGAGAAGCCCAGTTTATTTGTGTTGGCCTCATTGGGGGAAAAAAAGACCAATCTCTTGACTATTTAGTTGCTTAGGCCTCTAAGACTTGCAGTGCTTTCCTCATGGGCGGTGCCACACATACCCATGAGTTCTGTTTTTCCTAAGCGTGATGTTCAGTAGCTGTGAGCTTTTCTATATTCTCTGGCCCAGTCCTCTAGAAACCAAGTCTATATTTTGAAATAGTTATTTGGGCCTAGGATGTTGTAGATCATCAAGAAATGGGATTTTGCAGTGTACCTTCCCCAGCTGGGTTATCTGTCACTTGCTTTTGAACATTCTCAGGTGTACCATTCAAATTCTCAAGACCTTTCTTGCAAATCTAGTATTCATGCTTGGCATGAATTAAATTGGAATTCTGCATGCAGTAAAATTGGCATAAAAAAGAGTACATTTATTTTTATTTGTGATCCTTTAGCAAAAAATTCATGTTTTAGCCTGATTTGGTCTAATTTTTGTGGGCGTTGGAGATCATAAACAGCAGGAGTAGAGGGATAACTACTCTTTTCATGTTTCATATATACAAATATACATTTCAGTATTTAAAGCTAGTTTATACAAAGCTTTTGCATATGAACATGAGAAATTTTATATTTGAAAGAAAGCACATGATTAGTTTTACTAAAATATAGTTGCTATTGTTTATTCCAGTTTCTGTCCTTTGCATGAGCTGTATTTAGGGAGCCTGTTTCTTTACTGGTAATAAAGCCCAAGGGAAATTTCTGATATAAATTAGTATATTTCCTCTAGACTTACATTGTCAGGTCATTAATTTTTTTAAGCATTTTAGTTGCAGAATAGTGGAGTCCTTTGGGGAGAATTGGTAAAATGAGGATAAAATGGGTACAGGATTCCAACAGCTTGAAAATAACACAGTATTTGACCAATATCTCTTTTGTATTCCCTACTCTGGTTCTATTCCAGGAGTCTTGGAAATGTGCCTGCGGACTATTTACAGTGAGATTATAAAACAGAATCATGATTTTGGTGAATAGAAGCCAGAGCATGTGGCTCCAGCACCCCAGCTGGCAGTAAGCTCTCCCTAGGTTTATGAATGTAGTTAGATGGCCCCCAACTGTTTACAAGACAGCAGAGGTGAGATCTTTGATTGACAAGTCAGAAATGCATTAGATCATTCTCTGCCAGTCTCTGGTTCATGCTGTTAAAAATGTCAGCTTCCAAGTTTGAATGGCAGCCTGAGGGCCTTAGAAGCTTTTTGTTTTCTGAGATGGAAACACAAATTGGATGTGTGCCTGAGCGCTTCATCCTGGGCTGTAATTTCATCTTTTAGCTAAGAACCACAAGGTACATGAGCAAAGCACCCTGTAAACAATAATACTGTGGAAAAAAAAATAAACAAGGTCGTGTTTCTGGTACGTTGATCCGATGGTGTCCTGACCTCTATCACGTTGAACATCTCCACTCTGATTGCTGTTCCCTTTGGCATTACAATGAGAGAAAGAGAGACTGACATAGGAGGAAAAGATTTAAAGTTGCAGTGTCGTTGCACATTCCTTGTATTGGCTATGAAATATTGAACTGTCAGAATGTGACACTTGGTTTTTTAAGCAACCTTTCTTGTTTGAGGTGTTTGCAGTTCATTCCTTTATCCCCCGTTTGTCTGTTTTCATTGATAGGGTTGGAAGCAGTTGCCTTAAATGCATGAAAAGGGACAATGTTAAAAGAAGTGGTGCTGATGGAGCCAACAAATAAACTTAACACTAGAACATAAATGCAGGCTGTGAGGTTTGGACAAAGGAGACTAAAGTTGGGTTAGTTAACTAATTTGTAGGTTTATGGAACATACTCAGTTCTAAGGAGGAATCAGCTTAGGTCCTGGTTCTGTTTTTGTGGAGGCAGGAAGTTTGGAAGGTAGTAGTGTAAAGATAAGAAATGGAGTGACATAGCTTGTAGGCTGATAGCCCACTATATGGCAGTATTGCCAGTCAAATAAAAATTAACCCAGCTATGTTATTTATTGCTCTGTTTATCTAAAGTTTTTGTTCATTATTGGAAGCCTTAAACTTTTGGGAAGAAGAAAATACTTTTTTTTCTAAGTGCAGAGTTCATGAATGGATAATATGGAAGAGCCATTACATTGGTATTAGAATAAGTTAGTGGCACATGAAAAGAAAATTTTCGTTGAAAAAGCCAAACCATAGATTTCTTGGAATTATTTTCTATTAATAGAAAGTTTCCTATTGCTATTTAAGTTGCAGTATATCTTAAAATAACATTTTACAGAAACAAGTTTGTTTTTTTTCATTCTACAAAAGCAGCTCTTTTGACAGATATGTGATGTGATTTTATCTTAATTTGTTTTGGGGGCATAGACCTTACAGGTAAGGTTTTAAGTGAGAATGACCTTTTGGAATTCTTGTGGAATATGAAAAAAATAGGAGTTTGTGTTGAAAGTACTTGAATTAACTCTTATTGATGCTTTTAAAGCACAGCTATTTAGCTTAGTCCTCACATCCTATGCGGATGTGAAAGGCAGAAGATATTCTCTATCATGAATTCATAGTGGAATGCACTGGAAAAATGGTGGCAGTCATTCCTGACATTTCTTAATTCCCTGCTTTGAGGTCATGCTTAAAAGAGAGGAGATAATATTTGTAAAATGATGTCCTGCTCCCTTGTACCCAGAATTATGTCCTCACAAGGTACAGTGCAGAGAAAGCAGGACAAAAGGGAGGGATATTGAGAATTACTTACTGTTGTTTTCAGTATTGTTCTGTATTTTTAAAGCATAAATATTGATATAGATTTACATTTAAGCTATGAGGACCCAATATCTTGACTCGGTGGAGGATTTTTTAAAAAATCATTCTTCTAGAAATTGATTTCTCATTGGCTGATTTCCTGAGGATAAGTAAAAACAAACCATTCTTTCCAGTCTTGAAAGAGCAAGAGGAGTGCAAGTGCTTAGCTAAGAAATAAGACTAGAAATATGTACATTTATGGCATCTCCTAAATCTTAGCAGAGAGAAAGTATACAAATTTCTTCTTCCTTCCATGTATTATTATGCAGCAGTCACTATCAAAATGCCTCACAGCCCATGGGCTTTTGTATAGCCTTTCCTCCTTAATGATTATCTTTATTACTTAAAGTCCAGGTTTCCCTTATAAGCAAAAATCAGTATATTCATAGAACTATAGAATTTCACCGTTGAAAGTGAGGTCAGGAGACCATCCAGTCACATACAGGAATCCTTTATGAAGTTTTTTTTTGGCAAAGAGTCATCTAATCTCTGCTTGATCACTGCCATTATTGGCAAGCTGAATTTCTTGAGTCATCTTGCTTTCTTCTTCACTGTTGGTTCTGTTAGAAAATTTTCTCTCAAGGAGCCAAACTTCTTGTTCACCTGCTGAGTCTAATTTTACCTTTTGTATAATATAAAGTACTTGTTTTCTTTTTCATGTATTTCTGTGTTTGAGGATAGCTTTCATGTTGCTTATGTTTGCTGTTCTCAGTCTGCATATTCCCGGTTCTGATAGCATTTCTTTGGAAAATGCTAATAATCATTCCTGCCATTTTCATAACCCTGTATTTTGATGGGGAGGGTGCTAATCATTCTGATTGTCCCTCCTTGTGAATGCATTCCACCTTGACACTGTCCTCGTAATAGTGTGGCATGCATAACTAGAGACAGTACTGCAAAAATAAGTAATAGTGTAGTATATAGTTTAAACATAATTTGGATTATGTAATTTAATTACTGCAGCCTAAAATTGAATATACTTCTTTGGTGTAGATAATGGAAAAATCTCTAGGAACTTAGCCTGAGTGTGTTTCCTCACCTTTTCTTTGAAGACAGAAAAGCATATGTAAGCACTTTGACAAATGACATAATGTAGTGGCATATCTGAGTGATACAGGTATTTTAAACCTAGCTCCAGTTCCTGAAGATGGTGAACATCTGCTTAGAGGTATTGTAGAGCTCCACAATGCACTAATTGAATTACTTTTTTCTGGAGTTGCTGACTGCACTAATTGAATTAGAATCTGTGTGTGTGTGTGTGTGTGTGTGTGTGTGTGTGTGTGTGTGTATAGCCAAGATAATTCCAACCTTAACGGAAGAGACTGTGAGATATGACTGATGGTGTGTACTGTGCTGCTATCTAATGGCAGTACATGGAACTACTACATGGTCTCCAGGGAAGACAGAATGCAGTCATCTGATCTAGCGTGACCTTAGTCTAACCCCATCCGGTTTAGTTCAGAAGGTCCCAGGATGTATTTTTGTAGTTCTCAATCTAAGAAGAAAGAATGCGATTAATTAATCTATGAAGAATTAAGATATATTTGTTAGGCATAAAGTTTGTTTTTTTTTACAAAATATTATCTCAAATATTCAACTGAATTAAAAGCTAATATAATTGGTGAAACAAATCCAAACGTACTGAGTCAATGGGTCATGTTCTTTCTCAGTTTGCGTTTCATATGACATAAATGTAAAAAAGAATTACCTTTTTGAAATGTCTTAGCATAACAGAGGAGCTTCCCCGGTGGTACAGTGCACAGTAGTGAAGAATCCACCTGCCAATACTAGAGACACAAGAGATGCAGGTTTGATCCCTGGGTCAGGAAGATCCCTGGAGAAGGAAATGGCAATCTGCTCTCGTATTCTTGCCTGGAAAATTCCACAGACAGAGGAGCCTGGTGGGCTGTAGCCCATGGAGTCGCAAAGAGTTGGACACAACTGAACAACTGAGCACACACGAAGCATTATAGAAAGTAATGAATAGGGCTTGTGTTCTTAAGTAAAGCTTCTTTACAGTTGTCACAATACTGAGGTCAGTCAATTTCAGGGTGTTATCAAATTTTACTATATATAATTATGCTTACATAAAATTTTAAAATTATTATAGGAAATATTTTAATTATAGCAGTCTCAGAGTAAGTTCTCCAAATTTCTGCTGCTCTAGTTAGTTGTTTAAATTTTAACTTTATTATAAATTTGGGCAAGTTTGAAATTCTCAGAAGTGAAATAGGCAATTTTCTTCCTTTTCTAAAAACAAAGAACTCATTAATCACAATTTAATTTTTGTAAAACATCATGAAAATATAATTCTCCACAACTATATAAAGCAAATACACTGGGGAGACCTCTGCTAGAATGAACTGTATTTTGATTCAGTGTAACTTGAGGCATCAGTCAGTTCAGTCGCTCAGTTGTGTCCAGCTCTTAGCGACCCCATGGACTGCAGCACGCCAGGCTTTCCTGTCCATCACCAACTCCTGGAGCTTGCTCAAATTCATGTCCATTGAGTCGGTGATGCCATCCAACCATCTCATCTTCTGTCGTTCCCTTCTTCTCCTGCCTCAATCTTTCTCAGCATCAGGATCTTTTCCAATGAGACAGTTCTTTGCATCAGATGGCCAAAGTATTGGAGCTTCAGCTTCCAGTGACTATTCAGGACTGATTTCTGTTAGGCATTCTAACTTATACAATATTGCCTCACACAGAAATACACGTTTGATTGCGTGATTTGTAGAGTGTGTATGTGTACCTGTAATGCCACTTCAACAATGGAAGAGTGCTGTTGGATACCTTTCTTATTATAAGTTTCAATCTCTTATATATGGTCTTCATTATTAAAACAAAAAGTAAGTTTTACTGTTCCAGTATTTTGTAGGCTAGTTTGGTTTTATTGTAAGATTGAGCTACTAAGGTTTCTGAGCTATACAAATAGCATTAATTAAAGTGACTAAAATACATGATAGACACTCCATCTGCTTTTAAGGGCATTTTACTGATTTAGAAAATATATTTCGACATTATGTAGATCTAAATCTTTACAAATAACATTGCCACTCACAACTAGCCTTAGTTCAGTTTAATTCATGTATTGAATACCTTCTGTGTGCTGGGTACTGTACAAATTACTGGGCATAAACTAAGATTCAGACCCTGTCCTCAAGGAGCTTATAGTTATTTATTAGACATTCATTGAGAGCTTATGTACCAGGCACTATGCATATAATTTGTGGGGACTACTGCTGCTTCCCAGGTGGCACTAGTGGTAAAGAACTCACCTGCCAAAGCAGGAGACTGGATTTGATCTCTGAGTCAGGAAGATCCCATGGAGGAGGGCATGGCATCCCACTCCAGAATTCTTGCCTAGGGAATCCCATGGGCAGAGGAACTTGACTATAGTCTATAGGATCGCAAAGAGTCAGATGCAATCGAAGCGACTTAATGGCATGCACTGCTACAAGTAATCATTCGTTTCATGTATTTTTCTCATTCGTTGAGCTAGATAAGGTCTGGCTTAGTAGCAGCTCTAAGGAAGCAGTATACCTATTTTCATATCAGATATAGTTCATGTCAGCAAAAATAGACATCTTAAATGATTTTCTCTTCTGCCTTTACACACCTTCCAAGGGAGCAGTGATGTTTTTGATAGCTTTACATGTAGCTTTAAAAAGAGATGGGTAACATTTATAACAGTGCCTCCTGCTGGTAGATCATAGATGTTCAATCCTGTTGTCTCTAGAATTTGTAGTGCCCACTTGCGGTTTGGTTACTTCAGGGCTTCTTCTAAGGCCGTTAAGTGCGAGAGAGTCTATTGCATACAAGGTATAAAGTGCTTCTTTAAACAGTCTATTTCTAGAACTTAAATTGTCCTGGGACCAGGTCTTGATATAAAAATTCATAGAAGCCTGTTTTTCACAGAGTGTGGTAACTCCTTGCCTAGTGCTGTAGTGTTAAAATTCACATTGGCCAGGTTGTTCTGTAAATTAAACACTGACAGCTACCCTCAGGGGAACAGCCAATGTATTTATGATGATGTGCTGATTACACAAAATACACTGCAAGCAGAAAACAGCTGCAGAGAACAAACCTCTTAAAAAGAATACAATTACAAATAGCACCCTCAGTATTTCTAGTGGTGAGCGTAGAATACAGCATGCTAATGCAGGTTTCTTACTTAGTCTGCCTGAAAACAAAAAATCTGAAGGAGAGAAGTTAAATTATGGTTGGTTGCACACGTGGTGCCAAGATTAGCAGTGAACAAATTCTGTTTCTGAAGAGCACAGCTATGTGTGCACAAATATAAAGTGTGGAGTAGTTTTACCCACCATCCCCCCATTTTTGTTAGTATGGTTTATTAGTGGTTTTCTTATATATATTATAATAGAACACGGCCTTGAGGTGATAAGGGTTCTGGACATTTGAAGGCTTCTGTACAATGAATTGAGCAGGAGAGTATCAGAATTGTTTTTAAAAAATTCAATAGGAATTTCATGTTAGAGCTTGAATGTCAACATTTTGTTTGAAGATGGACCACTATATTTTCATTGTTATTAACGGTTTTGAAGATGTTTGCCCTTGGAATTAATAAAAGGAGTCATGAGTCTGAATCTATGGTAAGATCTCAGATTTCTTAGATTCTCTTTTTCAAGAATTTGATGTTTTAATACACTGTAGTAACTGTGCGATTACATATTTTTAGGAGAATCAATTCTCAAGTATGTCCCCTTTCATCCCTGCATGTTCCCAGTGGTGTGCAGACAGGTAAGATTTTTTTTTAGGAAAAAAATTTGGGTTTCCCTGTTTGAGACTCTCTCTGTTACAGTTTAGGGTCTGTATCTATAAAGTATTTCAATCACTGACCATGCTAGCTTCTGTTTAAATCAGTAGAAAATATGTTGATCTTCCAAGACATAAATTTACTTAAGCCAGTGGTGAGGTATATAGCAGGAGGATATAGTGATTGGAAACAGTTCACTTCACCCGCCTGAAACTAAGAATCAACTCTTCAGTATATGGATCACTGGTATATAATAATCGACTATTATTGGTCTGTCCATTGGTCTCTTTTTAAATCAGTTTGGAACCTCCTGCAGTTATTTTCTTGCTCTGCTGACATCAATCCCATGTGGCAGAGGAGTTGTGTATAACCGCTTTGGTTTAATCAATAGAATAATTGATAAACCAGATAAGATTTAAACTGATTATAGCCCCAACAGAATTCCCCAGAGGCCTTGGACTCTCTTAATTTTGACATGTGTGTTGTGTACCCTGAGGATGAAGTGCAGTTTGAATTATCTGTTTTTATTTGCTTAATGACGGGGAGGGTGTTAAAGTCAAATGTTTAATTAACCCAGCAATGGGCTGCGTTGTCACTTACACACAGCTGATTGAGATATCTCATGGAGAATACTGAATAGGAATGATAATGTGGCACTGGGACGGAAGATTGCTTTTTCAATCCATTTGCTGGGTCACTGCTTTGAATGTCTTATTGGATGAAAGGCATTCAGCCTGGAGAAAAAATTCAGCATTTAAGTACATTTTGTTCTCTTCTCCTACTCTAACCCCCCCCTGCCCAGAAGTTAACTAAAACAGATATGTTCTAGGTTTAATAAGCCATTCATGTACTAGTAGGAGACCAGGGTAGTCAGTAGCCTCAAGCTACACAATTTCCCATGGAAACGGAAAAATCCTAGTAGCCTCCAAGGTATTCTAAATGTGAACTCTTTTGTCCCTTACATCCCTTGTCCCTTGCCATTATTGTGGAGTTGTCTTTGGTCACTTGTGTCTTGCCTCTTTCTTCAGTGTTTGCGTGATGTGCAGCTACCTCTAGGGCCACAGGCAGACCTTTTCCTTCTAAAGAAGCTTATTCTCCAGTACACTTTTGCCGTTCATGCAGTTGGGTTCTATTTGGTTATATTTCTGATCAAATGTTATAGTGAGGTTGTTGAACTATTTAAAGAGATGAAAATGTGAAGCATATAGATTCTTGTTCCCTTTGCTACTGCTATTATAAAACAGTTGGTTCCATGTATGTTTTATCTGTTAAGAAGCAGTTTGCTTTCTGTATGGACTAAAATCTAGGCCAAGAAGAATTCTGATAGCCCACATATCAAAAATGCAGTTTAGGCAATTGGAGTTTTAATGACTTGCTGCCCACAAAAAATTTCTGACTAGCTTTGTAATCAATGTAAAATTCTTTGGAGGCATATTGAGCAAAACTTTAAAAAAATTTTATCATGGCTTTTCTTCTTTGTAGTTCTTATGTATCCTCTTTCTGTCCCCTGAAGATCTAAGCCAGGAATTTACTAATTTTTTTCTTTGCTTTAGTCGTTTGTATTCCAGAAAGCACAATAGGGAGAAGGATACAAGATTGATTTTTGTGTGTGTATATGTCCTCTTGAAAGCATAGTCTGGGGCATGACTACTTGGTGGTGGGGGGTGGGATTTACTGAGCAACAGAAGCATGCAGCTAGTTTTCAGGCGCAGGTTGGACTTTTGCAGGTCAAGGCAGACCAGACGAGTAGCTTATCTTAAGGGACGCAAGTAATAGACCAAATATAGAACAGCTATTTCAGGAATCATGTAGGTCATTTAATTATCCATTATGATTGAGTAGCTAATGCTCTTTTGGCAATTACATGACCTCTGTTATTCCTGAAACCTTTCCAGGCCCCCATGGGTCGAATGACCCACCAGTCAGTGCTTGCAGACTATTCCACTCAAAAGGAAAAGAGATTCTGGGAGCTACCGGCATTTAGAAATAGCTGTGCTTTCTTTACCAATCACTGCCCAGAATATTCTTTGTATTGTAGTCAGTGATCAGCAGCTGGTTTTGAAGTCTGTTGTTCCTTCCTTGTCTGCAGGAGCACGAGTTACATTGGTTTCCACAAAGGGCAATTGTGGCAAGCAAACTTTAATACCAAAGTTGGCTATGATGGTATTCAGTATACAGAATATGATGGTTTACAGAATAATACTGGTTCTGTACTACAAGAACAAGTACTGCAGTATTAAAACTAATGTTTAGTATTTGTCAAACCAATTATTCATTACAAAACTCCGAAGTTCTGGTGATTTTTTTCATTCCATAGCTCGACAAAATACCTTTGACAATACTAATAATAGATTTAAGAGACTGTTGATTAAATTAGCCTGGTCTGAATTGGTTAATCATTATTTATTCAATTAAATAATCATGCTTATATGTGAAATCTAAAAAAAAAGAAAATGATACAAATGAGCTTATTTGTGAAACAGAAGTAGACTTACTGATATAGAAAGAAATTCATGGTTACCAAAAGGGAAAGGGTGGTGGTGATAAATTGGGAGTTCAGGATCAACAGATACACACTACTATATATAACATAGATAAATGACAAGGATCTACTGTATATAGCACAGGGAACTATATCTAATACCTTATAATAAACTATATGGAAAATAATCTGAGAATATATATATACATTTATATGTGTGTGTATTTATATATCTATAACTGTATCTGAAGAACTTTGCTATACTGTGAAACTAACAACATTGTAAGTCAACTACTCTTCAGTTTAAAAAAATCATGCTTAAGTGATTATCTGATTTTTAAAATTTAGATGCTGATCCAAAACAGAATAATTCTGGAACGTTTAGGTGAATGTTTCTGACTTATTTTTTTTCCATTCTCTAACATTCTGTAGGCTTAAGAGAAAATAATTTTGTTAGAATAACATATAACCATATCCTTTAAGTGGAGAACATTTCCATTGTTATAGGAATAGTCTTCTATTAGAGAGAAAGAAAAACCTTTAAAATTTTGTTAGACACCAAAGAGCATTGTTTAAAACAACAATACTAACAACTCAACAATATATATGTGTGTTTGTCCCTGGGGTAGTAAAATTTGCTCTCTTCCCAAATTTCTCATGTACTCACTCCAGGTTAATCAGCTTTTTATTTTGTTTTTTGGTAATATTAACAAAAAACTGAGGACATGAATTGATGTTTATAACCTTTGACCCTTCAGAAATAGAAGCCTTCTCACTTAAATTTTAAATCCTTTAGGCCAATACTGCCTTGGTGTCTGGCTTAAGACCTGTAAGAAGGTAGTCGTTGTGAATTATTTTAGTTTTTTTCTGTTTAAAAAGATATTTTTCCTTATTATATATTAATATATGTATGTGTGTATATATTCCTGTAATGGAGATGAGCAGAAAATGAAAAGCAGAATTTACAGTTAAAACAAAAGTTAGAGCTTAAACTCAAGTCTCCGAATAAGGAGTATAGTTTGTCTACTTGGCATTTTAAAAGGAAAGCAAGGGCTACAAAGCAAAATGTGATGTTTGATTTCTTATTGGTAAGTTTCTATTCTTTAAGGCATACCCTTCAGGACCTATGCTGAACCATGTTATTCACGGTTGGAAACCAAAAATCTATATAAGTCAATGAGTGGAAATGATATTTGTAATTTTAAAGACCTGAAAATTCATTATGACTTTGTATAATTAGTGGTAAAGCCCACAGCATAACAAACCCACAGAATAATAATTTCTTAGTAATAAGGGAAAAAAGAGTGATTAAATAAGGGACAATGCACAATAGAAATATACACCTAAATGTAAATCTTAACCTAGCCCATTGTGGTTTCCACAAATTTACTTATTTACTTGGAATGGTTTTATTTTCACTCCAAAATGGATAGGCATTTTGGGGATATTACAGTTTATCAACTTTAAAGGAGCCCTAAATTTCTTTTACAATATTGTTGAATTGTAATAAAATGAGAATATACTAAAGCAGGGAAGACATCCAAGGTGATGAAAGTCATTTAGCAGGAAAAAAAACTCCGGAACAGGAATGACAGAAATAACTTTTGCAGAGAGAGGGATTTTGGCATACATCGTAAGGGTTCTATAGTTCTCAATCCCATTTTGAGAAATCAGAAAGATCTGCCGAATGCAGATGTCCTTGAGTTACAAAAATAACCAGATGTCCTTATTAGTAGAAGCAAATGTTTGCCTCTTAATTCACACAAAAGTATATGCATAGGGTCTCTGGATGAAATGTTGTGTAAATATGGCAGCAAAGAAAATTGTGGTGTGAAAGGATCTGTCCTAAACATATAAGCATAAAGGTTCTATCTTGAAAAGGAAAAAAAATTCTTTCAGATTCATGTAGGTTTAAAAGTAAGAGGAGTAAATTAAACTATTTATACTTTTGTTCACCATGATAGATGGGTTTTTATTATTATTATTATTATTATTATTATTATATATGCCTTTTAATCCCAAATACCCCTGCTGAATTTTTATTCATTTTACTGTACTTGTTTAGCTACTTTGTACCTTTTCATTGTGTTTTAAACAGTAAAACCATATGCATGAAACTCATTTTTTTCTGAACAAATGATAGTCGTCTTGGTTGCAGTAGTATATAAATGCACCCTTTGCAAGCCTATTGGGATTTTAAAAATATTAAGCCACATTGTTAGAAATAAATGTGGTTTGGTGACTGCATGTTAAGCAGAATAAAGTATAAAAAAATTACTTGTAAAGGCAAGGTATGAAGTTTTTCTGTTTGTTTTTAAGTCAGGCCTTTAGAGTCAAAAAATCCTTTAGCGTTTAAATGGACTGTTGCTTCTGATGTGGAGCATATTAACATAATTACAGACTCTTTTATATAGTACTCATAGTTATTGCTAAGTTAACGTTCAAACCTTTGATTAAGAGGTCACAAAGCTGAATGTGTTCAGACAGCTGTGTAATATCTCTCCTGTTCACACAACAGAACTGTTCTGGCTTTTTTTTTTTTCCTGTTTCTCATATTTATTGATAGAAATCTTTCCTCCTATACTAGCTATTCTTTTAATGGTGAAATATTAAAATGCTGTATTATGATACATTCTGTAACTTGAAAGTTAACAAAAGCAGCTCTGCTCCTTCATCTCCTTGCCTTGTCACTCCCTGGTGCAGCTCTCTCTTCCATCCTTCTTATCAGAGTATCTCAGTGCTTAGTTGAGCTTGTTTATCTTAAAAGAGCAGGAGGCAGGCTTTTAGGGAGTAAAAGCTGCATGTTCCAGTATAACAGGCACCAATGCTGTTTGACTTGAAAAACATTTGATCTCTTACATTAACAGCCATGTCACTATAATAGGACTACAGCCAGGCTGTTGTTCAGTTTTCTATTATTTTAGCTTTGAAATAACTGTTAGAACTGCTCCAAAATCTCCGTGTTTAAAATTATATATTGGCTGTCCCTCCAGGACTCGTAAGTAAACAAGGTGATGTGTGTGGCCAGAGGCAACATATTTTGTTAGCTTTGTTTTAAATAAGAACTTTCCCTATCTAAAGGTGGTTTTTGTCTGATCCCTGATAGTGCGGCATGACTTTGCTTTTGTAAATTTGTGTATCTTTAAACAGATCATTTTTGGTTTTTAATGTGTGTGCTCAGTAACTATTAATTATGAACTTTAATATTTTTCTCAAATAATGAAGCATTTAGTTTTCTCATGAAGCTTAACTTGAAATAACCCTGCACACTTTCCCTAAGTACAGCAGTTTGTGCAGCAGTTGTTGAAAATGGGCAAGCAAGAATTTAAGGGGTATTATGTTTGTTAGACTTAAATATTATTTCATTTTATTTTAAAATATTCAGTTCTTGGTAATTTCTGTGCCAGAGATTGTTTGATGGTTGGAATCAGGTAGCAGTATTTAAAGAACGGAAAATAAAATTTGTAAAATCGGGTGGTTATTCTCTTCCTTTTAAAGAGTACCTCACATTGTAACAGCAATAGAATGGCAGCTTATTGTAGTAGTGGTAGAATGGCAGCAGACAGTTTACTCCTTCCTTTTTTCCTTCCTCTATCTATCTGTTTTCAAGAACCTAGTTTGTTTCCCTGTTCTAATTCATTTCTCATATGATACAGCATTGCCAGACTACTTTCTTTGCATTTTACCTACAATACATATATCAGCCAGCACAAGCATAATTGGTTGAAAGGCAGCCATCTATCTGAGGAGTTCTTCTAAATACTGAATGTGTCATGTGCTTTGACATGACATATCTGTAATATCTGAATACAGAAAGCACTTTTTGCGTTAGCTGTAGGTGTTGAAGCCGTAGTGTGTTTTAAGAATGTGAGCTGTGCAAATTCTAGCTTGTGAGGTAATGACAAGTGTTTGCCTGCATAGACAATATATTTTTCCCCTTGAGGTACCCACACACCTAGTTTCCCTCAAGCTCATCATCTCTGTCAGGTTAATCAATAGGCACCGTATGGCAGAGGGTCAGTAATCAGTGTCATCGTGCCTTTAAATCGTGTTGAAAATTTGCTTAAAGCCTGGGCCAATTAACATCGAGATGATGAATGGATGGGAAGATGGGAAGAGCCTGACGCTCAGGGGCTTTGTGAGGAGGAGATGCTCAGCTGTTGAGCAGCAGACACCAGCGAATAAAATCAGCCATTCATGTGAGCTCAGTCCACCCACTCTTAATGATAATGTCAATCTAGCAAAATATATACACATTGGAGTTGTCACGAGTTCATAAATCAAAGGAGTTTGTCAAAGGCATTCAGATTAACGAGGCAGCAGCAATAACAAGTCAAATTTGCATAGAGAATTGCTCGAATCTCAGTAAATTATGATCCTGTTTTTCATTTGATTATTTGCTAATGTCTCAAGAGGGAGAATGATTATATTAGCATGCAAAATCTACTCCAGAAGTAGAAATCTGAGGTATAGAAGACCAGCACACTATGACAATTAATCAGTTTCTGCATACTAGCATAAATGCACAAGGCCCAGAAATGAACTTCTTTTTTATTATTATTTCTCCTTGCCACTGATCCAAATGGTTCAGCTTGACAGAGACTTTATATTGCTTTAACAGTGTTTTGAATTGTGCCTGCAGGCAAGACATAGTTATGCAGCTATAACCAACCTATCCATCTGCCAACCAGATTGGAATTCTCCTATCCAAGGCTTCCATTAACCCCCACTGACAGCTCCAAACAGGATTAAGAATTTGGAAGCATAAAAAAATAGTTGTTCTTTGCAAATATACACAATCCCTTTGCATTTTGAGAAAGGCTGCATCTGTGTTCTATAATTAGTGTTGGACAGTGTAGCAGAGGGGAAAACCTACTTGGTGTCTTTTGGACTTTTATCACAGGGAGTAAGGTGGTACTAATGGAAGTTCTGTGTTTGGTTGCCCCCGAGAGTGCTTTCCATTCCATCCAGTTCCTAATACTGTGCTTGGATTGGTGTATTACTAGAAAATATCACTTCTGGGAAACTTTAACTGGTGGATCTTGTTGAAGTTGAGCAATATAGGGAGGCTTTGAGGTGGCTGTGGTTTAATAGAATATGTCAAATGATAAACATGCTGGGGAAGCAATGTGCGTGAGAACATGCCAGAGAATATTATCTTATGAGGACACTTGAGGCCCTCCCTAAAACTGATCCTAGAATAGTATTCAACTTCTGAACTTGACCTAAGTTTTCTCCATTGTATCCTAGAAGAATTAATTAAAATTTGTTTAAACACACAATATACACACTACACCCCCCACCCCCAGACACACCTTTTTTTGTCACCTTTTATTGAATAGTTTGAAAGACTTTTATCCATGTAGCTAACTCACCTTTTAAACTTGCAGAAGGATAATTGTTCCTATTTTTGAAAATTGCAGGTCATATATATTTTTGGAGGTTATAATTAGTTCCAAATCATATAATAAGGTAATGAGAAAAATATTAATCCAATTACTGATTTACAGATCAAGCCCATGCATAATATAATGTTTGCAACTAGCTATAGAAATTGGCCTCAAGATTTTTCTCTTTACATGGGTTATCATTTTACATAATGATAAACAATTGATTCAAAATCAGAGTTTTAATTCACTACAATTTGCCTGCTTTGCTAAAATGATACAGTTTTTCCTGGCTATAGAGACCATTGAATTCTCCCAGTGAAGAGTGTGGCATAGGTGGAAAACATTACTTCTAGTTTTAGAGCTGCTTATTTTATTTATAGCAGATGTCTTTTCAAACAGGCTTAGGCTGTTGCACCATCCAACCTTGAGCAAGATGCTTACTCAAAGATTATTATGAGCCATTATGAGTGGCTTGACTTTTCATCACTGTGTAAATTAGTTTAGTTTTTTATTTGATTACATAATCAACTCTTAATTATCCATGTCATCAGGAGTTGTGTGTTCGAATAGATAACTGAAAACAGTAAATAAGCCACTTACTAGGTAGTGGAGAATATTGCTCCATCCATAAACCTCTGAAAAGCTAAGAATGCTTTACCAACCGAAGAACTTTTCCTTCTTAATGAAGGGTTGGCAAACTTTATTTGTAAAGGATCAGATAATAAACATTTGAGGTTTTGTGGTCCGTAGGATCTCTGTCCTGACTACCCACCTCTGCCATTGCAGTGTAAAAGCAGCCACAGATAAATGGTAATAAATGAGGATGGCTAAGTTTCAATAAAACTATTTAGTGCAGGGGCTTACAAACTCCTCCTGTAAATTATACTGGCATTAAATTGATAGAATGATAAGACTGTAGTTGGCTCTCACTTTGAAGTTTCTCTGCTGTGGAAACCATTTTTAAAGCTAGCTGGATGGTGTGGGTGTAGGGTTTCAATTATATATTAAGACCTTATTGTCTGTATATTATGTAATGTGTTGGGAGGTAGAGGGAACTGCCGGGGTCCAGCCCGGGTGGATCCAGGGAATTCGAAGGGGGACAGAGTTGGCGAGGAAAAACTTATTTATTTAGAAATATAAAGAGAGATTAGGAAAGAATAGTGTAGTAGGAAGATTAGTGGAGAAAAGAGGCTGAACAACTTGGTTTACGTGGAAAACCAATAAAGTTCCAAGACAAGGAACTTGCACCATCTACGTAGGCCACCGGCGCCCACTTGAATATCGGAGGGTGCCCCGCCTTGGGCTCCCTCTCGCGTGGGTCTTAGAAGCCAGGGCAAATAAGTATACACGGTGAGCCTCCATGCTCCAGATGGGAATTCAGCCAGAAAAGGGAGAAAAGAACGACATGGGGGAGCCAAGCATTGGTGCCAGACCCACAACTTTATTTTCAAAAGCAGCTTATATACCCCAAGTTGTACATAAAGAAATAATGGAATATGCAGAGTTATGCAGGGGCAGCAGTCCTGACCCTTATTGAGACCAGGCTTTCTTTTTGCATACCTTCCTGTATACAAAAGGTCTCAGGTGGTTTACATTATCTTCTGGCCAGGGGGCCTGTTAACATTTTTATGGCTCTTTTCCTAGATAAATGTCTATCAACCAAAAAACTCTTTTTCCCTTGAAGTGTTTTTTCTTTAATCTGCATCACCCTCACTGTACTAAATAAAGTTACATTCCTGTAGAACAAAGGTGCAGTGGGTTATAACAAAGAAAGTACTTAACTCAAAGATCTAACGTTGCTAATACCAGGTCTACTACCTGTTTTTTCTACATGCCAACTATATCTACAAATAAAAGAGATGAAAATTTGGCAGCAAGTATTGGCTCAACAAATGAAACCCTTAATCAGTCCTATTCTAATGATTTTGACTCCTTGGAAGCCCCTACATTCCTAGGATGTTTTAAGCTTCCTGTGCCTCTCACGGTCGAGAGGCCACAAACAATCACATGCACAGCTGTAAGAGTCCGGCAGGCAGGCTAGAAAGCCATCAGAGGGGTTTCTGGATTGAAACACTCGTGTTATGCCCAGGAGATTTATTATCTAAAAGCTCTAAATTAACTTTTTCCAGAAAAAGGTGGTAGGGGAACCGCCCCCTGTTAATGTCAGAAGAGTAGGTGGAAAGCATAACACAGTAAAGCAGGAAGACTCTGGTTTTGGGGGGTAGATGCTCGGGAACAGGGGGTCTCCTGAGGCTTGATCCCACCTTTGCGTATGCCGAGCCTCCTTCCTCATGACCTTTGCCACGGGCGGAGTTCCTCACGCTGGCTCTGGGCAGGGAACCACAAAGACTGTCCAGTAAGCTTTCAGTCTTATTGGGTACTTGAGAGTAAATACAAACATTCATCTATTTAAGTGCCAAACTGTGTGGACCAAATAAAAATGTTAAGAAATTTCCAGTAAGATAAGATGGAATAGTTGTATACTTTCTTAGAGGAGAAGAAGTTGAAACTCATTTTAAGAATGGGTAGGACTTGAATTGATCAAGTAATTGTGTTTATAATTCTAGCCTAGTGTTAATAAGGATCCTTCTAGCTTGGAAATTTCAAGACCAAATCATGTTTATGAGACTCTGAAGAGACTTGTTTAACTAGGGCGGAAAAAAGTAAAAGTATGTTGAGGGAAATAACTTGATATAATGTAGCAGAAAATTCTGAAAGATCTTAAAAACCTGGCCTAGAACTTCATATTTGATTTCATGGAAACAAAGAGCCACTATAAATTTTTTAAGAAAAAATTAGTGGTGGTTAAGAAAGGTTAATCTGGCAATAGTGCTCAATCTAATAAACGGTTAAAAACTCATATTATGCTCTCAAGCTTGGTGGGAAAGATTGAAAGCAAAGGAGAAGAGGGTGGCAGAGGATGAGATGATTAGATAGCATCACTGACTCAACAGACATGAATCTGGGCAAACTCCGGGAGATAGTGAAGGACAGGGGAGCCTGACATGCTTCACAGTCCATGGAGTTACTAAGAGTCAGATATGACTTAGCAACTGAACAACAACTACTGGAAAGTGAAGGGGAAAAAGAAACTGGCCCTGCCCTGAAGAAACCTACAATGCAAGGTTGGGGTGGAAAGCTTGTTCATACAGAGATATAATAGAGAAATAAACAATGTTTCCAAATAGAAATAAAGTGCTAATTCGAGTGCTTTTCTTATTTTGAAGAATGATAAATAACATGTAAATGGTGCAGGAGACTTTAATGGAAATTGGCCTAATTGTGGATGCTATCTGTACTAAGAAGTTTGGATTTATCCTGTAGGTGACAGAGAGCAATAAAAGGTTTTTAGCAGAGAAGTAGTCTTTTTAGAACAATGATTCTGACAGTAGTATATGAAATGGAGCAGATATAGATTTAGGCAAGGAGGCCAGAAGGCGATCTCAACAGTAGTAACACTGATAAGAGGAATTGGTGGTCTAGACTAGAGTAAAATGCAAAACTAAGGTTAGATCTATCAAAATACATGACTCAAAGGAAAAATTGAAGACCTAAAATTGGTGTCAATCTATTTAAAGAAAAAAAAAGAAAAGGTGGGGATGGGAGGGATGAGTAAAAATTGACTCTGAGGATTTAAGTCTGGGATAGAAAGTTGAGAAGGAAAGAGCTAACCTAAAGTGGGTGAGGATGGTAAAGAGTGCTTTAAATTTGGATATGTTGATTTTGAGATAGTTTTTTTTAATGTGATTCCTTTTTTCTTTTTTATTCACCTCCAGATTACTTCTGGAAACATTTTATCCAAAATACATAACATCCTGAGATCTAACACATGAGCATTAGTAGTATTTCATTTGACTTACCTACCAAGTCTGTTTTACCGACCATTTCTGTTACCAAGTCTGCATGTCTGCGGCTGTTATAACTCTAATGCTTCCAGTTTGAAGTTAAATTCAAAGTTGTCAGTGAGGCTTTTATTCTGCCCTTAAAAATTCTAAACTAGTGAATGCTGGGTTAAGGCATAAATATTCAAGTTAATATAAAAGGTAACAAGTTATATAGTATAAATATTTTAATGCTAATATTTATACAGTATTGTTACTCCAGGACTACACAAACATTCTGCAAATAATTTACTATAATGAAATGTTCCATCTGAGTGTTGTGAATGAGTTGTTTTGAGCAGTCAGGTTTTTCTAGTCGGCTCAAGGTTAAGTGGTAAAATACAACTTTTATTTTTATTGAAGGAATTTTTTTCCCTCAGTTTATTTTTCATTTATCTGACTTCTGTTTTTCCATTTATTAACATATTTTCTTCTGGATTTCATCTGTTTGGTTAATTTTTATTTTGACATAATTTCAGATGTACAGAAAAGTTAAAAGAATAGTAAAAAATAAATAAATAAAATCCCCTTATACTCTACATAGATTCTCCATATGTCAACACATTTGCTTGATCTCTATTTATACATGAAGTAAAGTGAAGTGAAAGTCACTCAGTCGTGTCTGACTCTTTGCGACCCCATGGACTATACAGTCCATGAAATTTTCCAGGCAGCAGGTAACCCCTTCTCCAGGGGATCTTCCCAACCCAGGGACTGAACCCAGGTCTCCCACATTGCAGGCAATCAGTTCAGTTCAGTTCAGTCGCTGAGTTGTGTCTGACTCTTTGTGACCCAATGAACCGCAACACGCCAGGCCTCCCTGTCCATCACCAACTCCCGGAGTTTACCCAAACTCATGTCTTTTGTGTCGGTGATGCCATCCATCTCATCCTCTGATGTCCCTTTCTCCTGCCTTCAATCTTTCCCAGCATCAGGGTCTTTTCAGATGAGTCAGCTCTCCGCATCAGGTGGCCAAAGTATTGGAGTTTCAGCTTTAACATCAGTCCCTCCAGTGAACACCCAGGACTGATCTCCTTTAGGATAGACTGGTTGGATCTCCTTGCAGTCCATTACAGGCATATACATATATATTAACGGCCTTCCCGGTGGCTCAGTGGCAAAGAATTTGCCTGCAGTGCAGGAGGTGCAGGTTCAATCCCTGAGTCAGGAAAATCCCCTGGAGGATGGCATGGCAGCTCACTCCAGTATTCTTGCCTGCTGAATCCCATGGATAGAGGAACCTGGCAGGCTACAGTCCATAGGGTTCCAAAGAGTCAGACATGACTGAAACAACTTAGCATGCACACGTATATATTAATATCAATTTATTTATTACTTTTTCTGAGCCCTTTTAAAGTTAGTTGCAGACACATGTCCTTTTACCCCTAAATGTTTTCATTGCATATTTCTAAGACCAAGGACATTCTTTAAATAACCACAGTACAAATGATGCAAATGAACTTATTTACAAGAAAAAATAAACTCACAGACATAGAAAACAAACCTAACCTGGGGTTACCAAGGGGGAAAGGGAGGAGGGGTTTTGGAATTTGGGATTAACACTACTACCATATATAAAATAGATAAACATAAGGACCTACTATATAGCACAAGGAACTATAGTTAATATCTTATAATAACTTGTAATGGAAAAGAATCTGAAAAAGAGTAAATATAAATGTATAGCTGAATCACTTTGCTGTGTACCTGAAACACTGTAAATCAACAATACTTCAGTTAAAAAAAAAAAAAAAATAACCCCAGTCGAGACTGTTGAAGCCAGGAAGTTGAATGTATAAACAGACTTTGGTACATCCATACAGTGCTACTACTTGCCAATAAAAAGGAAAGAACTGCTGAAATATGAAAGAACACAAATAAATCTCACAAATGAATGTATTTATTATGTTAGGTGAGAAGACAGACTCAAAAAATCACATACTATATGATTCATTGTATGGCGCCTTAGAAAAGACAGAATTATTGAGACAAATAATAAATCAGTGATCCCTAGGGAAAGGAGTTGACTATATCAAGGGGAATTTGGAAGGTAATGTAACTGCTTTACATCTTGATTGTGGTGGTGGTTATATAACTTTATGGTTTTCTCAAAACTCAATAGAACTATACACCAAAAAAAATTTTGTTTTTCCACGTTAATTTTAAAAGTAGAGAAACAATCAGGAAATTAACATTGATATGATGTTATTAGTTCATCTAATAGACTTGTTCCAAATTTTTCCAATAATTCTGATATTGTTCTTTATACAAACCTTATATCATAATGCCCACTCAATAACTGCCTGTCAAGAACAGATGAAGTAAAGGGTGGAGAAGAAAATTGTGGATATGGGCTCGATAGTCCTTACTCACCCGGTTAGGCTCAGATCACTTATTTTTCACTATATAATTCAGTGCAGAGGAGTTTACCATCAATTTTGTTTCAGCTCCTCCCCCCACCAAATAACTTCAGATCACAGGCTGCATTCAGTTTTCTCTGTTTAGTTTTCTTTAACCTGTAACAGTTCCTTAGTCTTCCTTTGTATTTTATAACCTTGACACTTTTTTGTAGGTACAAACTAGAAATTTTCTAAGATTTCCCTCAATTCAGCCTAGTCTGTTGTTTCTCATGAGCAGATTGAGGTTATATGTTTTGGGCAGGGTTACCTCAGAAGTAATAATGTGTTCTTCTCAGTATATCATATCAAGAGGCACATAATGTTAAGGTGTTTTCTACCAGATCTCTCTTCTGTGAGGCTATTTTTTCTTTTGTAATTATTACGTATCTTATGTAGAAATATTTTGAGATTATGTGATTATCCTCTTATTTGTCACCTGCTAATTTGTATGAAAACTAAGATCATGGCATCTGGTCCCATCATTTCCTGGGAAATAGATGCGGAAACAGTGGAAAACAGTGTCAGACTTTATTTTGGGGGGCTCCAAAATCACTGCAGTCACCATCTGCAGTGAAATTAAAAGACGCTTACTCGTTGGAAGGAAAATTATGACCAACCTAGATAGCATATTCAAAAGCAGAGACATTACTTTGCCAACTAAGGTCTGTCTAGTCAAGGCTATGGTTTTTCCAGTGGTCATGTATGGATGTGAGAGTTGGACTGTGAAGAAAGCTGAGCGCCAAAGAATTGATGCTTTTGAACTGTGGTGTTGGAGAAGACTGTTGAGAGTCCCTTGGACTGCAAGGAGATCCAACCAGTCCATTCTAAAGGAGATCAGTCCTGGGTGTTCATTGGAAGGACTGATGCTGAAGCTCAAACTCCAGTACTTTGGCCACCTCATGTGAAGAGTTGACTCATTGGAAAAGACCCTGATGCTGGGAGGGATTGGGGGCAGGAGGAGAAGGGGATGACAGAGGATGAGATGGCTGGATGGCATCACTGACTCAATGGACGTAAGTTTGGGTGAACTCTGGGAGTTGGTGATGGATAGGGAGGCCTGGCGTGCTGCGATTGATGGGGTCGCAGAGTCGGACACTACTGAGTGACTGGACTGAACTGAACTGAATTTGTATGATGAGTCTTACCTGCATCTTTTAGTTACCCATAAGTAGAACTTAATTTAGTTTGATTGGACATAATTTAGACTTGGACATAATTTAGCTTGATATGACCAAGGGCAGTTGTGAATATTGCTTATTGGAATGCACCATAGTTAAAGATACAAGGAATAACTGTGCTACCGAACTGGGTGATGTTGGAGAGCACAGTCTTTGAGAACGACCAAGGTGACTATCAGGTATGTTGGCTGCTTAATCATTCCCGGCCATCCTCAAGACTGTAGAGCTATTAATTTCTTATTCTCTGGCTTTCTGGCTCTCCTCTTCACTCTGAGGTGGGTACCTTACTCCTTGCTCCTGATAACATGACTGTTTAATGTTACTACCTCTGTTTGAAGCAACAAAATAATTGAATTTTTTGAATTGATTGAATTGAATTGATTTGTTTTCTCATGGTGGATGGTCCAGTAAAAGTAAAAAATGATTAAAAGAAGTCAGGAAAAAGAGCAAAAAATGTTGGGTTAAATGATCTAAAAAAGAACTAGCTGTAACAGTGTTTTTCTCCTTTTCCTGCTTGTTAATGTTAAAGTTACCCTTTTTTAAAAAACAACAAAATAGTATATATATCCTTTGCCCTGATGGGATGGAGAAGGGCAAGGAGCTCCTCTTCAGCTCTGTGTTCTGCTCTAAGGTAGTAATCATCCTTTAGCTCCCTTTATCTTCTAATGCCTTAGACATTCTTATAATGCTCACTCAGTAGTTTCCCATCTAAATCAGGAAAAATAGAGGGTCAGGAGGAAGAAAATTGCTGATTTGGGCTAGATAGCCACTGAGCACCGAAGAATTGATGCTTTTGAGCTGTGGTGTTGGACAAGACTCTTGGGAGTTTCTTGGACTGCAAGGAGATCCAACCAGTCAATCCTAAAGGAAATTAGTCCTGCATATCCATTGGAAGGACTGATGCTGAAGCTGAAGCTCCAATACTTTGGCCACCTGATTCGAAGAACTGACTCATTGGAAAAAACCCTGATGCTGGGAAAGATTGAAGGCAGGAGGAGAGGGGGATGACAGAGGATGAGATGGTTGGATGGTTCACTGATGGACAGGGAAGCCTAGCGTCCTGCAGTCTATGGGGTCGCAGAGAGTCGGACACAGCTGAGCAACTGAACTGAACTGACTCATTGCATTAGGTTAAGATCACAGGTTTTTTTGCTAGGTAATTTAGTGTAGAGAGTTTGCCATCAATTTTGTTTCATCCAAAGCACCTGTAGAGTAAAAATGTGATTTATAATGTCTTCAGTATAACAGACTTTCACCAGAAAGTAATTAAGCTTCCAACTTTATTATGATGACATTTTAAAAAAAACAACTAATTTTGAAATATAGGACCTTATTGAACTAAACAGGTTTAGGTGATCTGAAATGGTATTTTATTTAAAGGAGGGTGTGTAACTTCATGGACTGGGAAGTAGTTACTTAACAGATTATAAGTTACTAAAATTGAATACTGGCTTAATTGAATACAATTCATTTGTATCGGAGAGTAAAAGCAGTTAGAATTCTGAAGTTATTGAGCCTCTATCCCTAGCTTGTAACATAACATTTTTTTCCTTTTCTTTGTATTGATTTTAGGGACCTTTAATTGTAAAGTGATCATTACAAATGTAAAATATCAAGTTAAACCTCATAAGAGATTTCTGGCCAGAAGGAATACCTTAGTGTGCTGGCCTATCAAGGTGTGACACAGAAGGCACACAGATGTTAGCCATAGAGGGCCTCTTGATACAAATGGAAAAAAATGTATACTATCTAAGTTTAAAACACCATTATGATCCTGTATTCAATTTCATACTTGTATGAAATTTTTCAGATAAACTCATGTTGGATATAATTTTTGGATCTGAAAGTAACTCTTCAAAATATGATGATTATATGTAATATAATGAGTAAATCAGCTGCACTTTCTAAAATACTAACATTACACACGTAATTGGATGAGAGCATGGCAACCTACTCCAGTATTCTTGTCTGGAGAATCCCATGGACAGAAGAGCCAGGCGGGCTATGTCCACAGGGTCGCAAAGAGTTAGTCACGACTGAAGTGACTTAGCACACACTCATACATGTAATTGTGGAAAATAGAGCCCAAATAGTGTGTATTTCAGTTTTCTGTATTTTGCCTTGCAGATAGTGATTTACATGTGTTGGTTATCAGATTTTTTCAGTTGTTTTTTAATGTGGTAAAATACACATAAAATTTATCATCTTAACCATTTTAAAAAGTATACAGTTCAGTGATATTAAATACATTCATAATGTTGTGCAACCATCACCCCCATTCATCTCCATAACTCTTTTCATCTGGTTAAACTGAAACTCTACCCATTGAACAATAATCCCCATTCCTTCCTTCTTATAGCCCCTGGTAACCAACATTCTACCTTCTGTATGTATGATTTTGAATACTCTTAAGTGTGTTATGTCAGTGGAATCATATTGTATTTATCTTTTTATGACTAGCTTATTTCACTTAGTATAATGTCTTAAAGATTCAACAATTTTGTGGTGTTAGAATTTCCTTCCTTTTTAAGGCTGAATATTGTTCCATTGTAAGTATATACTGCATTTTACTTAACCATTCATCCATCAGTGTACACTTGCATTGCTTCCATGTTTTAGCTGTTGTGGATAATGCTGCCACAAACACAGGTGTACAAATATCTCTTTAAGATTCCCCCTTCAGTTCTTTTGAGTATGTACTCAGAGGTGGAATTGTTGGATCATATAGTAGTTCCTTTTTTAATTCTTTGAGAAACCATACTGTTTCCCAGAGCAGATATACCATTTTACATTCCCCCCAAAGATGCACGAAAGTTGCAGTTTTTCAACAGCCTTATCAATACCTGTTATTTTTTGCTGGTTTGTTTTTGACAGTAGCCTACCTAATGAATGTGTGGTACCTTGTAGTTTTGCTGTTCATTTATGAAATGAGTAGTGATACTGAATATCCTTTCATGTGCTTGTTGACCATTTGTATATATTCTTGGGTAAATGTCTGTTCAAGTCCTTCATCCACTTTTGAATCAGGTGGTTCTGTTTTTTGTTGTTGAGTTTTTACAACATCTGTCTATATTCTGGATGTTAATTCTTTATCAGATAAATAATTTGCAATCTTCCCCCCCTTTTTTATGGGTTGCCTTTTTACTCTGTTCATATTTAGAACTCTGAACTTGTTTCTAACTGAATTGTTATTTCCCTCTTTTTTAAGTATTAAACATCTGATTGACATTTTAGGGTCTTCTAACTGCTATTTGAGTCTATAGTGGCAAGAGTGAATTTTAACTGTTAAACCCTGATTAAATTTTATTGCTTTGAGCTAACTAAGCACTATTTTTAATAAAATCAAATCTGAGAAGAGAGGAAGAGAAATAACTAAATTTTTTAGGATCTGACTTAGAGAACTTAGACCAGTCAAACTTTACTATGGTTTAAAACTAATTAAGAGACGGCAGTAATCCTGGCTTAACTTGTTATCAGCTAAATATGAGTGAAGTCGCTCAGTCGTGTCCGACTCTTTGCAACCCCGTGGACTGTAGCCTACCAGGCTTCTCCGTCCATGGAATTTTCCAGGCAAGAGTACTGGAGTGGGTTGCCATTTCCTTCTCCAGGGGATCTTCCCGACCCAGGGATCAAACCCAGGGATCAAACCCAGGTCTCCGGGATTGCAGGCAGATGCTTTACCCTCTGGAACTTTTTCGTGTCCAGTGCCAACCTGCATTTCTAAAGAACGATAAACTAGACTCATAATGAATATGATCTGCTGGGCAGTGCTTAAATATAGATGAAATACTTTCCCACCTAGGTCCCTACATACATTTATTTATATACATGGGCATATGTTTTCCTTTACATAAGTGTATGTCTATATGTATATAAATCTTCATATGAACAAATGCATAAATATACACGGTATTCTAGCTTACAGAATTAGAAATGTAATTCAGTTTACTCCCACAGAATAAGATTGAAGATAATGAGAACTGAATTAAAGCTTACTTTCTTTCACAGAATTCCTCAGAGAGAGAAGACTGTAATAATGGCGAACCCCCTAGGAAGATAATACCAGAGAAGAATTCACTTAGACAGGTATGAAATTCAGTCTTACTTAAAATAAAAAGCTACCAGCAACAAAACAAAAGACAGGAAACCCTCAATTTGCCATTTGTTAAGTACTGGAGCTTAAATTAAGAATACTCTGAAGTTGGTCTGGCTCTCAAGCCATCAATTTCAATCAGTTAACATTGTTTTCCCAGTCATTTAAAAAATATCCTAGTTGTACAAGTACAGGGCAGTCAATTGTTTACACGTAGTGAAAACAAAATCAAAGGAAGTTTTCTTATTCAGGGAAAAATAACTTGAAATGTATCTTAAATGCAGATAGTAGAATAGTTTAAACCTTACTTTTTTATTAAGATTCTTCATACACTAAAAAATAATAAAAACCAAAAGGGATCTGCCAGTAATGAAGTTAGCTCCTATAAGTCTGAGCAAATTTGTTTGCTTTTTCTGGAAGTAAAGGCCAATATTAATGACAACTTTAAAATAATTTTTACTCACCACAGTGCCGCCACTCCTCAAAGGTAATATATTCTCTGAAAGTTCAATTCTGTGGTGCTCTGTTTTTAAAAACTAAAATGTTAAAAAATGTTTGGTCAAAAAATTGGTTCTTCTCACTGCCTGTAGCAACCTCTAACATCTTCCATCTCCCACTGGCAGCAAAAACAAGTTCTTACAGTGTTGCCAGAGAATAGGTATGCACAAATATTTATTTTAAATATAAAATTGGAGTAGATGAGCACCAGCAGTAGTAAAAATAATTGTAATTTACTTGCATCTATGGCATTATTCTAAGAAAAAGAAGAGATTGAATATTTGTGGAGCACCCACTGTGAACCTGATACTTAATTTTACTTAACCCTCACAAGAACCGTGTAAAGTTGCTAGATATGATTTCCAGTTTATAGATGAAGAAAATGGAGGCCGAAAAAGATTTGATGACTTGTTTAATTAGCAAGTCAGTGATTTGAAAGATCTCAGTGTTGCCAAAGCATTTTTACTTCAGCCCTCTACCTCTAGTCTATAGACAGTGTTAATTTAGGGGAAAAGTAGTTGAAATTGTGACACATCATTCTTTTATTTATGTTAAAACAATTTTGGATGCAAAATTTTTTTATAAAAATAATTGTAAGTAGAAATGAATCCGTTCAGGAAGCTTTGTTAAATAGCCAGATGATCATCAAGCATTGATATTGTTCAGTTAGAGCTTTAACTCTTGGAGATAAACACCTGATCTATAAATCTAAATATATAGGATGAAATTGAATAAGATAAATTTGGAAGTGGAAACACTCTGCCCACTATACAGAAACAACTGTCAGAAAACAATGACATGACAAAAAGTTTTGGCAACTTTATTTAAGCTAACAAACGAATTTTCACTCTGCAAAGTTATAAATTAATTTTAATAGGCTGATCCAGATGGTCCATTTGGAAAATGGATAGGCTGATCTGTTGAAAATTAAACTAAATTTATCTCTCTCATACTTCAAACTGAAGCAAGAGAGAGAATCGTGCCTATTAAGTCCAGCACATACAGATGGACCAGCAGGTCACACATGGGACTAATCTGATTCATTTAAAAAATAAATGCATACATTATTGAATCATTTTCTACTTGCAAGATCTGTTTCGTGCAGTGTTTGAAAAAATTTAATGTTTTTTTTTCATTGCTTTTTTAGCAGGTTCTCTTTTCCCCATCTGCTCTAATTTAACAACCGTTTTTTAGGTTTGTTTTTATCCTCCTAGTACTCCAAAATTATTTTTCTAATATCTGTCATTCAGTGTTGAGATCCAAGCTCTGGAGATTAATTAGGTCATGAGGCTTTCCCCCCTCCTTTCTTTGTAAAGGGTTTTATCTCTATTCTCTTTGTGAAGAGCATGAACTCAGTGTTCTTGGAAAGAGAAATGGCCTTTAGAAATGGGGAAGTAAGAGATCCTCCTGGGGCCCTCGGAGTCTTTTAGCTTCTGGGTGTTTTAACAGCCCCATGAATGCAGATTTGTAAATTTATTGCAGTGCCATCTGGTTTTTTGCTGGAACCAGATTACTGTTGGCTTGTGTCTGTCTATTGTGGTGGTCACTCCCTAGGAGCTTGCCCTCTCAATCTTAGGGATGAGTGATGAATAACAGGGGTCAATACAAGCGGGTCACAGGGCAGCTGTCCAGGATGCTCTGAACTTGATTACCCCATCACTGAGTGTTTTAATGTAGAATATAGTATAGGAGCTGTTTACACGCCCTCTTTTCTCTATGCATAGGACAACAATGAAATGCCATTTGCTCTCCCTACCCCACCTTTAGGCAAGTTATATAGATAAAAAGGTGTCAGAGCTGCCTTTTACCTCAGGTCGATGTAAGTAGGATTCGCATCATGTGGCCTAGTCCCTTAACTTGAGGTTCTTTTGCATACTATTTCTAATGGGGTTTACCACTCTTTAACCACTGACTTTGAAATACTTTTATGTTCTAATAAATTTAGTGTTGTTTTAAACTAATTTTAGAGCTTATATATATTATTCTAAAGTATAATCATTGTTGGTAGGATATGAACACGCCTGTTAATTTAGAGTTATATAACTGTTAGAGGAACTGGAAGAAGTATTATCACTACAGTTCTTACATTAAAAAGGTAAAAGGGAATATTATAAATAACTTTATACCAAAAATTTGGCATCTTTGATGACATGGACCAGTTCCTTGAAAAACACAACTTATACCAAAACAAGGTGAAAGAAAATTTGAAGAGCCCTATGTCTGTTGAAAAACCTGAATTATCAAAAGGCCCACATAGTTTTCTGGTGAACTCTATCAAACATTTAAGGAATAAATAACACCAAAATAGAAAACAGAGTAGAAAAGGACACTCCCTGACTTGTATTATGAGGTTACCATAACCATAATTCTAAGACTTGAGAAAGACATTAGCAGAAAAAATATTGAAAGAGGAAGTCAGAAGACATTACTCCCTGTGTCACCAAGTTGTTTTGTATACCTGCTTTTCCATTTTATATCCAACATCAGAACGCAGTAGAGTTGGGAGGTGGGGGGGTGGGGGATGTAATTATTCTTTTAATTTTCTAAATTTCTGAATAATCTTCTGACCTCTTGTTATTTTAAGTGTAAACTTCTATTTAAAAGATGTACAGAGTAGCTACAGTTCTCTTTTTACTTTTATTCCTAGAATGTGAAGCCCAGAAAACCATAGCAACTGTGTTCATAGTACTCATATCTGCAAACAAGGGCAAAGGCCTGAGAGGATACATGAAAGTACTCATTACTCTTTGAAAACATAGCCTTACAACATGCATACTCCTTCTTAGCTTCACATTGGTGCTAATAGGATCTGTCAACCCTGCCTTTCTCTGTAATTGAGTAAATTGTGACCTCGGTCTAATCCCTCCCCCATCCCCCATTCCCTTTGTGTATGTGTCCACTTACCATCCTGAGAACGTGGGTAGTGATAAATAAAGCATTGAGTAGAGCCGTCTCAACTCTTTGAAAGCAGCATGATGCCAGTCCTCTAGTTATATTTCTTTAAGTGTTTACGTTTTTCTGTATTCTTTCTCTTGTGTAGCTGGAACCCTGGGGATGCAAAGCCATGAGAGAGGCCAAGAAGCTAACAAAGTAGCTGTCTCCCTTGTTAGCTTGTTCCTTTATTCTTTAAAAACAAGATAAAAACCATCTGGCTCAGGGCATTACATTTTCCTCCCCCATGCACCTCTATAGATGGAGGCTTCACCTGCAGTGAGGGTTTACATTGATTAGGGAGGGAGCAGTAATTCAAGCTTCCATCCTCTTCAAGGATACTTTGCAGTCTTTAAAGGTGCTGACCCACTGAGTTAAACTGTCAAGGGAGGATAAAAAAGTATCTTCATCCCAGGAGGTAACAGCTGCCAGGTTTTCAACACCTTGCACGCTGCTGGAAAAATGTCGCAATTGTCAGCTGAAGAAAAATGACTCTGTTGTCATTTTCTGTTAATGACCGGGCCTTATAAAAGGAACTGCATAAGCCTTTTAGAAGGAATAAGTAGCTGTTTTCCTTTCCTACTATCCCACCCCTCCCCTAAATTCCTATGTTGTTCTAAACATTAACTTGAAGTAGATGCACAGAAACCAGCGGTAAAGAACTTACAACAATCCAGTGTAAGCATGGAGGTCTGATTGGCATAGCTCCTTTATACAGTTGGATGAGTAGGAGGAACAAGCACATCACTGACACAGAAAATGACATTATCATGTGTATGAACAAAACAACAACAACAACAAAAAGTCATTCATAAGCCAGTGAACTGAGAGAAAACATACTGTATTTCTGCTCTTAGGAGGACAATTTGTTTTCAAGCAGCATCCAGATGGGTAAATACCACGACATTTCTTTTTCAAGAGAGCCACTTCCTTTATTAAAAAAAAAAAGAGAAACTCACTGAATTTACTTCCTTTAATAGTTCTGTAGTGTGTATAATATGTAATGGCATTCCCTTCTTTCTGATTTGATTGATGAGGGGGAAAGGTTTAATGAAGTCCCTCATATCAGGCTGGCAGGTTTTTTTCCTATTTGTTTTAGGTTAGTCATTTTAATTGTATTGAGTAATTAGAAGGTACACACAGCCAAGGGAGCTTTGTTCTGATAATTGCTCAAGAAAACCCATTCCTTATCTGCCGTTGCTTTGTGTTAAGATATTTCTCCCCCTAGTGGAAATAGTAAGCACTTTGGCTTGGCAGTAGGCAAGGTGTAATTGCAATATGACAAACTGTGCTTCAGGGACTATCTTGTAAATACTTTAGTTTGGGGTTTGGCATTATTTCATTATATATGTATGTTTTTTCCCCTATGAAACTTCCTACTTCTTTTTTTCTCCTGAAGTGCTTTGGGCTTTGGATGGAAAAAAATTGCCTGAGATGTTTATTAAAAAAAAAATAACAAACACAAAAACATAGTGCATCCTGGGTAATGTTTTGCAGCTTGACTTAATTTTAGTCATCTGTTTTAATTACCTATTTATAAAAATGCTTTTGCATTTGTAGACATTATTTAATACTTCAGAAGAAGCACCTCATTTGAAATAAATAAATAAATTGTACTTCTTTTAAATAGTCCGTGTAAAAGACCTTAAAGGTAATTAATGTAGGTCTCTTAAGTAAGACAAAAGTGATCTTTCCAAGTCTGATGAAGTGATTTGTTTATTTAACTTCCCACTTTGGCTGAATCCTTCAGAGTCTAATAACTTTTTTGTTTTTTAAACATGGCTTTTGCAATTTGTGTCTTGCTACAAAAAACCCGTTTTCAGAAAGAAGCAATTTAATAATCAGCAGTCTTAAAATTACTTTGAGGAAGGAAGACTGTATAGGGGGTTGGTGTTTTGTTTTATTTTTATTTCAGTGTAATCATTCTTTGATAAATTGTGTAATCACTGACTTAGTAGAAAAAATATTATTGAACTCCTGGGTTGCAATGACCATAAAAAGTGTATTTTCATATAGAGACATAAGATACTGTGAATAAATTATAAAGGAAACAGTTTATATGCTGGTTGAAGTCCATATGGGCCCAATTCATTTTGTGTTCAGTGCTTAATCTGGTTGTACCATTAAAAAGGTAGGAGGGGCTATTGTACCCAGTTGCATGAGTCCTTGAAAAAAAAAATCTGCCATAAGAGCAACATGGAGTGAGATCAGATGCAGCTTTGCATCTATTGAATGAGATTTGATAGCATCATTGTGGCATTTTTTTCAGTTTCACCTTTCCTAGATGTCGCTTTTAGTTTGCTTTTTCTATCCTATATATATATATTTCTATATGTATATCTGAAGGTCCCTGTATACTCCTTCCCAGCTCGCAATCACTAGCCATTTTCATTATATCTTGTTTTGCTATAGGGCTGCTGAACAGATTTCTTAAGCAGCTTTTTGCAAGGTTAAAAAAATGCAGCCTGGTAACAAGTTTGTGTCATTTTAAATATATACCTTCTAGTAAATAAGGAGAAGTCTGGCAATCAATCCCTTTTAGTGTGTTATATGTTTCACCTGACAACTAAACCTTCTATTGATTAGCCATTACTTTGTTAGATAATCCTATGTCATTGAATCCATTGTAAAAAATTAAACTCTTTAAAATGTTTTACCCTAGCAGCAGTGTGAAAATTGAAAACTTGTTCAGAATTACAGCCTACTTTTACAAAGCAGGTAGTTTTCAGCAAGGCATCTTACTGGTTTATGCTTATGTGCTTTATATGCTATATAAAAACGTATTAAAGTACTCCAACGCAAAGCTCTCTGCCTCTGGTTTAGCAATGAAGCTACCTTTTCAGATGTTATGTGGAGATAGAACCTATCTTGCCTGTGGCTGTTATACTCACTAGTTTATTTTAGCTGAAAGGAGTCTTATAATAGTAAAATACTGAAAGTAAAATATTTGATTCTTTGGCCTTTTGGTTTCAGACTGATCTAAGGACTCTGACCAGTTTTAGTTTACTAATCTAGGTGACTTCCTTTGGAGAAAAAGAAGATCATATACCCATTTTACAGATGGAATGTCTAGAAAATAAAAACCTGTATATATTCTTGGAAGACCAAGACGTCTTAAAAGACGCTAACTCCTTGGAAGAAAAGTTATGATGAACCTCTAGATAGCATATTCAAAAGCAGAGACATCACTTTGCCGACTAAGGTCCGTCTAGTCAAGGCTGTGGTTTTTCGGTAGTCATGTATGGATGTGAGAGTTGGACTATGAAGAAGGATGAGTGCTGAATTGATGCTTTTGAACTGTGGTGTTGGAGAAGACTCTTGAGAGCCCCTTGGACTGCAAGGGGATCCAACCAGTCCATTCTGAAGGAGATCAGCCTTGGGATTTCTTTGGAAGGAATGATGCTAAAGCTGAAACTCCAGTACTTTGGCCACCTCATGCAAAGAGTTGACTCATTGGAAAAGACTTTGATGCTGGGAGGGATTGGGGGCAGGAGGAGAAGGGGACGACAGAGGATGAGATGGCTGGATGGCATCACTGACTCCATGGACGTGAGTTTGAGTGAACTCCAGGAGTTGGTGATGGACAGGGAGGGCTGGCATGCTGTGATTCATGGGGTCGCAAAGAGTCGGACACGACTGAGTGACTGAACTGAACTGAACTGATGGGACCAGATGTCATGATCTTAGTTTTCTGAATATTGAGCTTTAAGCCAGTTTTTTCACTCTCCTCTTTCACTTTCATCAAGAGGCTCTTTAGTTCTTCTTCGCTTTCTACCATAAGGGTGGTGTCATCTGCATATCTGAGGTTATTGATGTTTCTTCCTGCAATCTTGATTCCAGCTTGTGCTTCATCCAGCCCAGTGTTTCTCATGATGTACTCTGCATATAAGTTAAATAAGTAGGGTGACAATATACAGCCTTGGTATACTCCTTTCCATATTTTAAGCCAGTCTGTCATTCCATGTCCAGTTCTAACTGTTGCTTCCTGACCTGCATATGGGTTTCTCAAGAGGCAGGTCAGGTGGTCTGGTGTTCCCATCTTTTTAAGAATATTCCACAGTTTTGGTGATTCACACAGTCAAAAGCTTTGGCATAGTCAATAAAGCAGAAATAGATGTTTTTCTGGAATTCTCTTGCTTTTTCCATGATCCAGCGGATGTTGGCAATTTGATCTCTGGTTCCTCTGCCCTTTCTAAAACCAGCTTGAACACCTGGAAGTTCATGGTTCACGTACTGTTGAAGCCTAGCTTGGAGAATTTTCAGCATTACTTGTGTGTGAGATGAGTGCTGTTGTGCTGTAGTTTGAGCATTCTTCAGAAAAGGCAATGGCAACCCACTCCAGTACTCTTGCCTGGGAAGTCCCATGGACAGAGGAGCCTGGTAAGGTTACAACCTATGGGGTCGCAAAGAGTCAGACACGACTGAGCGACTTCACTTTCACTTTTCACTTTCATGCACTGGAGAAGGAAATGGCAACCCACTCCAGTATTCTTGCCTAGAGAATCCCAGGGACGGGAGTCTGGTGGGCTGCTGTCTATGGGGTCACACAGAGTCGGACACAACTGAAGTGACTTAGCAGCAGTAGCAGTTGAGCTTTCTTTGGCATTGCCTTTCTTTGGGATTGGAGTGAAAACTGACCTTTTCCAGTCCTGTGGCCACTGCTGAGTTTTCCAAATTTGCTGGCATATTGAGTGCTGCATTTTCACAGCATCATCTTTTAGGATTTGGAATAGTTCAACTGGAATTCCATCACCTCCACTAGCTTTGTTTGTAGTGATGCTTCTTAGGCCCACTTGACTTCGCATTCCAGGATGTCTGGCTCTAGGTTCATACCACCATGATTATCTGGGTCATGAAGATCTTTTTTGTCTGTCTTAGTTCTAGATAACAGACTTTTGTCAGATATGTGTTCTGAATATCTTCTCACAATCTGTATCTTGCCTGTTTATTCATGGTGTGTTTTTGATGAGAAGTTTCTGATTTTTGAATGAAGTTCAGTCAGTTAACCCTTACCTCATGATTATAAGGAAATTAACCCGTACCTCATGATATTCTAGATTTTATTCTAGAAGCTTTATAAAATTTAGCTTTTACCTTGAATTCTGGCCCATTTCAAATTAATTCTTAAGTGTGCTGTGAAATAGAGTTTGAGGCTCATTATTTTCCCCATACTTTTTTGGACTGAAAATTATTAAGATAATTTATTTCTTCCTTCAGTTTATTATTAACATTTTATTGTACTTATTTTCTGATTTATTTGCTTGGCTAGTGATTATAGTATTTATTTATTTTATTAAAATACAGTTGATGTATTTCATACCATATTATAATAAGTTACAGGTGTACAGTATAGTGATTCACAGTTTTTAAAGGTTATACTACATTTATAGTTACTATAAAATATTGGCTATATTCCCTGTGTTGTACAATCCCCATACTTTTTTATTCACTTGTTTTGGAACCATTGCTGAAAAGACTTTCCTTTCCTCCATTGAATTACATGAGTGCCTTTGTCAGAAATCAGTTGGCTGAACAAATGTAGTCTATTTCTGAACCTGGAAAGGAGGCTGCTTGCTGCTGTATGCAGAGCAAAGGGTATCAGTGGCTGAGGCACTGACCAACTCCTACTTCATGTCCCTGCGTGACACAGATGAGTTCAAGGTCTTCTGTTTTCTAGAGGTGTCTATCCTTGCACTGAACACTGGACCATCTTGATTATTGTAGCTTTGTTAATTCTTGAAATCAGATAGTGTGAGTCCTCCACATTTTTATTTTTAATATTGTTTTGGCTATAGGTACTTTACACTTCTATATAAATTTTAGAATCATTAGAATTTCTATTAAAAAGAAGTCTGTGGGGTGTTGATTTGGATTTTTTTTGAAACTGAAATATCTATTTGCATAGAATTAACTGCTCAATAATAAGAGTCTTCCAGTGTGCAGACATGTATCTCCATTTGTCTTTTAAAATTTTTCTAAGCAATTTTTTTCTTCAGTTTTCAGTGTACATTTTGTGAATGTAATTTGTTAGATTTATTCCTAAGTATTTAATGTTTTTCAGTGCTATTATAAACTTTTCTCATTCTCTAATTGTTGTTAGAGTATATAAATGCAGTTGGTTTTTACTGTTGTCTTTGTTTCCTATCATTTATGAATAAAGAGAATTTTTTTCTTTTCCAACTTACTTGCCTTTTCTTTTTCTTTATTTGAATTGCTAAGGCCTCCATATAATGTCGAATAGATGTGGTAAGAGGACATCTTTGCTTTGTTCCCAGTCGTGAGAGAGTTTTAAATAGTCTTTTCACCACTAAGAATGATGTTAGTTGAATTTTTTTAGATGCCCTTTATGGGATTGAAGAAGTTCCCATTTATTTCTAGCTTGCTGAGGTTTTTTAAATTTTTTTAAATTATAAATTGGTGTTTAATTTATCAAATGCACCTCCCATTCTATTAATATGGAGAATCACATCAGTTGACTTTGTTAAGAAGTTTTGTGTCTGTGTTCATAAGGGATATTAGTTTGTAGTTTTTTTTTTTTTTTTTCTGATATCTTTGTATGATGTTCTTCTTCCTTACTGTTTAATAGAATTCACCAGTAACACTGTCTGGCCCAGAAGTGTTACTTTGTGGGAAGATTTTTTTTTAAATTTATGTGTTATGTACCGTGCTTAATTGCTAAGTCATGTCTGACTCTTTGCGTCCCCATGGACTATAGTCCGCCAGGCTCCTATGTCCATGGGGATTCTCCAGGCAAGAATGCTAGAATGGGTTGCCATGCCCTCCTCCAGGGCCTCTTCCCAAGCCAGGAATCAAACCCAGGACTCCCACATTGCAGGCTGATTCTTCACTGCCTGAGCCACCAGGGAACCCATTTATGTGTAATAGTTTCTAATAATTTCAACTTCCTTAATAGTTACAGAGCTGTCTGTTGTTAATTTAGTTGCTAAGTCATGTCCAACTCTTTTGTGACCCGATAGGCCACTAGGTTCCTCTGTCTGTGACTGGAGTGGGTTGCCATTTCCTTCCCCAGCGGGTCTTCCTGACCCAGGGATCGAACTGCGTCTCCTGCATTGGTAGGCAGATTCTTTACCACTGAGCCACCTGGGAAGCCCCTTTAGAACTGTCTAGATTTTTTGTTTCTTATTCTGTCAGTTTTGGTCATTTGTATCTTTCAAGAAATGTATCCTATTTTATTCAACAGATTGTAATCTATTGATATCTTTTATTTTAATACTCTTCCATTTTGTCAAATGAGAGCCCATTTAGGCTGGCATCTGTGCCCCTATGGTATATGTCCATCATTTCCTGAGTATTTCCAGGTTCGTCTTCTATTTACTCTGTCCATTCCAGGAATCAACCATTTCTCCAGGGAGCTATGGCTCCTTTTAGTGCAGAATTGTATTTAGAAGCCAGGATTTAAATGTTAACATTTATTTTATATCTGTATTATATATTTTGAGAACCATGAGTTCACATTGATATCTCTAGTTCCAATACAGTGTCAACAGAGTTTGTTTTAGGTTTTTCCCTTTTCATATTTGTAATTCTTCTTTAATGGTAAGAAACCTGGTTTGAGTTTTTTCCTCTTAACACTTTAAAAAATCCTGTTCCTTGGGAACTCCCTGGTTGTCCAGTAGTTAGGACTTGGCGCTTTCATTGCAAGGGTTCAGTTCAATCCCTGCCACGAGGTGCAGCATCCCCTGCAAAAAAAAAAAATAATTGTATTCCTTTGTCTTCTAGACTTCATTGTTTCGGGTGAAAAATCTGCCGTTATTTACATTGTTGCTCTCATATATATGGCATCCCCTTTTTCTTTGGCTGCTTTTAAGGTTTTGTTTTTGTTACTAATTTTCAGTAGTTTTGACTGTCTTGGACCTAGGTTTTATTTTCTGATATTTAGGGGGTTTTTGTATTTAATCTTTTTGGATTTACTGTTCTTATAGTAGCAAGCCAATGGTTTTCACCAAATTTGAGAAATAGTTGGTCACTATTTTTATAACTTTCTGTGCCCCATTTTTGCCTCTCTTCTGGGTCTCCAATTCCATGATATTAGATCATTGAAAACTGTCCCACAGCTGACTGAGACTCTGTTCTTTTTTTTTTCTTTTACCCTTTCTATTCTTCAGATTATTTCAGTTGATCTGTTTTTGAAGTTCATTGGCCTTTTTTTCTGCCATCTCCAACCTGCTTTTAAGCTCATCCAGTAAATTTTTAATTTCAGATAACATATTTTTCCATTCTAGAATTTGTTTGGCTTATTTTAGTTTTTTATTTTAATGGTGAAAATTTCCATCTGTTTACTCACTGTAATTGTATCTTTCCTTAAGTTGTTGGACATATTTGTTATAGCTTCTGTAGAAGCTTTATGAACTGATTCCCATAACTAGATCATCTCGTGGTCATTTTCTGTTGATTTCTTTTTCTCTTTATTATGGCTCCCTTTTCTTCTTCTCATGTCTAGAAGTTTTTATTGTTTAGTGGACATTATAAACAATACATTGTGGAGACTCTGGTTTCTTTTATCTTCCTCTGTTTATCTTACTGACTGATCACTGTGACTTCATAGAGTCTTGTTTTTATGTTTGTTAGGGCAGGTGTGTTTTGGTTTTGCCCTTAGTCCTGAGGCATATCCCTTAGTCCTCAAGACTTACTCTTTAGTCTGAATGCAGGGTCTTTCTAAGCTTTCATTAGAAAGTTTGAGATACTTATGAAGCTCCTCTAAACTCAGATTCAAAACCCGGTATCTCCTCATGGGCAGCAGCTGGAATCTCTTCTCATATCTTTCAGTCTTCTAGCTATTCCTTTATTTTGGAATATTTGGAGTCTCTCATTCATGTAAGTAGTTTGAAGGTTAGCCGTAGATTTGAGAGAAATTTATATGCATGTATTGATGCTTCCGCCCTGCCAGAGGAAGGGCTGGCTCTTTCTGTTTTCTATTTTCCTTCTCAATTTCGAGCCACTGTGCCTGCCCTGAGCTCCCCAAGCCAATAGACTGTCTTTCTAATTGAATTTTTAGCCATCCTGCATCAAATAGCCTAGTGAGTACCCTCATGGAAAAAGCACATAAACATGGATCTTACTAAGTGTGATTCTCCTCTTTCTCAATCCTCTTCTTTCCCCAATTTCCGCCTACTTTTTGGTCAACCTGTAGTGCCTTTGTTTGTTTTGAATATTTTTTCCATGGTTTATAACTGTTATCTGAGAAGAGTTAATTTAATATAAACAAACATCTCTGCCATTATTGGAACTAGTACTCTTTGGCTTAAAGTTTTATTTTATTTAGTATATACCAATTGCTTCATAAATGTCTTAAGCACACAGCTTAAAAATTGTATTGTCTGTACATGAATAGTTTGTGGTATTAGCAATTGTGAAAGAAGTACTGAACCCTGAGTCCAGATGTACATGTGCCAATAGTGCGTACACTAATGTCAGATGATCCAGTTTATTCTTTTAAAATATGTGTTTGAAATAATTTTAACTTAAATAATATAAGAAAAACAATTAAGTAGATAAATTTTTTAAAATTTAACTTGTTTAAATGGAAACTCAAATGTATAATGTTATTTTCTCTATTTTCTTAAATTTTATTCTTATCTATCTGCTCTTTTCCAAAGAATGATAGTTGACCAACAATGAATTATTTAAAATATCTGTGTCCGTTGCTAATATAAATAAGTACATAAATGAATAAGCAGACAAATGGAAGAACTCATAGCTCTCCCTTCAGAAGAATCCCAATTAATTAATGTAGAAGGAGAGAGAAATTTAAAAGTCACCATTAGGATGCGACAGTAAAAATGACCATAGGCAAGATCCAGTGGTATGCTAAAATTAGCATGCAAAAGTTGAAGCAGAAGCAAAATATTTGCATAGTCTTAAAGTATTTTCCTCACTATATTTAGTAATTTCTAAATGAAAAATGTTAAGCTAATAATAGAGACTCTTGTTAGACGCAATCTTAGGCAAATGGTCAAGGTTAACATCAGTATTTCTGAATACTCAGCAGTGTACCTCTTGACTTGGTGCATTGAGAAGAGCACCTCACCTCTGTGGTATCCTTCCCAATAATGTACAACCTCAGTCTGATCTTGAGGAAACATGAGACAAACCCAAACTGAGAGACATTCTGTAGATTAATCAGTACTCTTCAGCAGTGTCAGAATCATGAAAGATAAGCAAAGACAGGGAAATTGTCACAGATTAGAAGAGACTACATGGCAACTAAATGCAATATGGGATCTTGAGTTAGATCCTGAATGGAAGAATGTTAGTGGAAAAACTGGTGAAAGTCAAGTAAGTTCTTAACTTTGTATTGTACCAAGGTTAATTGGTTTATTTTGATAAATATTCTCTGGTTGTGTAAGACTTCAATGTAAAGGGAAGCTGGGAAAGGCTGTACAGGAACTCATATCTATTTTGCAACTGTTCTGTTAATCTAGAATTTTAGAAAATTGATATTGTCTTATTATTGATTATGAGATCACCTGTGTCTTAAGACTTTTCTCTTTTAATTTCAACACATATGTGTATATCAAGAGTTCTCAGAGTATCCTTAGACCAGTAATGTTAACATCAGCTGGGGACTTGTTAAAAATGCAAGTCCTCAGAAGCTCTGGGGATGGGACCCAGCAATCTGTGTTGTAACAAGTCCTCCAGATGATTCTGATGGGCACTGATGTTTGAGAGCCATGACTTGTACTTTCAGTAAAAACATGACTAGAAGGAAACATTTTAATCAATATATTGGCCAGTTATATTACAATAAAGTATCAGTTCAGTTCAGTCGCTCAGTCCTGTCCAACTCTTTTCGACCCCATGGACTGCAGCATGCCAGGCCTCCCTGTCCATCACCAACTCCCGGAGATTGCTCAAACTCATGTTCATTGAGTCAGTGATGCCATCCAACCATCTCCTTCTCTATCATCCACTTCTCCTCCTGCCTTCAGTCTTTCCCAGCATCAGGGTTTTTTCCAATGAGTCAGTTCTTCGCATCAGGTGGCTAAAGTATTGGAGTTTCAGCTTCAACATCAGTCCTTCCAATGAATATTCAGGACTGATTTCCTTTAGGATGGACTGGTTGGATCTCCTTGCAGTCCAGGGGCCTCTCAAAAATCTTTTCCATCACCACAGTTCAAAAGCATCAATTCTTTGGTGCTCAGCCTTCTTTTGGAGAAGGCAGTGGCACCCCACTCCAGTGCTCTTGCCTGGAAAGTCCCAAGGACAGAGGAGCCTGGTGGGTTGCAGTCCGTGGGGTCGCTAAGGGTCAGACACGACTGAGCGACTTCACTTTCACTTTTCACTTCATGCATTGGAGAAGGAAATGGCAACCCACTCCAGTGTTCTTGCCTTGAGAATCCCAGGGACAGGGGAGCCTGGTGGGCTGCCGTCTTTGGGGTCGCACAGAGTCGGACATGACTGAAGCAACTTAGCAGCAGCAGCAGCAGCCTTCTTTATAGTCCAATTCTCACATCCATACGTGACCACTGGGAAAACCATACCTTTGACCAGACGGACCTTTGTCGGCAAAGTAATGTCTCTGTTTTTTAATATGCTGTCTAGGTTGTTCATAGCTTTTCTTCCAAGGGGCAAGTGTCTTTTAATTTCATGGCTGCAGTCTTTTGGAGCAGTGATTTTGGAGCCCAAGAAAAAAGGTCTGTCACTGTTTCCATTGTTTCCCCATCTATTTGCCATGACATGATGGGACCAGATGCCATGATCTTCATTTTTTGAATGTTGAGTTTTAAGCCAGTTTTTTCACTTTCTTCTATCATTTTCATCAAGAGGCTCTTCAGTTCCTCTTTGCTTTCTGCCATAAGGGTAGTGTCATCTGCATTCTGAGGTTGTTGATATTTCTCCCAGCAATCTTGATTCCAGCTTGTGCTTCATCCAGCCCGCCATTTCACATGATGTACTCTGCATATAAGTTAAATAAGTAGGGTGACAATATACAGCCTTGACATACTCCTTTCCCTATTTGGAACCAGTCCATTGTTCCATGTCCAGTTCTAACTTGCTTCTTGACCTGCATACAGATTTCTCAGGAGACAGGTAAAATGGTCTGGTATTCCCATCTATTTAAGAATATTCCAGTTTGTTATGATCCACACAGTCAAAAGCTTTGGCATAGTCAATAAAGCAGAAGTAGATGTCTTTCTGGAACTCTGTTGTTTTTTCCTATGACCCAGCGGATGTTGGCAATTTGATCTCTGGTTCCTCTACCTTTTCTAAGTCCAGCTTGAACATCTGGAAATTCTTGGTTTATGTATTGTTGAAGCTTCGCTAACCAGCGTTTTTGCTTTTTTTTAATTATGGTAAAATACATGTAACATTTACCACTTTAATTAGTTTTAAATATGCAGTTCATGGTATTAAATACATTCACATTGTTGCATAATAGCCACCACCACCCATTCCCATAACTTTTAACATCTTGTAAAACTGAAATGCCGTACTCACTAAACAGTAACTCCCTATTCCCTACTTCTCCCAGCTAGTTGAAACCACTATTTTACTTTCTGTCTCTATGATTTTGACTAGGTGGAATCATTCAGTATTTGTCTTTTTGTGACTGGGTTATTTCACATAGCATACGGTCCTTAGGTTTCATCCATGTTATAGTGTATGTCAGAATTTCTTTTCTTTTTAAGACTGAATACTGTTCCACTGTATGTATGTACCACATTTTGCTTATGCATTTATCCATCAGTGGACATTTATGGATCTTAGCTATTGTGGATAATGCTGCCATGAATGTGGGTGTACAAATATCTCATAAAGACTCCACTTTCAGTTCTTCATATACCCAGAATTGGAATTGCTGGATCAGATAGTAATTCTGTTTTTAATTTTTTGAGGAATTGCTACTGTATTGTTTTTTTTTTTTTTTCCCCACCTTGGCTATACCATTTTGCATTCCCACTAACAGTGCACAGGGGTTCCAGTTTCTCCACATTTTCACCAGCACTTGTTTTCTGGTTTTGTTTTCTTATTAATAACCATCCTAATGGATATATGATGGTAACATATTATAGTTTTGATTTGCAGTCCTCTCATAATCAGTCATGTTGAGCATCATTTCATGTGCTTTTTAGCCATTTGTATATCTTCTTGGATAATCTCTATTTTGCTTCCCTGGTGGCTCATATGGTAAAGAATCTGCCTACAATGCAGGAGACCCGAGTTTGATCCCTGGGTTGGGAAGATCCCCTGGAGGGGGTCATGGCAACCCACTCCTGTATTCTAGCCTGGAGCATCCCCATGGATAGAGGAGCCTGGTAGGCTACAGTCCATGGGGGTCTGACTAAGCACAGCACAATCTCTGTTCAAGTCCTTTGCCCATTCTGAATAACTGACACCTCTACCTTTCATATACAGTGAAGTCACTACTGCTCACATACTTGTTCATGGCACATCAGTGGCACTTTTGGGCTGTCGCTTTCTTTACTTCTCCATGTCTGCCTTGTCCCTCAGCTCCCATAAATCTAGAATTTACACATAGGATCTATTTGTGTGTTGATTTTTAGAAATGGGGCAGAATTTGAAAACTGCATGACAGTATTTCAGTACCTAAACTTATTTCAAAAAAATTCTCTTTGCAGACATACAACAGCTGTGCCAGACTCTGCTTAAATCAAGAGACAGTATGTCTAGCAAGCACTGCTATGAAGACTGAAAATTGTGTGGTCAAAGTAAGTAATATTACACATTAATATGTTATGTCACATCATAACAATGGTTTATCTATAGATATCTTTACTCAGTATTGCTATTAAAGAGTATTATAGAATGGTTAAAAAGAATACAGCAAACATTGTTAGGTCCAAAGCAGATTGCAAGTTGGAGTTTCTATCTCTTCAGTCGCATCAGCGTTTTTTGATTGTGTTCTCTGGTCACACCTTAGTCTAATTAACATTTGTTGCTTGACACTAATTATGGTTTATTACAAATAAGATTTGTGTGGGACGTCCCTAGCAGTCCAGTGTTTAAGACTCCAAGCTTCAACTGAAGGGGGCACAGGTTCGATCCCTAGTTGGGTAACTAAACATTCTACATTTCAGTTCAGTTCAGTCACTCAGTTGTGTCCAACTCTTTGCGACCCCATGGACTGCAGCATGCCAGGCCTCCCTGTCCATCACCAACTCCCAGAGCTTGCTCAGACTCATGTCCATTGAGTCAGTGATGGCATCTAACCATCTCCTCCTCTGTCATCCCCTTCTCCTCCTGCCTTCTATCTTTCCCAGCATCAGGGTCTTTTCAAATGAGTCAGCTCTTCACATCAGGTGGCCAAAGTATTGTAGTTTCAGCTGGAGCATCAGTCCTTCCAATAAACACCCAGGACTGATCTCCTTTAGGATGGATTGGTTGGATCTCCTTGCAGTCCAAGGGACTGTTAAGAGTATTCTCCAACACCACAGTTCAAAAGCATCACATCTTCGGCACTCAGCTTTCTTTATAGTCCACCTCTCACATCCATATATGAATACTGGAAAAGCCATACCTTTTCTAGATGCACCTTTGGCCAAAAAAAAAAAAAAGATTTGTGTTAAAAAAAAATACAATTATTTTCATAAGTCCATTGGTGGTTTTAAAATGTAATTGAGTATAGAGTATACCTTTGTAGGATTGTGAAATATACTATAGAAAATCCAGTTATTTTATATCACTATTAATATTTATTGAGTAGCTATTGATGAATATATTACTTTGGAGGTCTTGATCTGACTGGACAAGTATGTTTAATCATGCATATGGAGCTACTTGTTTCTCATGTATAAATGTTTACTGTATCAATAGACTAGATACAAAAAATAATCTTAGGTATTAGAGTTCTTACAATCTAATAATTGTAACAACTATGCCTCAAGTTTTCCATCTCTAATTACTCAGGAACTTTGACCTAAATTTAGATATCAGCCATTTTGCTTATTCCAGAAGTAAGTGAAATTCCCATATGGGCCCTATTTCCAGACTTTTACTCTATCTGCAAAATTACTGCCTTTTATAACTATTCAGGAATTTGTCACTTTTACAACACTCCCAACTTTAATTAATCTATTGTATTATACATTCAGGCTTGTCTGTTACTGTTACTAGAGCCAGGCTTCGTATCATGTGTCTGCATTCTTTGCTACAAAACTTGAAGGATGGCAGTATTTTTTATTTTGTTTTATTTCTTAAAACATGAAGTAGTTTCAGTTGGTAAAGGACCTATTTATCAACTGGAAATATGTCATACAAAATATAACCTTTGAGAATGAGCCATAGAGAAATGTCAAAATTTATTAAAAATTATGGTGAAATAGGTAGAATTAATCAGTTAAGTTCATAAATTAAAACATCTTAATGATTTACCATAAAATCTGAATATTACAGTTTAACATATTTATTTTTTCAGTCATATAGTCACAGCTATCAAGTGCTGATTGACCCTGTTTTATATCCAGCATTTGTACATTGAGATGGGGGACCAATAATTTGGGCCTTTGAAAATAATCTTTTTATTTTTGGCCATGATGTTTTCAGTTTTCATCACAAGTGGGTGACTTCTGGCTAAACAAGGTAAAATCTTAGCATGAGCACTGATCCAAGGACAGGGTGATGATTTTAATGAGTTTCATTGATAGCTGGCCAAGTGAGCATCTGTTCCTTTTGTTTTCTCACTACTTTGTAAGCCAGGACCTCTAAGCTACATAGTTATGTTGGTGTATGTCTGTATGATGGTTTTTTCCCCCCACTCCTATCCTCTACTTCAGTGGTGCGTGTAGGCACAGTGGCATAATTTCTTCTATGCTCTTGGGTGAGGAAATAAGTTTGCTCATTGCTTCTCATCTGTTTTTGTTGCTCCCAGATGGTGACCCTCTCATCCCATTCTTGCTTAACATTACTGTGCCACTATATCCTTTCATCATCTTAAATATACTAGTTTAATAATGATTTCTTTATTTCCTGTTGGAACCCACTTAACTTTCTGGTTCCTTTTATTGACACACATCTTGATCTTTTGTTTCATTGCTTCAGATTTGAGCCAAATAATCGGTTGGTCAAGGCCAATAAAAACATGTAGCTGAAAAAATTTCTTTCTTGCAACAGTTTCCAGTGAGGTGCAATAACATGGGAATAGGAAAAGAGTTTTCCCTTTTTTATTTACATATATTATGTGTATCTCATGATTCTTTGCTGCTGCTCTTGGCCTCATTTATTGCTTGCCCTTTGAAAAATAATGAGTTACCATTATTTTTGTAGGTCTGTAAGCTTGTCCCTATTTCATGCTCTTCACCTTTAGCCCTTAACTGATAGTTTCACCTGCTGTACTTGATATGGCTGTGGTTTTTAACTTGGTACTGGTATCTATTATTGATTCAGACTGTGCTCCACAGTGGCCTTGAATGTCCAATCATCTCCAAGGAGAGCAGCTATAATACACTGATATCAACCATTTTTGTCCTCTAGTTCAAAACAACTAATTCTGATAGGTGTGACTTTGGTTTGGGTGGAGATGGTAATTGAAGTCTAAGATCTTACTGAATACTGTCTATATGAGTTTTAGAGAAGATATTAATACCAGTTAGTCCCTTTAAATATAGCAGTACTGTTAGGTTTGGACCCCTAACCTAACCTATGGATGCGACTCTTCTTTGCCAGGGGTATCTTAAAATACATGTTTTATAATAGGTCTATGAAAAGAGACCCTTAGTCTTCTTTAGAATACAAGAAAGTAAAGTTGTAAGGCAAACTACAGCTACTCTGGGTTAATCATAATCTTTGAATCTCTAAGAATGAGTCTTAAGAAAATATTTTAAGATAAAAATTATGAAAGAGACATTTCATAGTATAACTTAATCCAAGTAATATTTGGAGGCATTGAGATGTTTTTTATTTCTTCCATAGCCTTCCTTCTTACTAATTATAGCCCTGTAGTTCATGAGATTTGTGTCTGGAACATGATAAGCTCTGTGTTTATTGTAGCTTTAAATGGACAGTCATTATTGACTGCCAACTTAGTCTTTAAAATCAATAATCATGTTGTACCTAATTGTCAGCCTTTGTGATGTTTTTTAATTGGTAAAGAAAGCTAACTGGAAAAATAAAGAGCATTAATTTTTATCTTTTTATTGACTTTATTTAATTATTGAAATTTTTTGGTTTCAGGCTTTTCCATAGTACACCCTTCCACACACACCACAGTTAAAACTGAGTTGTTTTGAACCATCTGCCTAGATTTCTGCCTAGGTCAGAGAAGTTCTGCCTCTTTGTATTTAGAAAATAAACCCCTTTCACAGTCCTTTGTAGATGTGTTCTGTATTATAGTAGTTGTTGTTTGTTGTTACTGTTTTTACTTCAGACTAATAATCTTTTTGTAACTGACTGAGACAGAAAAATGTGATGTTCCTTTCCACTCACTCCAGATTTTGATAGAATACTTGTTTTATTTATTTCCAAAATTATATCCGCAGGAAACAAGCTGTTTAAATTCAGATTATGCTGAAGCAAAATGGTCCTGGTATGAGAAGCAACGTGCTGTTTTACGAGCACAGAGTCCCTTTTCTCATAACTGATTGATAGTAAATATTTTCCTGAAGAATTATTGCCAACCATGAACAGTGCAACTGTTTCACTTTTTTTCTGTGCTACTTGCTGTACCAGCCATTGTCGGTAATTAAGATCTACAATTCACAATGCAGACGTTTGCACTTCCTCTGGGTCTGTGCTATTTATAAGGCATTTCAGCTGTTCAGAGTTTCTTTTGAGTTTTAAACTACATGTTAACAGGCTTCTTTAATATACTGTTCCACAAGTAGCATGTCAGATGGTTTGTTCTATGCACAGGCTCCTCTGTTGGGTCTAAAGAGTACCTTTGTGGAGAATATATTGAGATTCAACCATATCACTGAGGCTGATGTGATTGGAAAATGTATAAGATATACATATTATAAGTAAAGTATTATAAAGTGAAGTATAAGCATTACACATTAAGCTCATTGCTGTTTTAAACAGGCAGGAATTAAGTTCAGAAGTAATATTTTTTGTCTTTAAATATTTATATGAATTTAATGAATGCTAATGGGGGTGACAGAGAAGTGCTGAGAAATACTAATACAGTGACTTTTCCAAGCTCACTTTGAAGTAATAATAATATCAAGGACCCTCATTATAGATAAAGAGTGTGTGTATTTGGTCTGACTAAAGATACGAGAATATATAACCTTCTAGATGTGCATGATATTTAAGAATACAAACACAGGGCACCAAAATGGATCAGCAGATTGACTGCGCATTTGCTGTGTAATCAGCTTTAGGGATCCTAAGTAGCATATGCCACTGGAGGAGAAACTGTAAACAGGAATCCTGATCTGTATTAAAATTGGTAAAATTCTAAGTCATTTTCAGCCATTTCAAGAAAGTTAATTAAAAAGAAAAGTCAAGACACCAGTGAGAATCTTCATGCATTATGGTCTAGAGTAACAGTAACTACTTGCTACCTGAACTCATTGTTACACAAACAAGAAAAAGAAACTGAAAGCTGTCAACAAAATATGTTAAACTTTGCCCTGAGTGGGGATCAGCCTGACTGTTTTTAAGCCTGAATTTAGAGGCATTGATTCTGCACATCGGCCACCAGCATCTTCAGCAGAGCAGAGCTGCGGAGAAAGGCAGGATAGGGGTTTCAAGAGCTGATTTCTTGATGGCTCCTTGAACAGACTGAACTTATAACAGAGCTTTTCCAAGGCAGTTTTGTTTGCCAGAACCTAGGCTTTCTATAGTTCTTTTGAACTCTAGTGTTTCTGTAAACTTTTTCCCTTCAGTGAATTGTTTATGAACCATTTTTTAGATAGCAGCAGTGGCTCAACTGTTGGGAACCAGTGATATATCTGACTGAGGCACTTCAAGATGCTAGAATGTATTCACATTTCTATCTAGCCAGGGTGCTAATAAGATTGAGTTTGTCTTTGTGGGTTGATCTAGATTAGCATGAGATGAGCCCAGTCAGTGTCTCCCTCAGTGAAAAAGGAAAGGTTGGGAGAGAGCAGGAGGAAGGAAGGAAGTTTTTCATCAAGAACTGACTGCAGTATTGCCTGCTGATGCATGTCGGATCACCCGCACGGAGAGATCACATGGCTTCTCCAAAAGTCAAACGATCAATTCGCCTCGTTTTGGCTCTGTACTTAATGCACAAACAGTGCGATCTGCGGGGCTGTAATTGCATTGTTAGGGCCAAGGAACAAGCCTGTGCCTTTTCAGCAGACAGCTGGCAGGGAGAGAGGCATGTTGTTAGGAAAGAGAGAGGCAAGGCAAATAAAATTACTGCTAACGCTCAGAGATCGGCAGGAGTCCTACTTGCCTAATCTTACCGGTGGGAGCAAGCGGCTGTTGTAATCCAATTATAGCAGCATAAGCAATTTGTTAGACACTCCGCATAATGTAACAATTTCCCAATAAACTCTGACTTGTAATAACGTCGGCAAGAGTCCGCATAAATCTGCCCGAATGGTGGGGGCTGGAGCGTTCGGCTGGGGGCTTGTAATTGGCGCCATCAGCACGTTTTGCGGAGTGCAGTATGGTGCAGTCTTTTAGTGCAGGAATTTTAAGGAGAAAAGCATGGCACACGCTTCTTAGAAAAAGAAAAGTGGCCATTAAAAGGGGAGCAGCAAGAAGGGCATACTCTTGCCTTCACATTACCTAGGAATCTCAGTATAGAAAGAAAACAGGAGGAGGCCATGTTTCCTTCTAATGCTAAGTGGGGGAGAAGGGGGTAGAATGTGTGGATTAAATTCCTTTATTTAAAAGGCATCAGTTTCTGTTATTTAAACCCTCCTTCTCTAGCACCTACCCCCACCAAATGCCTTTCAGGCAGCATTTAGATAACATTTTTACAAAATGTTCTTAGCTAGGCAAGCCTAGAAATGCCAAATTAAAATATATTTTGTTCTAGAGTTTAGCATTTTCTTTACAACAGGAAAATATATTTTCTTTATGCCCAGGACAAATCTTTTAAATATATTATCTCATTGACTATCAAACCTTTGTACAGAATTCTGTCTTCTGCTTTAAGAAACATCTCTTAATGAAGGGTTTAAAACGCAGATGATTGTTTGCTTAGCTGGCTTTATTATGCTTCTTATTTTCTAATTCTGAAGTATATTGTGAATTTCTATGATACTAGGATTAGTAATCTTTCTTGTTGAACACTTACATTGTATAAGAATACAGTTTTTATCCTTTAGACCTATACCTGGATGATCATTATAGAAATCATTTTGATTCCTAAGTCATAAAATTACTGTTTTAGAAGAATATTTGTTGTTGTGTTGTGCAAAGTAGAACCTCTATTATTTATTGATTGATGAGCATTTGTAGTCACAGAATAGAGTTTCTTATTATACAGGGTATAGGAGATGAAGAGTGCTCACATATTCGAGTTAATAGATTTTCATGCTACTGTGTGTGTATTAAATGTTATCTACTTTCTTGTGTCAGCCCAACTCTTCATTGTTGTTAATTTGTGTCAAAACCAAGCTTATGAAATAAGTACAGGATTCTTCAAAATATCATGTTGCTGTGGGTATTATTACAATAAATATTTACTTTCAGTATAAACATTTCCTTCTAGAGAAGCAAATGCCGCCTTGTTTGAATGGAGCTACATCAATAAACTGCAGTGCCTCTAATAAAGCCACTCAGTGTCTGAGTTTAACTAATGGCTGATTTTCATGGCTTTGACAGTGAGCTGTGTGCGTTATTTTCTCCTGATATTGTAAAAATAATGAGAGCAAATTAGAACAATCAGTTTACACAGATAGCTCCTGATTGGAGGTGATGGGCAATATGGCAGCAGGTAATCCATCTTCGGGCTCCTGTCACATTAACTTCAGCAGTGTGAAAAGATCAGGTGGGGTAAGCAGGGATCCTGCCCAATCGGAACACTGAAATTAATGAGAAGAGCATTGTTCTGTGATCAACCTTTTAATTAGCAAGACTGGAAACAGAGGGAGTGATGAAGGCAGCACCACAGCTGCACAGTGCCAGGCACAAATCCTGAGGAGGAAATGAAAAAAAACAACTTTGGGTTTTACATCACACGTTTGTTGTAGTATATACAGGCATTGTGTTTCTACAAAAGAGCTGGTTTAAAACTTTAAAAAATACTGCCTATACACTTGAAACTAATATAATGGTATATGCCAATTTTACTTCAACTCCAAGAAAGTAAGGAAAGGCTGGCTACTTTCCAAAGTATTGTCACAAATATGGTTGCTATATTAATGATTTATAGATGATAATTCTATCAGGGGTCATTGAGAACTTTGATTACTAGTACACTTTCCCCAGCATTTCACTCTGGCTTTTAACCTTTGATTTTTTTAAAAAAATCAAGTAACCAGAGAAATTAAAACTTAAAAAGGTCTACCTTGTCAGCCTCCCAACATTCCACCCCTCCAATATAGAGTTTTCCTTGCAAGTACCATATGGGTTTTCTGATTTAGAGGACTTGTCATTTTTAATTGTTTATGAGAGGACCCTCATCCAGGTGTAAGCTATGGCATGTTTAAATTTTATTCCTTTCCTGATTCTGTTTATTAGGAAATTCACTATTTGGTTTTTTTCACTATGCCATTGACATCTTCATTGGGGGGGGGGGAATGTGTTACTTCAATTTATAGAATTGAATATCAATGAATGGTGTTAATAAGAGGAAGAGGGAGGAAAAAATCCAGGTAGTAACTGAAACTAAAGGCTAGTTCATCTGCTTAATGTTCACTTTTACTAAAATAGTAACCTTGCTAATCATCCCTGAAATATTAGGAAATATGGTATAAGACTACAGAAGACGTTAATGAGCCAGATTTTCTCTACCAAATCAGCACCCATTTTCTTGGCTGCCTTTGGCAGGCTTTGACTTTGGGAAAATAAACAAGGCAACCAGGATTTGCAGTATTTTAGAATTTGTATCTTAAGTTTAGTGATTTACTGTAAAAGCAAGTAATACAGTCTATGTAGATGAATACAGTTATCTCCCAAAGATACATAAATTTGTTTTCTTGATATTAATAGTTGTTTTAGGGATTTATTTAAAGTAATAATACATAAAAACTAGTTAACAGGTACCCGTCTGAGTATAGAATTAACAGAAAAGATCCTATAGTATGAAATATTCAGGTTAGGTGTAAACTAATTTTTTTTAGGACATAGTTAACAGGACTTTTAAAATAATATATATAACTAATGGAAATTCATTATTGCAGCCCTATAATACTGTACTTGCAGAATGAGTCCCTGATATTCTACTTTGCAAAACTCATAGAACAAAGGCCCTTCACTTCCTCCTAGTACCCATCCCCCTACCCTCTAAAAATCTTCAGTACTGCTCTTGCAATTCTGTCAGAAACTTGATTTTTTGTTTTAATTTGTTAAACAATAATGAGCTTTTCCTGAAAATATTCAGTAAGACTTATATGTATCAGTATTTTAGGATCAGTCACTTAATACTAAATAGTCTTTAGAACTTACTCTCCCCCCTTCACTGTCTGAGAGATCTGTGCTATTGTGTATATTAATATGTTAAAGCCCACTTGTTAGAATTTTGCATAACTTTTCTGCATTCCTTAATCTAGAAGAGAGATTTTTATTCTTACAGTTTTATGGATTTTTGTGGCTTTTCATTCTCCTTTCTCCTAGTTTGACAGTTCCAAAAGCCTTAGGTTCATAAGCTCTCCATGAATAAGTATGTTCTTAGTCATATGGTGTAAATAGATCACTTATAAAGCTTGTGAAACTCAAGCTCTCCTTTTGAACCTTTCAGTACTCATGAGCTCAGTATTCATACATGCAAAATTTTATTCTTGTGTCATGACTTCAGTTTCTTGTAAGGCAAATGAGCTATGAATTTAAATGACTGTACTAAGTTTCTACAAACATTAAATTGTATTTTTCCATTTTCCTACAATTGTGGAATTCCATCTGACCTAATGATCTTACCATATTTGTTCTTGTTGTTAGAGCTCTTTTCCAGTAAGATTTAAGATCAGTGTTAAAATATATGTGTTTGTGGTTTTGTGTTTGGTTTTTTTTTGAGAGCATCTTGTTTTGTTTGTTTACACTGGTAATAACAGAAATTTCTAACTGACTGAATGACCAAGAAACTCTCTTTTAATTTCCTTACAAAGAGAGAGTTGCCAAGTCACCTTAAATTCTACTAATCCCAAATCTCATCAGTAGGGTTTGCTTTAGAGAAAATTTCATTAGTCTAGTCCTTTGTAGCTCACCTGATGTGTATTATTTAAAGTTCTTATGTACAGAACCAGTTGTATCTCTGATGCTACAATAATCTTTTCGAAATTCCTCATCACCCTCAGTTATTAGTTTGGGATTTATTCCTACATAAGGAGTATTTAAAGATCCATTTTGTTTTTCTTGTATCTTCAGAATGAAGATATTTTTACTTTTGCACTACTCTGTGCAAATATAAATGCTTATTACTCAGTAATAATCACCTACCTTATAAATACTGGTCTTTAAAGGACTGAAGATGACCTCATGTCATTGGATTTAGTATCAGTGTGGTAACCTTAGTATGAGTTCGGTACAATCAGTTGAAGGTGGTAACCTTACCTTAGTAATTGTTTTATCAATAGAAGTTGTTTTGGAATACAAATCTCATCCAAATCTCTGCGTCAGGATTTACAGTGTAAACGTATATTGTCAGTCCTTTTACACCAAGAACTTATTTTTCCTGGTTAAACTTGGTAATTAGTTTTATCAGCTAAAAGAAAAAAAACAGTCCCTTCAAAAGTCCAGGCTCAGTGTGATTATACTTCAGTAAATATTTTTTTTGTAAGCATGCATGCTTTTAGACATTTGGGTGATTATAAAGACAGGATGAGGGTATATGAATTAATAGTTGGACTTTGAATTTCTTGTATGTTTCAGACAGTAAAGAGGAGGCTTGGGACAGTAAGTAATTAAGAAACAGGTTCATCAAAAGCAAATGAAGCAAAAAGCAAACAAACATGACTATTCTGTGTGTGTATGTGTATATAAAATCTCCCTAGGCATTTTCTAATGGAAAGGATAGAAGTTTTTGATAGCTAAGATTGACATATAAATATATGTAAGAAGCACTTGCTCACGTGGAGCACTAAGACCATGATAAACAGAAATGTTGAAATACTTCTAGAAAAATGAACATAAATTTAATTATGTTTTATACCTCGGACAGTACTTCTTTAACTTTATCCACATTTTCTTGGAATATCTAGCAACATAAGAAATTTAATTGTAAAGATTAAAAGAAGCAAGAAACAAAACTTGGGAGCAAGCCTAAAGGGAAATAGAGAGAAAACCGTGTTTAAAGAGAGATGGTTCCTACAGTGTTAACTATGGAGTGTGTAGCGTGACTCTGTAATGGAATATCATGGCAGGGGGTATAATACTGTAAATAAGATGAATATGCCACTTGTGGATTAATGGGCAACCTAAAGAGTGGCTTTATTTACATCTATGTGTGAGGTTCCTTTCCAGTTTGTGTATTTTTTCTTATTCTTATAGTTGACATACTTAAAATCTGATGGATTAGGGAACTTTAAAAAAAAATCAGTTTCCTTGAATCTTAATATGTGTGGGTTTGGGGCTTTTTATTTTTTTGATAGGTTGAAGGAATTTTCTTTTTCCTCTAGGTAATTCTAGAGAAGAGGTAGGTTCTGAATATAAGTCCAAGAAATACAACTATTTTTTATGTTTTACATTTTGGTAAGGAATAGGTGTAGACATCATATTACAGATTATAGTAGATTCCATTTGCAATAATAAAAGGATATGGGTTGTTTTTCGAGGATTTGAGTACTGGGAAATGTAAATTTGAATACATCTAGCCTGGACACTATGAGCCACTGTCTCACATTATAACATGAGAACATACAATAAAAGTAGATCCTAAGTGAGAGCTTTATATAACTAATTTTTAAAATTTGTTTTACTGAAGTACAGTTTATTTACAAGTTTGTGTTCATTTCTGCTCGATAGCAAAGTGATCCAGTTATACATAAATATACATTCTTTTTCATGTTCTTTTCCATTATGGCTTATCACAGGATATTGAACATAGTTCCTTGTGCTATATAGTAGGACCTTGTTTATTCATTCTATATATAATTGTTTGCTTATACAAATAATCTTTTAGTCAGCTATTTAGGTTGCTCTTGGTTTCCAATTAATGCTATTATTTAGTTCTCTTGAAACTTCAGAAGTTTGAATTTTAGAGTTTTTACTCTGCTTCTCCTCAGTTGAAAATATATAGTAGAAGTTACCTGTAAAAGGCAAATTGTATGCAAAAATAAATTGCCGTCAATGTAGAGTTTGAATAGAACTAATTTTAACTCGTGGAAGGTAGATTCTCAACTTATATTTGTTGAGTCTGATATATATTATTTAAAGTATTAAAATCCAGAGATTATGTCATCAGATTTGACAGCCTTTTGCACCATTATTTATTGAATGTTTACAGTGTGCCAAACACTAAGGGTTAAGGGTTTTATATACACTCTAACTCAAATCCTGACGACAACCTCATTAAGCATACACAACCCCATTTTATATATAGATTAACTATAACTGAGAAGTATTAAGCAATTTACCCAAGATATGTTGCAAAACTAGAATTTGAACCCAGACTATCTGACCCCATATCTGTGTGTTTTCAGTCACTGTGTTTAGTGTTTTAGTACATAAAAATTAGGCCAGATGAAGCAAATGTGTGGGGATTTTCTAAAAAGTTCTCTGTGGTGCCTACTAAGTGTTAGCAATTTATTAACAAGTACCCATGATTTGGAAAACACAGAAGTATGCAAATTGGTTCTGTAAAATCATGATACGGTAATACATTTTAGGTTTGTGTTCTCCTCTTACACTTACAGTACTGATATTTTCCTTTTCAGCATTCCATATGAGATAAAAATTTAAAATACGTCAATTAGCAACCACAAAAAAGATAAAACTATTAAGTGAACCTTGTAATCTCCTCTTACTATCTGGGCTTTTCTTTTCAGGCTTTTGATTGTGTGTAATAAAACTGTGGCTTAATTAATGCCAGGGTTCTGAAGCCTTTGGATGCCACAAAAGAGAGTGAAGCGCAGAAATCAAGAGGCAGCATCAAATAGCTTTTCTGTTGTGTTAATTTAGATCTGTCATTCTTGTTCTAGTTCATGATATATGGCTCCCAGCAGATATTAGGTGAATTAAAAGAGAAGCAGTAGTGGATCCTATCTTAGGAAAAACACAACTCATGGTTGAAGCTCTCAGTAGCTTAATGAATCACTGTTTTCAGATAATATTTCACCCCTAGTTTGAGCTGCCCTTGGAGTGAATGTGGCCGTGTTATGTGACCAGCAGACATGATGCAAAACCAGAGTAAGTGGTAACTTGGCATCGTGGCTTTGTGGTGGTATGTGCAGGAAAGATCCAGTGCTGACATCCATGCCGTACTACTGTCTTTGGCAGAGCAGTGCTTGTGTGTAACCAGAGCATGAGAGAGGAAGTCATACTGACTTGTATTAATCTCCATTTAAAATGCTAACCAAAAAAATGATAAAAATTTCCCTTGGAAATTGCTAAAGTTTCCTATGACTTTAGACATACTTTTTGAGGGATCTCTATGCTAAAAAAAGGTTGATAGGAAATATTTATTTCTTATTATAGCTCAAAAATGTTGTTTCTTAACTTTAGTATGCAAAATAATGAATAACACATAATAGTCTTGGCTAAAATGAGTTTACTTTAATTCTTTATATTCTCTTCTTTTTAATTCTCTCTCCTTGATTCAAGGAACTTATTAATTAACTGGTTTTATATGTGTATTAATTTTAACCAGAGTGTTGATAAGCAGTGTTTCTTTCAGGGAGGGGAAGATTTAAAATCCAACAATGAAAAACGAAGCCCCTTTTATTTCTGGCTACATTCCCAGATGCTGTGTATTATAATCATTGAACTTTCAGAGACTGCTCAAATTCCGCCTGAAATGTGTAGGATTGCAACATCATAACTAAATTATACTTTCTGGCATATCCAAACATGAAACAGACATTCCTGAGTGGAAACATTGATAACATAATTTCCATTGGTTAAGGTCTCAGTGGAGAAGGGAATTTACAAGCATGGGAAAAGAATACAGGCTAATTTGAATAGCCTCTATTGTCCAGGGGGTTATTTAATGCTAATAAATACTTGTTTTAGAATGGATGGAACTAGGTTAAGTGTTTACAGCCAAACCTTCCTCTTTTCCTCCACTGAAGAGCAAGGTTCTCCTAACACTGACCTACTTTGCTCTTATTTGGTACTGTATGTACAATAGTTGTGAAGCCATGAAGAGAAAAATTGATGAAGATTAGAAGAATTTTTTAGTAGGAAGTGCTTGGTAGCATGCTTCTTTGTTGGTGAGATATAAATGTTGCCACAAATTATAAATAAATGCTCCAAATTCTCTAATATTGTAGCAGTTATAACCATTTTTAAGCCTCCTTTCTAAGTAGATATTTCTCTCCTGGCTTTCTGTATTGTGAACTTTACAAAACTGGCTTAGGCAGCCTATTAATTATTCATACCATAGCAACAATTAAAGCAAATTAAAAATAAAAATCGCCATATTGCATTTAACCGTGGGCAGCACCAAACTGTGTCAGCTCTGTAAGGGCCTGTGATGTTTACTTAGTTAAAAGTGCTAGAGGGAGCTCTAACCTTGTTCAGAGTAGTGGCATATGGGAACAGTTGTCTGTATGTGGCCAAAGGGTCGTAAGTGAAAATAGAGGCTAAAGCTGTGCCATGGCAAAATTTTAAATCTTTTTTATAGAACTCCCTGTTTCCTTTATATCAGAAAATAAGGGTTAGGACTATGTATCTGTAACCAAACAGGACTTTATCCACCCTTATTTCTCTTTTTATGAATACAATAAGCTGTTTCCAATACAGTATTCAGGAGACCCTGAGGTTGGCTCAGCAAACTTTCACAAAGTGAACATATCTGTATAACCTCTAGCAAGATTAAAAAAAGGAGGAGGAAGAAAGGAAAAAACCCATACCAGAAACCCACTCCTGCCTTCTTTGTCATTCCCCTCCTAAGGCTAGCCATTCTCCTCACTGCTTAACATCATGTGTTAGTTTTGCCTGGCTTTGAACTTTGTGTGAATGGCATCATACAGTGTATGTTCTTTACTGTCTAACTTCCTTCCCTCAACATAATGTTTTTGAGAATCATATTATTGCATATAGCTGTAATTTATTTATTTTTGTTGATTTGTAGTATGTCATTATGTAAATATACCAAATATATGTGTCTATTCAGATTTTGATAACTACAAAATTTTTTGGTAGTTATCTTTTGGTCAGTAGGTGCAGTGAATACATGTATTCTGTTGTATGTGTCACTAGGAGGGAAATTAGAATTTCCTGACTGGTGGTACCAATTTATACTATCTCCAGCAGTTAATGAGAGTTCCATTAGGCACTTACACATAGCAAGTCCTCAATATATTTGTTTAAATGAGATAACTCAGTATACACGAAAATTCCCTAAGTTGTAGTTTTCTCACCCAGAGCCTTTGAGCTGTTCTTACAGTCTAATCACATCTTAAATTTTCTTTTTTTTTTCTTCACAGTTCTATCCCCAATCACATCAGCTAATGGTGGCCAGACAAGTTAGCATATTTTAAAATATTCCAACTCATATTTCCCTTTCCTGGGGAATTTGGTATGGAGTTTCAGTTAAAATTTTACTTTCAAAGTTTAATGGGCCGGTCCTGATACAGGCTGAATTGCTGAGATGGTTTCTACATACCAGCAAATGATAATGATTACCTTTATTAGGCATTTATGTGCCAGACCCTGTGCTTAGTGTTTTATACATAGTCTCCTTTATTACAGTAGCTAATATATCACTTTGTCCTTGAGGACACTTGATGGCCTTTGGAATCTGACAGAAAAAGGTCTCTAAGATAGAGCTGGCTGTGGGCTAAAAGGCTGAAAATTAAACCAGCAGAGAGCAGCAGCCATCAGATCATGACCACTATAATCTTGATAGAAAGCATTAAGAGAATCCCAGTAATTTTTTCATATCTATTTGCAGACTCTTCATGTAGCCCTGCTATTTTGATTTGGCCCTAAATAAGACAAATTGATGTATTAAATTGATAAAATATTTTATCTCCTTGTGAAATAAAGGAATTTTTAATAGATACGTTTATTTATTTACAATTTTCTTGAATACCGTAAATACCAGGAATTATAGAGGAAGATGGAGAAGGGAATGGCAACCCATTCCAGTGTTCTTGCCTGGAGAATCCTGGGATCAGAGGAGCCTGGGGGGCTGCTGTCCTTGGGGTCGCACAGAGTCAGACAGGACTGAAGCAACTCAGCATGCATGCATGCACTGGAGAAGGAAATGGCAACCTGCTCCAGTGTTCTTGCCTAGAGAATCCCAGGAACAGAGGAACCTGGAGGGCTGCAAGTCTATAGGGTCACACAGAGTGGGACCCGACTGAAGCAACTTAGCAGCAGCATAGAGGAAGATGGATGGGGAAATAAAAAAGAGTAAATTATGAAAGAAGTGAGACACATTGAGACACAAAGTGTCACAATATCATTAAGTCTTCAGATCTGTGTCAGCCCTGAGAAAAGTTATACCATAAAGTTTTAAATTCTTAATTATGGTTAAGTAAAGCAAAGTAAAAGAATAGTAATGTTACCTGCGTAACAGTCACACTCAGAATGATAGCATTTCTTTGCATTAAAAGCTCAATTGTTGCAGCAAAGTTTGACTTACTCTTGGGATTTTGGAATATATTGCTTGACTGAATAATATTATGAAATATACTTCTTTTTGCATGAGGTATGTTTTCTTAAACTCTAATATGTTAGCTTTTTAGTAAGAAAATGTGAAGAATGATTCTCTTTGTAAATGTATTCCCTCAGCTCTATTTTAATTTACATGGAACTGAACCGTAAACTTAAAAATAAAAGCCAGACTGAGCCTCAGATTATTCCATCCACCCACTCATTTTATAGAGGAGATCCCAAACAGTAGAGACTTAGCCAAGATTACATAGCTAATTAGTGATGGGACTAGGCCACCGTGCTGTCTAACTTTTGCTGTAGAGCCGTTTACATGTGACTCAACTATAAGAGAACTTTTTGTAGTGGTTTGTTTCCAAAGCATGAAATTTCCAAAGCCTCTGTTTATTCCTTAAACAGAAAATGGAAGTAGAGTGCATTTGGCTCATAGGAAAACTTCACTGAAAAAAGTTGTTACCCTTGTGTTTCATATTTATAGTGCTGCATGTGAGCTTAAACCACATCTAGGTGAAGTGAAAAACTGTGTAGTAAACCAGGAAGTGTCTTTACAGAAATTTTCATCCTTTAAGAAAAGCCAAGTTCTGCAAAGAAAAGACCACAGTTCCATTTCTTAAACAAGCTCGTAAACAGTATGGAAGTAACTATCTTCCTGATTTTCATTTTCTCATCCCACCTTCACTCTTAGTAAACAAACACAAAATCCCTGGTAGAGATTTGTTCCATTTAGAAAAGAAAATTTTTGTGACACTCAAGATTCAGTATTTTCTCCAGAACACCAAAAATCTGCAGTCTCTGGCCCATGAAACCCCATAAAAATAGTGCCCATGTGGGGGAAATATAAATAACCTTCAGACAAAATCACACAGTAATCGTTTTTCTGCTAATTTTTGAAAGAAAACGAGGGTGAATGCTGATGACAGCTGGAATTTCAGTCTGGTTTCTGCCCTGTCTTTGCTGATTACTAAAATGAAGTACAAAGTCTGAAGGAAGCAAAATGTACTCTATACCCTACAGATTGGAAGAATCATTCTGTATTTACTGAAAAAATCAGAAAAGTGGAATTTCAAAATTAGGGTACTGTGTTGAGAATCTTGTTACCATGCTAATAACTTTCTTATTGTTTTTCCCTCACTAGATTTGAGTGTTGTGGGAGTATGTTTTGGCAATTGCTCTGAAAGATTGAAAATGAAAAAAAAGTCAAATGTTCAAATGTCTTTTATTTCATATCATGAAACATATTTCGAAGTCTTTCCTTTGCTCTTTCCATTCTTCTCCAGTTGTTAAATGTCACTCATTGTAAGTTCAATTTTACTCTCATTCTTGAATTTTTACATAGTAATATTTTATGTATTTTTTAATATAAAAATGTTGAAACTAATCTTAGAAAACAGTGGATTAAAGTTAGCATACTTACAGACAAAGCATCAATGTAGTGATAGTAACATTCTTATTGGTAAGAGAAGATCCAAAATATCAGTTTAGAAAAACTATACACTTAACACAACAACTGCATTTTGCAGTCTGATCTGAAATCTAATAACTTCTGTGAATTTGAGCAAGTTATTTTGATCACCTCTGCTTAAAAAAAAAAAAAAGCAGATGCTACATCCAAACTAAGCTTTTTCTTGATAAATTAAGAAGACAATTACCCACGTATTCCAGAGATAAATGTCTTTTGTCCCTTGATGCTCCAAGGGTTATTAAAGTTTTACCTGCAGATAACCAAGACTTCCAGAAGTTACAAGTCATTTACTTCATGCACTGCAGCTAAGAGGCCTGTGCTGCTGCCCCATAGGATTATTTCTTGCTGCATTTAACATGCATTAACAAGCTTTTGGAAGGAGTTGAATTTCTTCGAGAAAGCTGAGTTGGCTTCTTGAGATCCTATCCCAAAAAGCCTCGTATTTTCTTAATCCAGGTTTTAGATGTAGCTTCTCAAAGGCTTTCTTCAGGAGCAAGTTTTACCAAGTCATTGAGACCTTTTTATTGGACCGAAAAAAAAAAAAAAAAAGTAAGGATTAGTGCACAAAGAGGAGGAGGATAGTTTTTTCTTATTTATTTTAAATTAACTGTATTTTCCTGTGTCCTTTTTAATTGCATTTTAAGTGTGTCTCTGTGTTTCTCTCTGGCAGCCAGTGCCTCTTGTCATTCCCTATCATTTATTGGTAGAAATTAGCTTTCTGATGCTAAAATAAAGGGAGGATATGAGGGGGAAGTCAGGGAGAAGACTCTTAGCTAAAACTTTCTCCATCACAGAAATTTTATTTTGGTACTATTAACATTATTTAACATCCAGATAAGCAACCTCTATCTGAGGAAGTTTACAGAAAGAGCAACAAGATTCCAGACAGTTAAACTTTATTACTCTGCCTGAAACATTAAGTAGCGATTTAGAAAAATAGTTTTTCATCCCGTCTCCCTCTTCATTTTTATGTGTGGGAGAGGACCTTTTTGCCTGACAGGCATATTGTTTCTCTTAGGGCAGATGAACTTGGTAATGCTAGGCCCCTTTTGCATTTGGTTTTATTTATTCCTTTTCTCCTCATCTCTCTTCATCTCAGCCCTACTTTCCGTCTCTCCCTCCATCTCTTCCCTAGCCCCTCATCTCTTTCCCCTTAGCCATTTCTTCCTACCCGTGCCTTACCTTTCCTTTTCTTTCCTGTCTCTCTCCTACCCACTCTCCACCCATCCCCAGTCACTTTCATTCCTCTCCTTTCTCACCTTTCCTCTCTTCCTTGCTTGCTCTGTCTCCCTCCTTCCCTTCCCTTTCTTCTCACCCTTCCCCATCCTTCTCACTCCTCCTCACCCCCTCCCTCCTCCTCTTTCTCCTCTCCCTTGCTTCCCACACTTCCAGTCACTTAAACTTCTGTATCTTATGGGATCAGATCTTGACCTCTCTGAGGTGTTCAGCAAAGGAGATAAATTTTGCCTATTCTGATTGATTTGATGTTATAGACAAAGAATTCTCTAGGTGACATAGAAACACTCTCTCAATCAAATAATGCACTAATAATTTTTTTAGACCAAAAAGATACATACCCACCAAAATGTGCATATTATTTGTTGATGATGGAAATTACAGGCCATTTTTATGTTCTCTGTGCTTCTGTATTTTTCATATTTTCTAAAGTTTGTTATAAATGCTGTTTAAAAAAAAAAAATCAGTCTTTCTTTGCTTGACCCCAGTAATCCTTATTTAAAGAAAGTAAAAACCAAAAAAAAAAGGAATCAAATTTGATCCTCTGCTGAATGTGAATTTGCCGTTTTAATGTCAGTCTTCCTTTCAACTTTCAAAATAGTGGCCCCTTGATTGCAACATGTAGCCTTCAGCTCTTGGTGATAACATATCAGATAATGGATTTTAAAAACTATCTCACAAGTTAGGCTTAAACTCATAAGTCCTATAAGACCTTTTGTGCCTTTCTCTACTTTTCCCAGACTTTAGTTCATATTTTGTTTTATTGGTAATATTTCTGTAATGTGAGGGTGGTCAGTATAATAGACTTAGTGATTTACATACAGATTTGTTTTCAGTTTTGAGGGATAGAGGGGACTGACATTCATGAGCAAGTATTCTATTATTGTTACACCTCATTGTTACACCTTGTCTATTTTCCTTGCTACTGTTGGTTATAAAAGGCTTAAAATTCATACTGTACTAGGCCATGGTACCAATTTGTTCATTTAAATGTTAAAATTACAAATTCAGATTCAAATTTGACCAAAAGGAGAAAAAAAAAATCCAGACTGTTTGCTTCTCAATTGGCTAGCTGAGGTATGGAAGGTGAATAATGTAAGGCTAGATGAAGTGCTCTAGACAGTTATGCATTTCCTAGCTATAGTATACTTGTTTCAGAAAGGGTTAAATGGTGTAGTTAGTAAATGGTTTTCTAGCTGCAGGGGTTTTTGAGAAGAGATCTAAGAATTCTACAGTTAATTGGATTCTTCAGGCATGGACTTACGGTCATTGAAAAAAATTTGAGTGAGTGAAATTCTGTCGCTTTGCTCCTAGATATAGTTCATACAGTGTTTTATTATTTTTTAAGGATTTTATGCCTACTTGTGCTGGTTGAACATTTTATATGATAAACATGACATTTTAAAAGATTTTACACAGTATATTCCCTTGCTTTGCCCTTCTCCCTATTTTTTTCTTCTTCCCTCATTTCCCCGAGTCTGCATCACTGGTGCTTTTTCTCATTTTTCCCCATCTTGTGAGCAAAGTTTTAACAGTATGTAGAAAGTTAACTGCCTGGAGTCTTTTAAATATAAGTAACACGCAACCAGTAATAAGCTGTCGGTTGTTGTGGTTGTTTTTTTTTTTTTTTTTTTTGCTGCCTGCAAAGAAACATAAACACAGCGCTCATTTCTGGCAGGTTTTTACTGTCAGAGTTTCTCCTATTATATTTATCTTACAATTTGCCAGGGGGTGAAGTTATTAAGTTTTAGCAGCAGCCATCGATCAAGTTCACAAGTTAACACGATAAAGGCTCTGTGCCGCTCCGATCCGGGGAAATGATGATCCTCACTCGGTAATTAACTAAATGAGAAAGTTAAATCTTACTTGAGAGCTGGGAGAGATGAGAGAGAGGTGTTTGTCAGTTTCTCAGTGGAAATTAGAAGCAGTTTTCTGCAATTCCCTAAGCTGCTGCTCTGTCATATTTTACATAAGCACTGGGAAAACGTCTTGTAATTAGTGCTGTCATGGAGGATTTTTTTTTTTTTTTTTTTGCTGAAGGATGTTGGAATAATTCATTAGATTATCAAGAAAGGCTTGTGTCCTGAAATGATTAGCACAGTGAAATTTAAACCATTAACGATAACAAGTTTAGAGCTTGCTGCAGTGCAGAGGCACCCGGGGTATGTCTGTGCCTATTTCAATCATTTCTTATAATTAAACATTATGTCCTTTTTTCCCCCTCATCACTAAGACCCATCCAAAAATCCTTTTAAGGTGGCACTATCTACATCAGTGGGTTTACCAGCCTTGGAGGTGTGCATAGTTAGTAGCTATAGTAATGCAGCAGTAAATTAAACTGCTGTGAGCTTCTTGGTTTAGAACAAAAGAACCTATCACCCTGGAAGCTATGAAGTTCCATGAGAGAAACCACTGCAGAAACAAGAGCCCCTGTTTGAAACCTAAAAATGTCAAGTGACTATCCTATCCCTTTAACTTCCTCAGAAATCCAGAAATAATAAAAATGGCTTTGTTGTGGTTCTGGTAAATTTTTTTATATGGCTTTTCCTGTAATTAATAGGGAAAAAAAAGACTGCTAAGTGTCCAGTCTTTAATCATATACTGGGGCATTTGTGAGTTCATTTTCTGGTGAGTTTTATTTAAAAGAATTGGAGTGATTGCAAGCTTTTCTTGTTGGTTATTAGAAACCAGTCAAATTCACAATGTGAACTTTACTTCTGCTGACAAATCTGCCCCTTCCTGTCTTCCATGTTCACTAATCAGATCTGACATATTTATGAGTTCACCCAATATGTAATCATATTTAGTAGAAGCTATTACAATATTAATGGAATAATCCTACTGAGAAATGTGATGTTTACTCCTGTTGAAATGTTTGTCCCATTCTGTACCTATAGTCACCATTTTCTTTTCATTTGCACTCTTACCCCTTGCCCCAAAAGATAGTAGACTACTTCTTTGGTCACTGAAAGTTATAGAGTTTTTTTTTTTAAGTGGAAGTGTTAAAAGTGATGGTTCTACTTTTGAGCATTTGTTATCTTTTACTCTGCATGTTCAATTTATGGCCAAATTCTCTCCATTTCTCTTGAAACTCTCTTGTTAAAAGATGCTCAAGTGCCAGAGAGCTCTACCGAGCCTTCTGAGAGTCCCTTTCTGTTTTCTACCCTAGCTCTTTGTAAATTCTAGAACTGTTCTGGATCTCTCTGTTGTCACCATCTCCATCCTTAGGTATACTTACTTATTCTTTCAGTCCTAATCAAAATGTAGACAATATCATTTCCTCTTAATTTAACCAAGAGAGTATTGACTTTTTTAAGAGCTGTTTTTACAGAGAAATCAAGGGAAAACAATAAGAAAAAGAACTTTAAACCAATGTTTTTATATCCTTATTTAACTAAAGCCTGGCAGTAGTCAATAGAGAATAGTATAGACCTTAAAAAAAAAAATCCTCCCCCCCCACCATCCCCTGCAAAACTCTTGAATTTATTTTATTTTTTTCTTGTTTCTTCTGCCTACAAGGAGCAAGAACCCTGGTTTTGTTCCTATCCAGGTTGATGTACCAGATTAAATATTTGAAGGATTGGCCCTACTGAAGAAGTAAATCACTGTACTGAAGTAAATGTGTATTATAACCCAGATTTATAATTCTCAACAGGGCTTTTCTCCTTCTTCCTCTCTTGTAAGGGTAAAATAGCTTTCTTCTAAGGACTTCCTAATCTGCCTTTTCTAACCTTAGCCATGACTGCTTCTTGTCTTGATTATGTTATCAGCTCCAATTGGTCTTCCTTCCTCTGCTTTCAACTTGCTCTTCTTATTCTCTCCTCACTGCCCCAGATGCCCTGCCCCCTTCTCTGTGTGGTACCTAGTGTATTTCTAAAGGGTAAATCAGATGATGCCATATTTAACTACCTCAAAACTGCCAGGGGCTCTCCTTTACACTTAACAAGAAGTCCAAACTCCTTACCTGTGACCCAGAAGTCCTTATATGATCTGGCCCCAGGTCACCTCACTAACCTCATTTCCCACCACTTTCTCCCTCATTCAGTTTGCCCCATCCATACCAGCTGCCTTTCTTTTTTTCATTTGAACACACCATTGACTTGTTCTTCCTTCTGTCGGGAAGGTTTTTTCCCTATATCTTGGCTTGACTCTGATCTTTCAGGTCACAGTTCAGACATTACCTACTTCAGTGTCATTGCATAAACACCTCAGTTAGGGTATTTTTTGTTACCTTGTTTTGTTTTCTTCACAATACTAACTGGTTTCAAGATTAAAATATTTATGACACATTCTCCCTCTACTTCTTGCCAGAGAAAGTAAAGAAAAATTTTGTCTACCTGTTCACTGGTTTCGCTAGCACCTAGAAAAGTGCCCAGCACAGACCAGTCACCCAATAAATGGTTGTTAAAATTACAGTTATTGGGGGGTAAAGGAGGAAAGGGATAAATTGCAAGATTGGGATTGATACATACATACTACTATATATAAAATAGATTACTAATAAGGACCTAACCATATAGCACAGGGAACTCTAGTCAGTACTCTGTAATATATGGGGAGTATGTTGGGGAAAAAAATCTAAAAAAAAGTGAGCGTGTGTGTGTGTGTGTGTGTGTGTGTGTGTGTATAGCAGATTAACTTCGGTAAACACTTGAAACTAATACAACATTATAAATCAACTATACCCCAGTAAAAATTAGATAACCCAGGGTGGCACAGGGCAGGCCAGCCTAGGCCAAGCCATCACTATGATCCCACCAGGGTAGATCTGTGTCCTCTTCCTGTATATGTGGTAGGGGTGTATATGGGATGGGTCTGCCTCAAGTAGGAGCAGACTGATAAGAAGTCTAGTGGGCCGATTATGTCCACACCCCAGTTCAAGCTGGCTGGGTGGGATGTAGACAGCCCAGGCAGTGCCCTTCTACTTGAGGTTTATCCCAAGCCCTTCAGATGTATGTCTTACCTCCTGGGTGCATATCTGAGCAGACACAGGTCTGTACCTGACCTGAGAGCAGAAGATCAAGTGGACATAAGAAGCAGTAATAAGATGATGGCCTGGCAGGGCTCTGATGCCTCCGGGCAGGGCCAGCTGCTACACTGTCATTGCAGAGCCCCAGCCCAGAGATCTGTGAGGAGCTGCTTGATGGGGACACCCAATCCATCTGCCCAAGTGAGGGGCCCATGCACCATACTGCCACCGAGGGCCAGCACAGGCGCCTGTTGAATGTGGCCGCTGAGGGTTCCCCAGAATCAGGGCCCAGAGGTGAACAGGAAAGGCCTTGGGCCGGGACACCACCCAGGCTACTCCCCAGGGTTCTGTCCTGGGCTCACAGAGAGCATAACACATCTGCTCCCACGTGTAACACTGTGTCAGCCTTCCCTTGAGTCAGCTGGAGGGCCTGGAGCCCACTGAGGCAGAGCCTGAAGCTCCGGCAGGAGACCCACTGGGCAGACGATGATTTCCCACTCGGGCAGGGAAAACCCAGCTGCTCCTGCAGGAGACCCAGAGCCAGGTCAGACCCCTGGGGGCAAAACAGGCTCTTCAGCCACCATCGCTGTCGCTTCTGGTCTACACCATGAACTGGCTACCCCACCCAAAACTGACTTTCCTTCCTCAATCTTTGTGTTTGGTGTGTTGTAGTTTTATCTTTTTCTTCCCCATTATTTACAGCGTTCTGTTCTTTATGTTTTAAGTGTAAAGCAATAAATTTTAAACATTTCCTGTTTGTTTTTTTTAAAGGTTGTTGATTGATTGATAACTCTGAAGTTCCAGCCTTAGTCAAAATTCTTGTTCTATCCCTCTTAGGCTATAGCCTGAACCCAAGCACAACTGTTGCCCACTTTATACTTATATTAATTCATTCATCATCTTAATCATTATATCCCTCCCTCACTCCACCCCCCAACCCAGGGTTTCAATACCAGAGTCTTTCCTTGGAGCCCTTCTGAAGACCAAACAGAATCCTTAAATATCATTTGCATCTCTTTAGTCGTCAATGTTATTCTCTTTATCTAGTCCTTGCACCTGCAATTCCAAATGTTGTCCTATATCTGGAACATTTTCTTTTCTCTACTTAACATATACCCTTCCTTGTGATTAAAGCAGGGTTGATATACAACTAAAAACATCTGTCATCTTACCATTAAGTTCGGCCAGTCTGTGCTGCATCTCCCAGCATACACACAGTGCAGTTAGCAAAGTCAGCACATTTAGTGTTGCCGAGGCAGTGATTAGGCTAGTTGGTATCTGCAAGTGTGTATTTTTCCTTCCTGGCCCAGGCAGAAGCTTCAGAGAAATTCATGGTAATTTTGAAAGTGATGCTTTAATATATTTTCAGGGAAGGAAATGTTAGCCCTTGGCCTTTGAGGACTAAGCTGAGAAGAGTTGTATAAATAGTTAAGTCCTTTCATTTTGTGTGCTTGTCACCTGACAGCTTCTTTCTTTCTTTCTTTTGGAGATAACTGTTCATTGTAAACAGAATAGCAGAACAGGAGATGTGCAGGGTTGGCAGAAAGTTAGTGTTACCATTAAACCGAGATTGTTTGTCAGCTTTCCTAGACATTTGAACAGTAGTGGTTGAGTCATCAGGCTTTTGCTGGGAAAGCCAAATCAATTCTATTGCCACAAGTAACCATTACCCTCTCTCCCACTCTAATATACAACCTTTTGATTTTTTAATAATTGAACTTTTTCACTGTACCCTGGTGGATTCTCTGAGGTTCCCAAATTGAAATTTTGCTGCATTTACTTTAGGCATTAGTAGAAAAGTCTGTAAGGGAGAGTGATAGAGAAAGGAAGCTTGATAACAAAGGCCTTTATCTCCAGAATTCTCTACAAATATAATACCTTTGTTATGAATTAAGTTAATATTACAATGGCATTTATCCTTAGGAATACCCTGTACTTAGAAGTTTAAAAGTCTATTTTCATTTTAAATAATCAGTTTGATGAATTTTGGTGAATGTATACACCTGTGTAAAAGTCAATCTATAGAACATTTTCATTCCATCCAAAACTTTGCTGGTGCCATTACCCAGTCAATCCCATCCCCACATCTAGTCCCAAGCAATCACTGTTCTGTTTTTATCATTATAAATTAGTTTGTTATTCCTAGAGTTTCATGTAAGTAGAAACATAGAGTATATACTCTTTTTGTGTCTTATTTCTTTCATTCAGCATGTTTTTGAGATAAGCCTTGTCATTTGGTATATCTGTAGTTTGCTCCTTTTATCATTGAGTACTGTTCCTTTGTCCCCTTCATGGATCACAGCCTTGTCCTGGTGAAGGGGCTTGCATAATTCAGTGAAACTATGAGCCTCGCCATGCAGGGACACCCGAGACTGATGGGTCAGAGTGAAGAGTTCTGACAAAACATTTCCTTTGGAGGAGGAAATGGCAACCCCACTCCAGTATTCTTGCCTGGAGAACCCCATGGGCAGCACAAAAAGGCAAAAAGATATGACACCAGAAGATGAGCCCCCCAGGAAAGGTGTCCAATATGTTACTGGGGAAGAGCAGAGGGCAATTATTAATAGCTCCAGAAAGAATGAAGTGGCTGGATGAAAACGGAAATGATGCTCAGTTGTGGATGTATATGGTGGTGGAGGTATCTGGTGGTAAAAGTAAAGTCCGATGCTGTAAAGAGCAGTATTGCAAAGGAACCTGGAATGTTAGGTCCATGAATCAAAGTAAATTGGACGTGATCAAGCAGGAGATGGCAAGATTGAACACTGACATCTTTAGGAATCAGTGAACTATAATGAAAGCTGAATGCCGAAGAATTGATGCTTTTGAAATGTGGTTTTGGAGAAGACTCTTGAGAGTCCCTTGGACTGCAAGGAGATCAAACTAGTCAATCCTAAAGGAAATCAGTCCTGACTATTAATTGAAAGGATTGATGCTGAAGCTGAAGCTTCAATGCTTGGGCCACCTGATGCAAAGAGCTGACTCATTAGAAAAGACCCTGATGCTGGGAAAGATTGAAGGCAGGAGGAGGAGGGGACAACAGAGGATGAGATGGTTGGATGGCATCACCAACTCAATGGACATGGGTTTGAGCAAGCTCTGGGAGTTGGTGACAGACAGGGAAGCCTGGCGTGCTGCAGTCCATGGGGTCACAGAGAGTCGGACACAACTAAGCAACTGAACTGAACTGAACTGAGCTTTAATGGATGGAAATAGGCAAATTTAATTCAGATGACCAGTATATCTATTACTGTGGGTAAGAATCTTTTAGAAGAAATGGAGTAACCCTCATAGTCAACAAAAGAGTCTGAAATGCAGTACTTGGGTGCAGCCACAAAAGCGACAGAATGATCTCAGAGTTGTTTCCAAGACAAACCATTCAACATTATAGTAATCCTCAAGTCTATACCCCAGCCACTGATGCTGAAGAAACTGAAGCTGACTGATTCTACGAAGACATAGAACACTGTCTAGAACTAACACACACACACAAAATAAGATATCCTTTTGATCCCTGGGGATTGGAATGCAAAAGTAGAAGTCAAGAGATACCCAGAGTAACAGGCAAGTTAGGCCTTGGAGTACAAAATGAAGCAGGGCAAAGGCCAACAGAGTTTTGTTAAGAGAACATACTGGTTAGAGCAAATACCCTTTTCCAACAGCAAAAGAGATGCCTGTACACATGGACGTCAGTAGAGTTAGTACCAAAATCAGAATGATTATATTCTTTGCAGCAGAAGATGGAGAAGCTCTATACAGTCAGCAAAAACAATACCTGGAACTGACTGTGACTCAGATCATGAGCTCCTTCCTGCAGAATTCAGGCTTAAATTGAAGGAAGTAGGGAAAACCACTAAGCCTTTCAGGTATGACCTAAATTAAATCCTTTATGAATATACAGTGGAGGTGATGAATAGATTCATGGGATTAGATATGGTAGACAGAGTGCCTGAAGAACTGTGGACGAAGGTTCATAATATTGTACAGGAGGCAGTGACTAAAACTATCCCAGACAAAAAGAAGTGCAAGAAAGCTAAGTGGTTGTCTCAGGAGGCTTTACAAATAGCTGGGGAAAGTAGAGAAGTAAAAGGCAAGAGAAAGGGAAAGATACACTCAACTGAATACAGAGTTCCAGAGAGTAGCAGGGAGAGATAAGAAGGACTTCTTAAATGAATAATGCAAAGAAATAGAGGAAAACAGTAGAATGGAAAAGACTATAGATCTCTTTGAGAAAATTGGAGGTGTCAAGGGAACATTTCATGCAAGAATGGGCATGATAAAGATAGAAATGGTAAGGACCTAACAGAAACAGAAGACATTAAGAAGAGGTAGTAAGAATACACAGAACTATACAAAGGTCTTAATGGCCCCGGTAACCACAGTTGTGTGGTCACTTACCTAGAACTGGACATCCTGGATTGTGAAGTCAAGTGGGCTGTGGGAAGCATTACTATGAGGAAAGCTGGTGGAGGTGACAGAATTCTAGCTGAGCTATTTAAGATCCTAAAAGATGATGCTGTTGAAGTGTTGTACTTTTATGTCAACAACTTTGGAAAACTCAGCAGTGGCCATAGGACTGGAAAAGGTCAGTTTTCATTCCAATCCCAAAGAAGGGCATTGCCAGAGAATGTTGGCAGAGAATTGTGTGGCATTACCGCACAGTTGCTCTCATTTCACATGCTAGCAATGTCATGCTGAAAATTCTTCAAGCTAGGCTTCCACAGTATGTGAACCAAGAACTTCCAGATATTCAAGCTGGATTTAGAAAAGGCAGAGGGACCAGAGATCAAATTTCCAACATTTGTTGGATAATAGAAAAAGCAAGGGAATTCCAGAAAAACATCTGCTTCATTTACTACGCTAAAGCCTTTGACTGTGTGGATCACAACAAACTATGGAAAATTCTTAAAGAGATAGGGATACTAGACCACCTTACTTGCCTTCTGAGAAACTTGTATGGAGGTCAAGAAGCAAGAGTTAGAACCACTCTTTGCCACATCAACTGTGAGAATGAAGATCATTCTCAGCAATCAGACTGTTGACATCCCAGAAAATGTTGATATTACCTTGAAGGGACGGACAGTTATTGTGAAGGGCCCCAGCGGCACCCTGCAGAGGGACTTCAATCACATCAGTTTAGAGCTCAGTCTCCTTGGAAAGAAAAAGAAGAGGCTCCATGTTGACAAACGGTGGGGTAACAGAAAGGACCTGGCCACTGTTCGCACAATCTGTAGTCACGTACAGAGCATGATCAAGGGTGTTGCACTGGGCTTCCGTTACAAGATGAGGTCGGTGTATGCCCACTTCCCCATCAACCTTGTCGTTCAGGAGAATGGTTCTCTTTTGGAAATCCAAAATTTGGGGGGTGAAAAATACATATGCAGGGTTTGAATGAGGTCAGGGGTTGCCTATTCAGTATCTCAAGCCCAGAAAGATGAATTGATTCTTGAAGGAAATGACATTGAACTTGTGTTAAATTCAGCTGCTTTGATTCAGCAAGCCACCACAGTTAAAAACAAGGATATCAGAAAATTTTTGGATGGTATCTATGTTTCTGAAAAAGGAACAGTTCAGCAGGCTGATGAATAAGATCTCAGTTATCCTGCTGCAGAAACCACAAGATGGGAGATGGTTCTGTAGACTCAGTTGTGATATTTTAAAGAGGCAATAAAAATTCTTGATTTGAAAAAAAAAAAAAAAGAGTTAGAACCAGACATGGAACAACTGACTGGTTCCAAATTGGGAAAAGAGGACATCAAAGCTGTATATTGTCACCCTACTTATTTAACTTATATGCAGAGTACATCATGTGAAATGCCAGGCTAGATGAAGCTCAAGCTAGAATCAAGATTGACGGGAGAAAGAGCAATAACTTCAGATATGCAGATGATACCACCCTAATGGCAGAAAGCGAAGAGGACCTAAAGAGCCTCTTGATGAAGGTGAAAAAAGAGAGTGAAAAAGCAGGCTTAAAACTCAACATTCAGAATACTGGCATCCAGTCCCATCACTTTCTGGTGAATAGATGGGAAAACAATGGAAATAGTGACAGAGTTTTATTTTCTTGGGATTCAAAATCACTGTGGACAGTGACTGCAACTATGAAATTAGAAGATGCTTGCTCCTTGGAAGAAAAGCTGTGAGAAACCTAGACAATGTATTAAAAAGCAGAGACATTACTTTGCTGACAAAGGTCCATATCATCAAAGTTACGGTTTTTCCAGTAGTCATGTACAGATGTGAGAGTTGGACCATAAGGAAGGCAGAGCACTGAAGAATTGATGCTTTTAAACCGTGATGTTGGAGAAGACTCTTGAGAGTCCCTTGGACAGCAAAGAGATCAAACCAGTCAGTCCTAAAGGAATCAACCCTGAATATTCATTGGAAGGACCGATGCTGAAGCTGATGCAAAGAGCCGACTCATTGGAAAAGACCCTGACGCTGGGATAGGTTGAAGGCAGGAGGAGAAGGGGACAACAGAGGATGAGATGGTTGGATGGCATCACTGATTCAATGGACATTCAGTTCAGTTCAGTTCAGTTCAGTCGCTCAGTCGTGTCTGACTCTTTGCGACATGAGTTAGAGCAAACTCCAGGAGACAGTGAAGGACAGGGAAGCTTGCTCCAGTTCATGGGGTTGCAAAGAGTTGGACACAACTGAGCGACTGAACAACAGCAGCAGCAACACGTATGTTGTCAGATTTATTCCTGAGAATTACACGTTTTTTGATGCTACTGTAAATTGTATAGGCAGTTTTTTTAACATATATATTTTAATGAAATTAGTACAGTGGCTACCCTTAGAGGGCTAGTGACTTGAAAAAAGGAGCACAAGGCAGAGTTTGTGACCAAGGCACTAGTTACACAGTATGCTCACCTTGTGGAAATTCATCAAGCTATATACTTAAGATTATGTACTTTTATGTATATTATATATTATACTTCATTAAAAATTAAAATAGAAAAAATATACTACCCAGTGAAATAGAATGATATATTTTCAAAAAAGAGAAAGCATAACTCCAGCAGTGTCATAAATTTATGAAGAGTGTCGATTTACTGAGCACTTTACTCTGTGCCATGTGGTGAGCTAAGCATACTTTTCTTAGATTATTTTGATCTTCACAAAATCCCAATGAAATAGATTCTGTAATTAGCCCCATTTTACGGATGAGTGAAACAGAGACTCAGAGAAAAATCAAGTTATTTATTCTATGTTACATAACTGGTAATTGAGGAGCTAAATTGAAGCCAGGTCTTTCTACTCTAAGGCCAGTGCTCTTAAAATAATGTGGTATGGTGTAGTGGTAAAGGGTAACTCATTTGAAGTGATAATGGGTCTAAGGTATATGTCTTTCTGCCTGCAATGAAATACTCTGTTTTAAGGGGCGGTGACTAGAGTGTATTACCAGTGGACAGTTTGCAAATACATGAACTCTCAGTTTATGCTTCATTTCTAATAGTGTTTTAACTCCCATTTATGATTGAATCATTGAAAGTATGAGAAAGTCTTGACTGAACTTTTAACTCCTGCAGTGGGATAATCAATTTGTGAAATCCTTCAACACTTTTATCTGTTAATAGTCTAATAGCCACTGATCAAAGCATGAATCCCATTATTTTAGTAATATCTGGTTTGTTTACAGTATAAACAGAACACTTTCATTACCTTTCTGATTATTGTTCCCTGTGACTGACATTTCTGGTCTTTATCCAGGATACAGTACTCTGGCATCCAACTCCAGTCTATTTCTTCCTTTAAAAGACAAATATATAAAAGATGATGAGAAGTTTTGGTTGTTGGAATGAGAAGTGGTGTTTGGTCAAGCTTGCAAACCCACCTGTTTATTAGCTTTCAAACTTTTACTCCATATTTCACAAGTTTTCCTTTTCTGAGGTGCACACGAATAGCCTACAAAAAACAGCCCAGAAGTCCCCCAATGCCTGTTTCCAACAAGGTTCTTATTAATCATTTTTGGTCTTATATCATAGATGAAAATGGTATTTATGCTAGAAAACATCCAGCTCTGTCTACACCAGGGCTTGCTGTTCATAGTGTCTGTTCCTTCTGTATAAATAGAATGGCTCATGCCATTCCTTTAAAAAAAAAATATTTTTCTATTTATTTGGCTGGGGTGGGCCTTAGTTGTGGCGCTCAAAGATCTTCAATCTTTGTTGCAGTGTATAGTATCTTTAGTCGCGGCATGGGAACTCTTAGTTGCAACATGTAGTATCTAGTTCCCTGACCAGGGATGGAACCTGGCTGGGCCCCTTGCATTGGGAATGTGGAGTCTTAACCACCAGGGAAATCCTGCTAATGCCATTCTTGAAAATATAGAACTATCACAGTATTGTTAACTGGCTGCATCCCAATTAAAAAAAAAAAAAAGTTTTTTAAATAAATAAATTTTAAAATAAAACAGATGCTACAGGAGATGTTTATTTAAGCACAGACAGACAGCTTCTAGAATCTGCGGTGGTTCTTTGTGGTTTATTAAAATGTATCAGTAATAAATCTAGACCCCCCCAAAAAGGAAATATACTTTCATCTATGTATTGAGAATCATTTGTAAAGAGGCCTATGTGTAGGAGTTAACCTGTAGAAATTAAACCAAGGCTGTGCCTTTAATAGCAGAAGTTGATTATCCAAATTTGGTACAGTTTGATGGCACATTCAATATGGCAAGAACTCCATAGTAACTCAGGTCTTCTTGCCACATTGGGACTTCCTCAGACAAATATGCCAAAGATCCATCAAGTTAGTTTGAAAAGTATAAGTACCTAGCTGTACCTGCCACTTTGTGGTTATCCTCTGAAGAAAATAAACTTTCTTTAGAGTGGCAAAATTTTCCATTGATTTCTGAATCTTCTCCTAGTGTTCCCCAGCTTCAAACTTGAATATAATCTTTGTCTCTCCCCCCACCCCAACCTCATACCCTATATATCCAGTTGATCAGCAAATTCACTTGACTCTGCCTTCAGAATATACATTGAATCCCAGTTATTTCTCACCACATCTGTAGCTACCACATAGTCCATAGTTCAAAAGATTGTTGTCTCTTCCGTGAATTACTGTGAAGTAGCCAGGTAATTAATTAGTCCCCTGATTTCTATTCATGTCCTCTACAGCCTGTTCTCCACATAGCAATGATCCTTTTAAAAGATTTCAGATCATATAATGCTCAGGCTTCTACGTGCTTCTCCATGTGATCTGTTCCTGCATAGCTTCTCATCCTCTCCAGGAGAGTAGCCGCAGTTTTTTACATAATGGCTCAAGGGTCTAAGGCAGAGTAAGCAGAAGTTGCCTAAGCCCAGAAGTTCCACAATGTTACTTTCTCCTCATTCTTTTAGTCAAAGCCCAGATTCAAAGGCTGAGACAAACTACTGAGGAGAAACAGAATTCATGTTCAGGGAGGGAGGGAGTCCTTTGTAACCAAATTGTCACATTGTGGTTTTTTTAAGTGCTACATAACAAATTACCACAAACTTAATTTAAAATAATACCTGTTCATTAGCTCACTGTTCTCTAGGTCAGAAATCTGATATAGCAAGACTGGGTTCTCTGCTCGGAGTATCACAAGGCTGAAAGCAATGTGTTGGTCTGAGCTGAGTTCTCATTTAGGGAAAGAAATCTCAGCTCGTTGATGGCAAATTCAGCTCCTTGCCTTTGTAGGATTGAGGTCACCATTTTCTTATATTTTTAGCTTGCTATACCTACTATAATATGAGTTATTGGTGGTAGAAACTGTTATTTTTGTTAAGTGTTGTATTCCTAGCACCTGGGACAGTGTTTAGAACATTATAGATGCTCAATTAACATTTATTGAATAAACCAGTTAATATTAAAGACTTTATGGCATATAATTTTGATGACAACAGGATTTGGCAGGAGTGGGGAAAAGAAAAGGGTATATTGAGCATTGATGTTATTTAAGCTTTATCTCTAAAGGTACCGGGGTCTCAAATTATTCATTGGCTTTTCTTTGCATGGAGGATTTCTTACTTAACTATTAAAAAATAAGTTGTGAGTAAGTAATTGTATAAATGCACACTAACGGGTATATACAATAAAAAGCCAATTAGCTTTTTTGCTTGCTAGTCATAACATGCTTTCATTGGTTTTCATCTATATATCTCCAAATAATGTTTTCCTATGAACTTTTGGAAATGGATGCCTTGTCATCCAACAGTATTCCTGATTTGCCAATTTACTGTGGTTATTTCTGTGGCTTTTTCCATATAATTGCTGTTTGCAAACATCCAGTTACTAATAAAATAACAGAGTGAGTTCCATCAAACAGACAAACATAACATAGCATGCCAGACTGGAAAATCATATAATTTCACTTATTTCAATACTGACTGTTATATGTTTCTTTCAATCCACCTCTTCTGCAGACAAAACTTGCCAATGGCACGTCCAGTATGATTGTGCCCAAGCAGCGGAAACTCTCAGCAAGCTATGAGAAGGAGAAGGAACTGTGTGTCAAATATTTTGAGCAGTGGTCAGAATCCGATCAAGTGGAATTTGTGGAACATCTTATATCCCAAATGTGTCATTACCAACATGGGCACATAAACTCATATCTTAAACCTATGTTGCAGAGGGATTTCATAACTGCTCTGCCAGGTATGTGTACAGGTGTTTGTAAGGCGTTAATTTGCCTGAAAGATACGTTACACTAGTAATCATACTGAATCTTCAGTTCTGTTTCTCTTTAAAAAATCTTTGTTGGCTTGATTTTTATGAACTATTTTAATAGTACCTTCTTGGGATATAAGTACAAAAAAATCCAACTCTTTAAAGAGACTCCTTTTTCCCCTCTCTTCTCCCTGTCTCTATTCACCCTATTTTTACTCACATGTAGGTTTAAATAACATCTTTTCTGAGGTATTATCTGGTTTGAGATGTGTCTTTTATAGTGTGTTAGTTTTAAGCTATGTTAACATATTTGAATTTCTTTGGGAATTTATCAACAGAATATTTATTTTGTATGAATGAATAAGAAGCATTTTTTATCGAATATTTTAGAAAGAAGTATATCTCAGGAGCCTTGTTGTGATATTAAGTATGTAAATTCCAGGCTTTACAATCTCACTGCTTAGTAACTAAATAGCTGTTATAAACTATTGCATATTTTTTATTGTATGTTTTTTAAAATGTATTTGTGCATACACACACACACACACTTTTGAGAGTGCTGTGGTTGTTTCACTGAATGCTTAATGGTGATCTGGGATACTCCGTAGGCATCAGTATTTGGGGAAAATGATGTATCAGGAAAATATAAGGTTCTCACCCATGTTAAAAGTCTGTTTTTTTAAAAAAGTAGTACAAAAATGAGTGAATTTCTAAAATATAGTCTTATCTTTTTTTTTTTCAGTTGTTTCCTGATTGTAGCACTTACTGGAAATTTAGAAAATTCAAAAATGTTTAAAAAGTAAAAACATTTTCCAGAACCCTGCCATTCAGAGAGAACTACTAGTGTGTTCTTAATATTTTTCCTAGGTGTATATATTTCCCTCATAAGTGTTTGCAACATTTTTATTCTTACTATAATCTCTTAATGTGTTTTCCTAAGTGTTGGTTCTTTTAAAAAACAGATTTTTATAGTCATGTATATTATTTATGATGGTTGAAACATATTATTTAAACCCTTTATTGAGCAGTTGAGTTCAGTCACTCAGTCGTGTCCAACTCTTTTCGACCCCATGAACTGCAGCACACCAGGCCTCCCTGTCCATCACCAACTCCCGCAGTCCACCCAAACCCATGTCCACTGAGTTGGTGATGCCATCCAACTATCTCATCCTCTGTCGTCCACTTCTCCTTCTTCCCTCAATCCTTCCCAGCATCAGGGTCTTTTCCAATGAGTCAGCTCTTTGCACCAGGTGGCCAAAGTATTGGAGTTTCAGCTTCAACATCAGTCCTTCCAATGAACACCCAGGACTAATATCCTTTAGGATGGACTGGTTGGATCTCCTTGCAGTCCAAGGGATTCTCAAGAGTCTTCTCCAACACCACAGTTCAAAAGCGTCATTCTTCTGCGCTCAGCTTTCTTTATAGTCCAACTCTCACATCCATACATAACCACTGGAAAAACCAATAGCCTTGACTAGATGGACCTTTGTTGGCAAAGTAATGTTTCTACTTTTTAATATGCTGTGTAGGTTGGTCATAATTTTCCTTCCAAGGAGTAAGTGTCTTTTAATTTCATGACTGCAATCACCATCTGCAGTGATCTTGGAGCCCAGAAAAATAAAGTCAGCCACTGTTTCCATTGTTTCCCCATCTATTTGCCATGAAGTGATGGGACCGGATGCCATGATCTTATGCCAACTTTTTCACTCTCCTCTTTCACTTTCATCAAGAGGCTTTTTAGTTCCTCTTCACTTTCTGCCATAAGGGTGGTGTCATCTGCATATCTGAGGTTATTGATATTTCTCCCAAAATCTTGATTCCAGCTTGTGCTTCTTCCAGCCCAGCGTTTCTCATGATGTACTCTGCATATAAGTTAAATAAGCAGGGTGACAGTATACAGCCTTGACGTACTCCTTTTCCAATTTGGAACCAGTCTGTTGTTCCATGTCCAGTTCTAACTGTTGCTTCCTAACCTGCATACAGATTTCTCAAGAGGCAGGTCAGATAGTCTGGAATTCCCATCTCTTTCAGAATTTTCCACAGTTTATAGTGATCCACACAGTCAAAGGCTTTGGCATAGTCAATAAAGCAGAAAGAGATGTTGTTCTGGAACTCTCTTGCTTTTTCCATGATCCAGCAGATTTTGGCATTTTGATCTCTGGTTCCTCTGCCTTTTCTAAAACCAGCTTGAACATCTGGAAGTTCACGGTTCACATATTGCTGAAGCCTGGCTTGGAGAATTTTGAGCATTACTTTACTAGCATGTGAGATGAGTGCAATTGTGTGGTAGTTTGAGCATTCTTTGGGATTGGAATGAAAACTGACCTTTTCCAGTCCTGTGGCCACTGCTGACTTTTCCAAATTTGCTGGCATATTGAGTGCAGCACTTTCACAGCATCATCTTCCAGGATTTGAAATAGCTCAATTGGAATTCCATCACCTCCACTAGCTTTGTTCGTAGTGATGCTTTTAACGCCTACTTGATTTCACATTCCAGGATGTCTGGCTCTAGGTGAGTGATCATACCATCATGATTATCCGGGTCGTGAAGATCTTTTTTGTACAGTTCTTTTTTTATTCCTGCCACCACTTCTTAATATCTTCTGCTTCTTTTAGGTCCCTACCATTTCTGTCCTTTATTGAGCCCATCTTTGCATAAAATATTCCCTTGGTATCTCTAATTTTCTTGAAGAGATCTCTAGTCTTTCCCATTCTGTTGTTTTCCTCTGTTTCTTTGCATTGATCCCTAAGGAAGGCTTTTTTATCTCTTCTTGCTATTCTTTGCAACTCTGCATTCAAATGGGTATATCTTTCCTTTTCTCCTTTGCTTTTTGCTTCTCTTCTTTTCACAGCAATTTGTAAGGCCTCCTCAGACAGTCATTTTGCTTTTTTGCATTTCTTTTTCTTAAGAATGGTCTTGATTCCTGTCTCCTGTACAATGTCACGAACCTCCGTCCATAGTTCATCAGGCACTCTGTCTATCAGATCTAGTCCCTAAAATCTATTTCTCACTTCCACTGTATAGTCATAAGGGATCTGATTTAGATCATACCCGAATGGTCTAGTGGTTTTCCCTACTTTCTTCAATTTCAGTCTGAATTTGGCAATAAGGAGTTCATGGTCTGAGCCACAGTCAGCTCCTGGTCTTGTTTTTGCTGACTGTATAGAACTTCTCCATCTTTGGCTGCAAAGAATATAATCAATCTGATTTCAGAGCATTTAGGTAGTTTAAAATGTTTTTTCCATTATAAACTATGCTGTGGTGGTATTCTTGCCTGGAGAATCCCAGGGACAGAGGAGCCTAGTGGGCTGCTGTCTATGGAATCGCACAGTGTTGGACATGACTGAAGCAACTTAGCATCCATGCATGCATTGGAGAAGGAAATGGCAACCCACTCCAGTATTCTTGCCTGGAGAATCCCAGGGACAGAGAAGCGTGGTGGGCTGCCATCTATGGGGTCGCACAAAGTCGGACGCGACTGAAGCGACCTAGCAGCAACAGCAGCAGTAGTGGACATTCTTATTCATCTTTCGGGCATCCTAGAAAAAAAAATACCAGAAGTGGGATTCCTATATTAAAGAATTATGAACATTTTTAAGGCTTCTAATACATGTACTAAACTATCCTCTAAGAAAACTATACCAACTTAAACCCTGTCTCAAACTGCATTTTACCACTTTGTTTAATCTTTGCCAATTATATCTTTTTAAAAATTTGTTTTTCCAAAATTGGAATTTAAATTGCCCTTTAAAACAAAAGAAATGCCTATTTATATCTTTGAAATAAACATTTTTAAGTTGAATTTGTACTTACATCTTCTGTTAAATAGAATAGATTTCTGCCCATTCTTCACTCATTGGATTTTATTTTAGCCATAGGCAAGCAGTTTTCTTTGTGCAGTCTGTGTGTACCTCATTATTGTGCTCTCCCCAATCACTGAGACATGTTACAATCTCTAGCATATACCACTAAGAATTGAACAGGAGATGATTAGACTTGTGTATTCTTTGCCTAATACTGATCTCTGATGTATATCTGCTGACCACTTTATAAGATACTAAATCATCAGTCTAATGCTTTATGGGCACTTTAACTTATGAACCTACACCATCTGGCTACATTTAGTAAACCAAACTACTTCAAAAAATGCCTGTAATCCATTAATGTAATGGGTTTGTTTGGAGTGTTAGGTGAAATTACTTCCAAAGACTTATTACAGGGACATAGTGAAAGATCAGGAGCAATTTGATGCTAGCCACTAAAAATACAGGAATGCATTTGGGGAACTTCTGATAGTATAGAAAAGTTCAATATAAAGATGGAGAAATTGAACCATTACTGTATTTTGTATGATGAACTAATTATTATATCTTTAATTGGCTTATAGTCATGTTTCTTTAATAAGAATTAGGTGATGAATGCCTCCATCTGCTTGTGCTTAAATATGAACATGTGATGCCAGCCAAACAAGATCCATTTAATGCTTTCTTTTCCAAATCTGTTGAAGAATGTGACTGACATCCATATAATTTTTATAATTAAAATAATGTTTAAGCACATTTAGATTGTTGCTAATGGCGTCCAAATGTATCTTTGTATGATTCAGGGGAAAGAAACAAAATGAAATGTGATATTATCTCTCTTGCTTGTTAAGTTTGTGCCTAAGGTAATCAGAGTATCACAGAATCTTTCTGCACTATATAAGTCTTTAGCAAATCTCTGATATGTTACTTTAAAGAGAAATGACTTTGAATATTTTTTGTCTCACTGTGAATTAGAACAGCAACCAAAAGTTCTATTAATATGAACATCCTATTTTATGGGATCTGTTCTTCTGAGGCCCCAGTATAAATTTGGGTGATAGAGAATTTTAATTGGGAAGCCCACCCAGTTTACACAATCCAAGATCTGCTTCCCCTGGTTTTCTCTGTATATCCTACAAAAACCGTCTCTGAAATTCTAAGTTGTCTATTGGTCTGGGATTTTATTTATTTTTTTTTTGCCAACTGTCATTTAGGCTTTATAGCAGCAACTGTTCTCAAATATACTTTTTAAACATCTAAAATTAAACTCGAACTTGGATATACCTCTCAGTCATTCCTCTTGGGATGTTCCTATACCAACCTGTATTTTCTTTTTCTCTCCTTTCTGCATGCCCAGAATTCTATAGTCCAGAACATTCTGACTTAGTGCCTCTCCCACAGTACATTTAAAGGATATTTCTTTTACTGAACAGCTTTGGAACTGCAGCAGTAATAGAAACAGAATGAGAAATGGACCTAATATAAAGAATTGGGGTAGAGATGGGGGGGTCTGAATCACAGAGTTTGAGATGCCATCCATAGAACATCCCCTAGTGCTGAAATCCATATAGATAGATGTGAATTGTTTTCTGGAATCCTTTTTATTTTTAATGTCTTGGGGGGTTTGCTGGTTGTTAGTTTTCACTTCCTTAGCTAAAGGAAGATGGAAAATACTGTTCATTTCTGTAACCTTATAGAAAAATTATTGACACTCATTTTAGCCAAGTCTGTTTGAAAAAGAAACTGGACCACACTAGGGACAGTGATATACCTTCATAGCGGAATAAATGCTGTTCCTGTTTAAAGGACTTTCTGTTTAAAAAAAAAAAAATCATTCACCACCATCCATGTCTTTTTTTTTTTCTTTGCCTCCTCTCCCCACCAAAAGCTCGGGGTTTAGATCACATTGCTGAGAACATCCTGTCATACTTGGATGCCAGATCACTATGTGCTGCTGAACTTGTGTGCAAAGAATGGTACCGAGTGACATCTGATGGCATGTTATGGAAGAAGCTCATCGAAAGAATGGTCAGGACAGATTCTCTGTGGAGAGGCCTGGCAGAACGAAGAGGCTGGTGAGCCTTTTAACATTCTTACTCTTTAGAGAGCTACAGGATCTGGCCTTTCACTCTATGGAATACAGTATTATTGGGAACCAGCAAGACCACTTATCTTTTGATACACTGATTTTGCTCTTTTATAGCAAAAAGTGTTAAATAGTTGTTCATGTACTTGGCAGTTTTTCTTTTGACCAGTCAGTCACTCATAAGTGATATAATAATGTGTTAATGCTGCTTTGCAAGAAACGATTAAAAAAAAAAACTACCAGCCCTCCTCTTTGACTGTTTTCTTTTTCAGATTTTTTTGCCTTTAGCCTTTGCCTGTGGTGTTCTATCAACTTTGTAATCAAAATTATTTTTATGTCCAACTAGAATAAGAACTCAAGCCTTCAGAAAGAGAAGAAATTGGAATTTAGTATAAATCATTGTTTCTTTTTAAGACTCTTAAATTTTCTCAAGATTTTTTACTGCTTAATCCTGAATCCTGTAAGACATTATGTAGTTACCAGCCTGAGAGCAACAGAATTCCCCAGTTTTGTTCTTGTTCTTTTAATGTAATGGTACCATTTCTTTAGAACTTCTGGAAGATGTCTTCTATATATAATTTTCTCTTGGATGATTCTCTATAATGTCATTTTTTAAAAGTTGGGCGTGAATACTTCATAAATAAAATAAAGGTGGTGACATATTAACTATTTTAGTTGATAGTGATGCACCAGCAGGCATGTGTATGCTCAGTGATATCCTGAGCAATTAATTTCATGAGTTGTTTATCTTGGATCATGAAGAGATACAGAACAGTTAAGAATGGAGAATCAGCTTTTCTTAACAATTTTTCATAAAAATATAGTTGGCTCCCTTTTTGTGCATCTTTTAAATTCATTAATGTACAATAAATATAATGACCTCCAAATATTATACCAAGTAATTCAAGAGATTTCTGTCATTCTGGCTATTAGAAGGTTTTTAAAATTTCTCCCAAATTCAATTAAATTAGGAGGCAAATACCAGGGAATTTTTGGCTATAAAAAATTGCATAAATGAAAATATATTATTATTTCTCCTTCCCAAGTATGTTTCTCTTACTTTCACTTATTTCACTGTATGGAAGAATGGAAACCTTATCTTTGATAACTTATTTCATACTTTGGAAATAAACTATATTGTATAATAAAGTAAAAGACTATATAGGTATATGGCATTCAAAGTCCATCATTTTCTTAAGCGTGTCAGGACTAGCCTTAGAAATAGAGGAGCCAGTTGCTTACTTGGGAAGATTTTAGGGCAACTAGGAATATTCCTCTACCCTTCGAGGGGTGGGGGAAAGAAAAGAAAATCTTCTCCAAATAACTCCTGACCCAAAATTTCACTTGTAGAGATGCATTCTCATAGCTTATAAAGGTTTTGTTCCCTGTTAAAATGTACTTTGTTCCCATTTGGACTGTAAATGACAATAAACTTTTATCAGATGTTGAGACTTTACAGTCTCTTTTTGAAGTCAGGGAGAGTAAGAAGTAGATGGGCAAATTTTGACAGATATGTATGAAAATACCAAAGATAAAAAGCTCCAGAATTATGCTTAGGGTTAATTAAATCCAGAAGAGGGTTTAAACCCTTAAAGAGGGTTAAAGATCTCTTATGTTAGTTACATAGAAGTAAAGAAAAAGGTCATTGAACAGGTGGCTTCTTGGCCTTTTAAAAGGGTATGTAAATGAAGGTATAGCTGAGAAATAATTTAGGATCAGCACTAATTATCACTCTTTCTCCTATCTCTTCAACCACAGAAACCCATTCCTGCTCTTTTGAGTATCCTTTAGAGTTGTGACTGTATTCCTTTGTCTTTGGCCATATATATCACCTTAGCTTGATACAGATCCCTGAGATTTCAAATATTTGTTCACCCCATGAAGACTGCCTCTATTATCCCCTTGACAGTATGTGGCTGCTTATGTTTACGTGTTGCCTTTCTTCCTGTGTTAGTAGTTCTTCCTCACTTTAAAAAACAATAGTCTGTAATCACTTTTTCATTTTTCTCTTGCAAGTTGTCTTACTAAGCCTCCTTTGTCAATAAAGCCTTTCTGTTATACTGCCTCTCCCCAAATGCTGTCTTTGAAAACTTCTTCCATTTTCTTCAACCAAAAATAAATAAATACAGTTTTCTTAAAAAGCTTTGAGTTTAATTTCTACTCTACAGTTGTATTTTATATCTAGATAAATTTGACAGTCTGCCCCTAGGACATGAACTCTTATTTTCTCTCTTGAATAATACTGAAGATGCTCTCTCCGCTTAGTAATGGTAACTCTTAAAAGTGTAATAAAAGACCACTTGGGATAAGTCCATTTTCTTAATCAGCAGATCACATTTTATGATAACATTCTGAATTTAATATTTAGCATTTATCATGTTCTCACACTCTTAAAAGTACTAGGCATTTCACATAGAAGTGGTCCCTGTTGTCAGAGAGCTTCCATCGTGAAAGGTTTTGACTTATAAAATAGATATAGACTGAACAACCAGTTTTTAACATTTAGCCATCCTTTTTTGTAGCACCTTTAACTTGAAGAAAGTCAGATGCTTTAGCATGGCAAGATAAATACAGTGGGATAGAAAATGAGATCAGGATTTCTCTTTCCTGAGAATGTAGAAGAGTTTCATTGTATATTAAAAAAAATCCTGGGGTCCCTGTATGCAATTGCCAGAGGTTAAAAAGAAGATAAGAATGAGGAATGGTGAGCTTTGAGAGACAATTCAGTAGTTTAAGAGTGTGACCTCTGAAGTCAGACTTAGATTCAAATCCTAGGTCTTCTCACTAGCTGTGTGACCTTGGACAAGTTGCTTAGCTTCCCTGACGTTTGATTTCTTCACCTGCCAAATGAATATAGTTATTCTTAACCTCATTAAAGGATGTCGACATTGAAACTATTAAATTGTAATTATTAACCAGATTTTTTTGGGGGGCGGGGGGCCCTTGCTATGGCGGCTTATGGGATCTTAGTTCCCTGCCCAGAGATTGAACCTGGGCCCCTGGCAGTGGAAGCGCTGAGTCCTAACCACTAGACCACCAAGGAGTTCCCTAATAACCAGATTTAGGACCTCTTCATTCAAAATTTGTTTGCCTACAATGTATTTATAGAATAATTATTGTTTAGAAAACTGTATCTTTGAGCCCTAATTATTTCCAAATGTGTCTTGTTTGTCCCTTTCTTTGTTTTGGTGTATCATGCTTCTTGCTCCTATTATAGTCCCTTTAAAAAGACAGTTATTTTAGCCTCTCTGCTGTGGATTTCCCTTTCTGTATCAACACAGAAGTCAGAGCCAGCTACCTTCCTGATAGGAAATTTTCTCAACTAATTTTCAAGGTGTATAATAGGAAGAGGGCAGGGGAGAAGTGCTCCTGGAGACATTGAACAATTAATTATATTGTAATGGAGCTATAGAGGGAGGCGTGGATGACTGGCCCAGAGAAAACATGATTTCTCTGGTGCCAGGATTACACTCAGAGGCATTTCTGCCTGTCTCCACTTTGCAAGGCACAGTGCCAGTGAGAACAGCAGTTAGTACACCCATAGTGGGGTTTACTAGCTTCCACACCGTGTTTGGTGGGTTCTTAACTTCAGGATGAGGAATTAAATTTTTTACCCAGCAGGAAGTGATTGCCATTTACTGATTTTTTTTTTGTAGCAAAGATCTAGCTTGGGATATGAGTATTCCAGAGATGTGCTGTCATAAGGAAGGAGATGCTAACAAATGTTGCTCACTGGAGTCAAGGAAAGGCAATAAAATCCATGTATGTATGTACATAGCCAGGAACACACCTGTGAAAGTCGATTTTGTGCCTTAGACTTGACAGCACAGTGCTCTCAGGCATTTTTTTTTTTTTCTGCTTTCATACTTGCTGCTGGACACTCCTGTGATCCCTTTGTTTTCTGTTGAAATTGCTCCTTTTAAAGCATACCAGCAGCCTGGGTGCCTGAGTCGCCAATACACCTTTCTGCATATAACTGGAGACTAGTAAAAGTTAACTAACTCTGTGACAGAGGCATTCCTGCTGCCCACAATGCTAGGCTCCACTACACTGGCACAGCTTTACTCAATGAAGGGAAGTCTGTGGGGCATGTGCCTAGTTCAGTGTTTGTAGTTATCACCACTAACAAAATTTTCATAAGGTAAGGCCAGTAAGTCTGTCTCTACAGAGGCCTGATAGTCAGTAGATGAATTGTGACTATAAACATTCCATTTGTCTATTGACATAATATTCCTGAAGGCCTGACACTCTGATGTCCTACACTAGAAATCATCATGTTTTACCCGAAAGCAAATCATTGTTGGCAGAATTCCTTTAGCCCAGAAAGTTGCTCGTTAACATGGGAGCAACTTTCAGGGAGTTGCTCCTGAAATCGAGTTTAGCTTCACACTTCTCCAGCCTAGTTATGGAGATTATATGGAATGGTAATTGTGAAAATGCTTTGAAGAAATAGGAAGTACCTTGTAAATGTATGGAGGTGATATGATTTTTACTGAGAAATATTTGTTGTGTTTTAGGGGACAGTATTTGTTCAAAAACAAACCTCCTGATGGAAATGCACCTCCCAACTCTTTTTATAGAGCACTTTATCCTAAAATTATACAAGACATTGAGGTAAGAATCTATGTATATTTGGGTATTTGCCAAATACTAGAGAATCATCAACATTCTTCAGTAACAGGATTGTTACAGCAAACCCATTAGGGTTTATTGATGTGGGTTAAAAATCAATGTCTTTACAAGTGAATAGGGTAGGTAAAATATAGTAAATAGCCAGGCAAAAAATGTAAAGCTTTTGAAAATTGTTAGTTAAGAGAGAGAATATGATAACAGCAGTAGAAATGTTTAAAAGTTGCACTTAGAAACCATTATTCAAATATCTTCTGAACTGAGTCTCTGTGGAAGTTCACTGGTAGAAATGCCACCTCAAATGTAAGATGAGCACTGAGTAGCTAACCTCATGTGGTTCATAGCTTCCCCTCTGTTGGCGAACAGTCTCTCTCCAGAAGGTTTATTATTTAGTCAAACAAGTTATATACAGGAGAGTTCTAGGAAATAAATCTTTAATTACTTTGCAAATGAAAAAGTGTTTTACAACGTTAAATAGAAGCTTTTCTAAAAAATGCCGTAAGTTCTGCATATCCAGTAAAACACTGAGCATCTAGTCCTTTCCTAATTACTACTTCTTTACCATTCCTTCTTCTCAGACAATAGAATCTAATTGGAGATGTGGAAGACATAGCTTACAGAGAATCCACTGCCGAAGTGAAACAAGCAAAGGAGTTTACTGTTTACAGTATGATGATCAGAAGATAGTAAGCGGCCTTCGAGACAACACAATCAAGGTGAGGTCTCTTCAGTTATGGGGCGGTAGCTGAAGGGGTAAGGATGACCACAGTGTAAAGCAACCCAAAGCATAAACTCTAAACGATATTTCCAGAAAGTGAAAGTTTTAGATTATTTCCAGTCCAAAAGCCAAAATCATTTCCTTAAGGGAAAAATGCCTGCTTCTCCCCAGAAACTCATACATATGGATAGTGCTAGGGTTAAATTCTCCTTGAAGTGCACTGAATGGGCTGTTACTCTTTTGGGCCCTCACATAATTATAGGCCAACCCTGTTCCCGAATGAAAAGGGTCAAGTCTGCATTATACTGAAGCCACATATGTAGAAGTGCTTAGCTCTACCTGCAGGAAAGAGTGCATTCCACACTACTCTGGGCTTTGATTGTTTGGGGGAATCAAATACATAATAGAGCCTGCAAGTCTCTGCACCACCCCATTATCATGGTGATCAAAAGGATCTTGTTTGCCATCCTAGATCTGGGATAAAAGCACATTGGAATGCAAGCGGATTCTCACAGGCCACACAGGTTCTGTCTTGTGTCTCCAGTATGACGAGAGGGTGATCATAACTGGGTCGTCGGATTCCACGGTCAGGTAGAAACTTTCAAATGATCTTTTGAACTCTGAGATATCAGATTCACTCTGTTCTGCCTTAGATAGTGATTTTGTTTGTATCTGCATGAACACAATTATGAAACTTCATAACCAAAGAAGAATAAGCAATCAGCTCCCCCCATCACTGTGTCAGTCTAGAACTGGAAGACTTGATTTAGGAATGGTTACGGTAAGTTTACATTTTTGTACATTTAAGAAACTACATATTCTGTTTTTGTTTGGGGGAATCATGTATTATAGAAACTTGGTAAACTTTGCATTTTTTACAAAAACCACCTCACAGGGGAATGACATGAATGGAATGAAGCCTTCCTTTCAGGTGGTTATAAGTGTAGTACAGGCATGCATTATCTCCTTTAAAATGTGTACAGGTGAGCAATACTCTCTCTTGCCAGCCCCTCCCCTGCTGTCCCTGCAGTTTTTAATTGCAAGCTTCACTCTGGGAGGGGCCTTCAATTTCCAGAGGCGTTAGTGATTTGATGACACAGCCATTATGCTGCTGGAGTCCAGTGTAGCTTGAGTTCTGGGTACCAGCAGAACTGCTGGAAACCTCTGTTAGGAATTTTGCCTTGAGCTAAAGGATTTAGCAAACATAATGCATCAAAAGTAACTTTAAAAAATAGGGAGAAAAAAAGCAGTTAACGGCATTGTTAGATTCTCTGAAGTTAAATGTTTACCATTCCAAATTATCCTCTGTGAATAGAAAAGGCTATTCGCGTTTTCTTGTCTTTTGACTTAAAGGCATAGCAAATTCAGTTCATAGAGTTATCAGCATTTAACATTTTATTGGTGCTTGTGGAGTGCCTTAAGGAAGTTTAAAGATTGTAGAGGCTAACATCGTTTATTGAACAAGGGAAAAAATGATTTTCAAAGAGAGAGGGTTAAATTGGAAAAAAAAATAAAATGTATTGTAAAAAAACAAAGTAAGTATACAAAATGAGTGATCAAAGTAAAATACACCTTCACAAAAATTTCTCAAGCTATCTAAGGGTCCTGCAACTGCTGTGAAGCCCATATTTATATTGGGGTGGCTGGTCTTGATCCCTACACTCATTCAGAGCACAGAAATGGGGCCTTATGTTTAGAGTCTAGGTAATTTTACGCCTTGATCTGTGTGGTGAAAACTAAGGCCCAAGGCCATCAAGCTCAAATCCACAGTACTAAGTCAGTCTATTACAGAAGGTTCTTGGACTGTGTCAGTTCCAGGACCCGAGGGCTATTTGTGGGACCACCAACGCTGCAGTTATTAGCAAAATTCCCACCAGTTTAAAATGTATCAGATTAAATGTCAGAAGGTTTATGATAATCTTGAAGTTTGGGAACAATTTGCTGGTGATGGTTGCTGCACCCTCATTTCAGCACCCTGCAGCTAGCCCAGATTTCAAGTTGTGTGTCTTAAGGATTGCATACTGGCAGTATCCCATCCCCTTCCTCTTCCCGCTTTCCCAGTCCAGTCCTCTAACTATCACTTCCCCATGGTCCATTAGTACACTTTACCTCAGCTCAACTTTAGAGCTACAAAAGGAGAGTAAGGTATACCATTAACTGTGAGAAATAGGGTGGGAGTGGTGGGCAGTGAGGTAATCCAGTACTTAAAATAGATTGTAGCATGAATTTCACCACAATCTCAGATAACCGTAATATTTTTGTTCCAGGGTGTGGGATGTAAATACAGGTGAAATGCTGAACACATTGATTCACCATTGTGAGGCAGTTCTGCACTTGCGTTTCAATAATGGCATGATGGTGACCTGCTCCAAAGACCGTTCCATTGCAGTATGGGATATGGCCTCCCCAACTGACATCACCCTCCGCAGGGTGCTTGTTGGACACCGAGCTGCAGTCAATGTTGTAGACTTTGATGATAAGTACATCGTTTCTGCATCTGGGGATAGGACTATAAAGGTAATGAGGCATTTTTCAGTAAGTCCCCACCTTAGAGTAGGGGAGTTCATATGGATATCTTCTCAAGGACAATTTTATATTTAACCCTCACTGTAGACTACTTAATATTTATTTAAATCAGATACTAGTTTATGTAATGAATCAGATAGATCATGTGACAATTTGGGTTAAGTTTTTATTCCTGTAAATAATGGTGAGTATGAAAAAGACAGGGGTAATTTTAGGTTCAAGATTTGTCTACAAGGTGAGATTGACCCCATAAGAGTACATCAACCTGAGGATTTCTCATATGATAGCAACCAGCTACAAATTAGCCCTATATTACTGTGAATTAAACTTGTCATCTGGGATTTGACTTGGATTGGTTTAAGACATTGAATTTCCCCTGCTAGTTCAGTCCCATTTTCTGCTTCCCTAAAACTGCAGTTGCCATAGATTTTACTAATAAAAGCACCAAATCAACTGCCAAATGCCATTTCTGTTTCAGGTGTGGAACACAAGTACTTGTGAATTTGTACGGACCTTAAATGGACACAAACGCGGGATTGCCTGTTTGCAGTACAGAGACAGGCTGGTCGTGAGTGGCTCATCTGACAACACAATCAGGTGAGCAGCAGGTGCCCTTGCCCAGAGGGGATCACTATTATCCTGCCATTTATTGTTTGTGCACAGACCAAAGGAATTGTCGACTGTGTTCTGTTTATAATAAAACATTTTTCAGTTTTCTGTGGCTTCTTACAGGTTAAAAGTTTGCCCCAAGCAGAGAGACAGCACAGCAAAGCCTTTTGTTGATGTGTTTCCTTCCTGTAATAGTTTTATCACCAGATAGACCTATTTAAAAGGAACTTCTTGAATGAGGAAGTGAGCAAGAGAAATAAAAATGGAGGTTGAAGGCCCTTCTCTAAATTTCTCCTGTCTGCAGTTGATAAGTGCTAATAAATAGCTAAAGGGCTTTTCTCTTTGCCAGTGTTTTTAAAAAAAAGAAAATAGATTTGTTCCCCTACTAAAAGTTGTACAATTTTGGGTTTTTTAGCATTACATAATGGGCCAGGGACCTACCAGTCTTCGAAATTATGAACAACTTATGAAGAATCCTCAAATTGAAGTACTGTTCGGTGTTTTCCCTTCATGAAAATGAATGACACACATATGCATAGCATTTGAAAGATTTATCAGCCCTCTCCCCTCCTTCAAAGAAGTGCTAAGGGGATGAAAAAGCCATTGAAAAAACGACAGACAGACATTGTTATATCTAAGGAAATTAGCATTCCGAGAAATCATGTGGATTGGTCAGAAGGCATACATAATTTAAATTGGTATATAAAAATTTTTGAGAACTTACTTTGCATTTCCATTATATGAGAAAAACTGTCCTGAACAGTGGGGTGAAAGCTGAGGGTGTCCTCAGTGATAGAGGTACACATATTTTGTGAGAGCAGGATGTCACCGTTCCTGTATCTCATTCTTATTTAATTGTGGTTTCCAGAAATATTATGTTTCTTGGCTTGGCCCTTTCCTTCTTAGGCAACTGTGTACATTAAATTCATCTTTTATATTCCTTGGTGACCCTGATTACAGGTTTATATGAAGCTTGATGCTTTAAAAATATTTACAACATATTTGAACTTAAATCGTACATTTTTCTGCTTCTATGGCAGAAAGTAAATAAATTACACTGAAAGTAATATATTTGTATATGAGTGTTGATTGGTTTTTATATTTTGGATATTTTAAAAGACATACGATGTATGTTGTTATAACATTCCAAGCTTAGAAAAGAATGCATGGAAATTCACTCCACTCAGTGTTCTCTTTCAGATTATGGGACATAGAATGTGGTGCATGCTTACGAGTGTTAGAAGGCCATGAGGAATTGGTGCGCTGTATTCGATTTGATAACAAGAGGATAGTCAGTGGAGCCTATGATGGGTGAGTGTGCTGACAGGGTTTTTAAAAGTTCTCTTAATCCCCCCTGCCTTAGAATGTTAAACATAGCCTTTCCTTGTCTCCAAAAGATTATAGATATCACAGAAAGAATCTGATACAGTATTCTTATGTCTAATCCATATATTCACATCTCCTTTGTTCACTCTTTTCCAAATAATCTTCCCAGTCATTTAATTATACTTGTTTGCTCATGATTTTCATTAGTATTTTGGATTTTTTTTCATATATTTATTTTGCCCTATAAAGCAGAAAACTGGATAAACCCTAGTATATCAGGATATGGATATAAAATAGTGACTTGTTAATAAAATTGAAATGTTGGAGGATAGTATCTTTGGAGGGGGCTTAGTATACTGCTGGCATTTCAGTCACAGTGCATTAAATAATCTTTACTTTCCTTCAGTCTACTTTCCAGTGGTTACAGACTCCGTTCATGTTGTGGATGGATCCCACATCCAGCGACGCTAATGAGCACATAGTATATTCTTACCAGAATGAACTCACTTATGAAATGCTCTCTGTCATTTCTTCTCATCAGGGTGCCTGATGTGGAGGACGGGAAGGCCACAGTTCAAATATTGGCAGCTTTTTAAAAATATCAGAAACTAACTTACAACTTTATCTTAGTTTACGAGCTGGCTATACTTGATTCATTAAGACGACTCAAGCAGCAGTAAGTGTTAACAGACCCATTTCCTCTGCTTTGAGTCAGCCGTCACTGTCAGACCCTTGGGAAGTTGTTGGGGGTATGACGACATGTTTCAGCTAAGTCCAAGGTTGTATTTTTCTTACTGCCCTGGTTTTGATCTGTACCCTTTTCTTGGGTTTTGTCTGTTACTTACCTTGAGGATACAGGACATACGATTGATTCATAGAAGGGCTAAACTTTTCTTATTTAAATATTGCTTATATCAACTCAGAGTCTTACATGGACCCCAGTCCTCTGATATGTGTGACCTGGGCCACTGTCAGAATTGACCAGAAAAAAAATGCCTCAGAGTTATAGGTTTCTAGGTCTAAGTGATCTCATCTACTATTAAGAGTTCTAATATATAAGAACGCCTTTTGGCCCCAAAGTATGGTGTGACTTCACTGTTCACTCTCTTCAGTTTGTTTAAAGCTAACCTATTTCTTGTTTTTAGGTTAATCACATACATTTTCCCCTTTTAAGACTTAATAACCTCTACCCAAGAATGAATGCATGAACTGAGTCTCCAAATCAAAAACGTTTTTATATATCCTGTGAGCTGCATTTATCGTATCAACTATCTTCACCATATATATTTATTGCCATGACTTTTTGCTATTTTTCTTGTGTCCCTTTAATTTTGCTTTTTATTAAGATTTTGGTCCCCTTTTTGATCTTTAGAAAAATTAAAGTGTGGGATCTTGTAGCTGCCTTGGACCCTCGTGCGCCTGCAGGAACTCTTTGTCTACGGACCCTTGTGGTAAGAGCCTTATTGTTTAGAGGGGTTTGAGGAGCAGGAAGGGGAAGAAATTAACATAGATGTGCTGTGGAATACAGATCTGGATTTGATAGTTAGAACCTCACAAAGTCTACTACTAAGTGGAAAGACAACCAGTACTTGACAATAAAATATGTTTATATAGCTGCCTTTCATCCAAAAGTGCTTTAGAGACTGTGTATGGAGAAGAATGTGGCAGCTGTTCAACAGCTGCACAGCAACTCTACACAACAGTTTAGTACAGGAAGTGAATAAGAATTCTGTATCCACCAGAAACAGTAGGGGGTACTTGGGGAGAGAGAACATAATGACTCAAATTGGAACCTGTCCAGAATCTGAGGACCTGCACACCTGTGCCTGCAAAAAGTGCCACGGGAGCCTGCACGAACCCCCTGATCCGCCCCTGAGTTCACTTCCCATTTAAGGAATGATGCCTCCAGCAATTTGAATCCTGTCTCTTTTATTCTCTTATACCCCCTGGCCCAAACATCTTGACATTTGGAGAAAGACATGACTTAGAAGGAAGAATGTCACCTCGAAAGCACCAAGTTCTTTTTCGTGGTGTTAGCCAAAGGCCCAGATCAGAAAATGGCCCCAAGGTTTGAAAGCTGCTTCCATGACAGAAAGAGTAGGTGGGGTATCATGGAGGACAGAATCTTCTGCACAACTCAGGAAAAGATGAGAGCAAGGATTTGAAGCCCATCCTGAATCCTGCCTCTCAGCACTTTAGGCAGCCTCTGCTCTGGAGAAGAGAGCGATACTTTTGTCTTCCTTGTTGAATGTAAAGCTCATTCTTTTAGCACTAGACCTGTTTTACCTGCATGATTCACATACAGTTTTTTTTACTGTAGACGCTCATTTGATTTTTGAACTATAATTTACATACAGGAAAATTTGTTCCTTTTTTTCGTGTACTTCTATATATTTTGCATAGAAATTTGCAGTTTTGTAAACCCCATACTCAAGATATAGAACAGTTTCATCACCTTAAAAATGATACCCCTTCATATTAATCCCCTCTCCTCAACCCCTAGCTACTATCCCTGTAGTTTTGCTGTCTTATAAGTGTCACATAAAATTATATTAATGTAGCTTTTGAAAAGAATTTTATTTTTATTTAATCGTGGCTGTGCTGGGTCTTCACTGCTGCGTGGGCTTTTTCTCTAGTTGCAGCGAGTGGGCTGCTCTCCAGTTGCAGTGCTCAGGCTTCTCATTGCTGTGGATTCTCTTGTTGTGGAGCATGGACTCTAGGCACGTGGGCTTCGGTAGTTGCCGTGCGCAGGCTCAGTAGTTGCGGATCCCAGGCCCTAGAGCACAGACTCAGTAGTTGCAGCACACAGGCTTAGGAGCTCCATAGCAGGTAGGATCTCCTAGACCAGGGATCAAACCCATGTCTCCTACATTGGCAGGCGGAGTCTTTCCTGCTGAGCTACCAGGGAAGCCCATATTTATGTAGCTTTTTGCATTTTTCTTTTGTGTCACTTCTTTTGAGATTGATTCACATTGTTGCATGTGTTAATACTTTGTTCCTTTTTATTGCTGAGTGGTATTCCCTTGTGTAGATGAACCAATTTCTTTCTTCATTTACCAGTTTAAGGACATTTTTGGAATGTTTTCAGTCTTTGTGATACTGAAAACATCCCAATAGAGGCTTTTGTGTGAACGTTTTTTTCTTTCATTTCTCTTGGGTAAATACCTAGAAGTATGATTTCTGAATATACATTGAAATTTAAAAGGAACTACCAAGCTATTTCCCAAAGTAGCACTTGGGGAAACCATTTCACATTTCCACTAACAATGTGTCAATGTCCTATTTTTCCACATCCCTGACAGGACTTGGTTTTGTCAGTTTTTAAAAACATTACAGCTACTTGGGTGGGTATGTAGTTTTAATTTGAATTTCTGTGATAGCTAATGGTATGAGAAGATCTTTTCCTGTGCTTATCTTCTTTTGAAGTGTCTTCAAATCTCATCCTCATTTATTTATTGAGTTGTCTAAGTTTTTTTTAATAGATTAATTGTGATATAATTGACATACAATAACATGGACATATTTAAAGTAAAATGCAACTTAATAAATTTTGACATATATACAAACAGTGACATCATGCCAACCAAAGAGTGACTATATCCTCATGCCCACAATTACGTAGTAATCCCTCCTTCCCTTAACAACACTGAATCTTCTTCTAAATAAAGACCACTTATTTAGGCCTTTTTAAATTTCTCAGCAACGTTTTATAGCTTTCAATGTGAAGGTTTTATATGTCTTTTGTCATATTTATCCATAAGTATTTCTTATTTTTAATGCTATTATAAATTATATTTAAAATTTTTCATTTCTGGATTGTTCATTGCAAGATATATAGATACACTTCTTCTTTTCCAATCTGCATACTTCTCATTTTTCTTTTTTTTGTTGTTGTACTGACCATCAGTACAGTGCTCAAAACAGTTGGTAAGAATGGATATCCTTATCTTTGGGAAAAGGTATTTGGTCTTTTACCATTTTATATAGATATATGTTAGCTAGGATTAGGAGATTCCTTCCAGTTCCTAGAATAAAGAGCTTTTATTAGGAGTGGATAGGGTTTAGTTGGGAGAAGGCAATGGCAACCCACTCCAGTACTCTTGCCTGGAAAATCCCATGGACAGAGGAGCCTGGTAGGCTGCAATCCATGGGGTCGTGAAGAGTCGAACACGACTGAGCGACTTCACTTTTCACACTCATGCATTGGAGAAGGAAATGGCAACCCAGTCCAGTGTTCTTGCCTGGAGAATCCCAGGGATGGCGGAGCCTGGTGGGCTGCCGTCTATGGGGTCACACAGAGTCGGACACGACAGAAGCGACTTAGCAGCAGCAGCAGCAGGGTTTAGTTAAATGCTCTTATGTGCATCTGTCAAGTTGGTCAGTGTGGTTTTCACCTTTATTCTGTTAATTGTTATGTTTTTTAATACATTGAGTTTTGAATATTAAACTTTGTATCACTACAGATCCCATGGACATTAAAAGGATTATAATAAAGGAATGCTATGAACAATTCTGTGCCTTCCAAACTGATAACCCAGATGAAATGGACCAATCCCTTGAAAGATACAATATTCCACAACTTAGGAAGAAATAAACATTCTGAATAGACCTAGCCTTATTAAAGAAATAGAATAAATAATAACTGTCCGAAACAGAAAGCACCAAGCCCATATGGGCTCACTGATGAATTCTACCAAATGTTTAAGGAAGAAATTATACCAATGCTCTATGCTTTCCTCCAGAAGATAAAAGCAGTGTGAATATTTCCTACCTAATTATGTGAGGCTGGCATTACCCTAATCCTGAAACCAAACAAAGAAAACTACAGACATGTCTACCAATATGTCTTATGAACACAGATGATCATGTATCTCATGAGCTCATTTACATCTTGTAAAGAACGTAAAATAGTGCAGCCTCCATGGAAAACAGTATGTATGCTTAGTCACTCAGCTGTGTCCGACTCTTTGTGAACCCATGGACTATATAGCCCACCAGGCTCCTTTGTCCATGGGCTTTTCCAGGCAGGAATACTGGAGTGGGTAGCCATTCCCTTCTCCAGGGGATCTTCCCAACCCAGGGGTCGAACCTGGGTCTCTTGCATTGCAGGCAGATTCTTTACCATTTGAGCCACCAGGGAAGCCCAGTTCCTCTGTGTGTGTGTGTGTGTGTGTGTGTATGTACACAGAGAGAGAGAGAGAGAATAGACTAGAATAGAATATTATCCAGCCTTAAAAGAAAGGAAATGCTGTCATACGCTACAACATAGATGAAACTTGACATTATTCTAAGTGAAACAGGTTTATACCTGCTTCTTAGAGCCAGTTGTCAGATTTTCATGAATTCTGCAAGCTGGTTGAACTCAAGATAGCTAGCTTGAAATTGGCTAGGATAGAAATTTTTAGACTGTAAAATGTGGAAATGCTTTTACAAATTGGGGATAGTTAATTGATAAATACATACCAACACAGTACTGCTTATTGCTCATCAGCCCTTGGCCTGTGATTGTAATAGAATCCTAGAGATACAGAGAAGAGGATGAAGCCTGAGAGGTACTGAGGAATGTTCTCATTGAGGCTAAAGTCTAGGAGAGTTAGCAATGAGAAACTCATGTACTGTTTGACATGTGTCAGCTCCAGTGAATATTACTTTGACTGTATATGAAATCAACTACCCAATATTTGACTTTTATATCCTGCCTTTAATCCAGATTAAGATTTTTATTTGTATTCTTGAAATGGTCAAGAAGACTATCAGCTTTAGCCTTTCTATAGACTCCTTTTGACATGTTGCTGAATTTGTGTTTGCTTTTTTTTAATTTTGAATAGTTCAAAAGTTCTGTTTCTGCTTCTTTAGGAGCATTCTGGAAGAGTTTTCCGACTCCAATTTGATGAATTCCAGATTGTCAGTAGTTCACATGATGACACAATCCTCATCTGGGACTTCCTAAATGATCCAGCTGCCCAAGCTGAGCCCCCCCGCTCCCCTTCTCGAACATACACCTATATCTCCAGATAAATACTCATACACTGACCTCAGACTCGCCCAGGTATGAAAAAGAATTGTGTACATAGCACTGAGGGTAAGCAGTGGAACTCTGGCTGTAAGGTATTGTGAGTTCATGGAGCCTTCTCATGCCCTTTCTAACTCCAAGTCCTATAATACAGAAACTGACTCCACGAGACAGGGCTGGGCTGCACACCGGATGCTGCCTTTGATTGAGAAGTAACCAGCTTCGGTCCTTCGATAATTCTTGAGCTAGACCTCGATGATCCATGTGTAGTAGAACTAATATTCCTGCCTCAGTCACCTAGTCGGATTGTTAAGGAAATAAAATGAGATTTAAATCAGTTTCAAAACTAAGAGTATTGACCCCAAAGCCTATGGCTTTGTAATTCCCAGATTACTCTAGTACCTACAGTGGAGACCCTTTAACCCAAGTAGATAATCTGATGTTGGAAAGAAAGGAATCCCTTGGCAAAATAGCACACAAGGCTGCCTTCTCATAGCTCTTGTCAGTGTCATTTGATTATAAAAGGTAGCTTTTCTCCATCCCCCTTATCTGCATTCCCTGCCCCCTCCAACTGTTTTTTGACCTTGGAAGTAGCTCTGGAGTTGGTGAGAACTCCGATATTCTCCCACTCAAGTCTCTGTCCTGTCTCTGGGGCAGAAGAAGATCCTAATGTTCGTCTTAACCTATATCCCTGGGACACTCAGATCATACCTGATGGTCCTGAGCAGGTCAGATATAGGTCATCACTGGTTTGGGAAAACTGTACTAGCTACTGGGAAATATTGCCGTTATTGTGATTTCTCATTTCCTATACTTGCCTCTGTTCTTGTGGCAGAAGCACACATTCAGTACACTCTTCTGCATATCTTTCTGCAGTGGTTCTTCTGAACAGAGTGTTGTAAGCCTTGCTTCATTCAGTACTCACTTCTCTCACAGAGGATGTGCCGCTTTCTCAGCCAAGGCACAGAGGCAGGCTTGGTGAGAATCCTAGCCATGTGCCCTTGGGCAAACAACTTCCCCGAGCCTTAGTTTCCTTGAGAATTGTAATACCTACCACGCAGAGCTGTTGTGAGAATCAAATGTTATGCGTAGAAACCTTAGTGCTTAGCACAGTGCCTAGCACGTAACAGACTCTCAATAAAAAAAGTAACCGTTAATTAGTAGCAATATTGAAATTGTCATATAGGTATCCCTTCCTTTTGCCAAAATACTATCCTCCTCAGATTTCAGTGGCATTTTGGCTCTCTGATTGTTTACATTTCCTCCTTTGTCTCACTCCTGAAACTTAGACATCCCCTAAGAGTCTGTCTCAGGCTTTTCTTCCTTACCTGAGTTCCTTTCTTTGGCTCCCTTATCTCTCCCCAAAGCTTCAGCTCTCATCTCCAATTTGTATGTGTAGTCCCAACCTCTGCCTTAATCTCTAGGCCACATTTCCAGTCACTACCTACACACCTGTCCTTGACGGTACCAGGGGTGCTTCTGGGGCACACATCTAACACTCAGGCTCTCCCCTCATCTACACTACCAGTGCCCTCCAGCCAAGCAGCCAGAGAGCTTCACCCTTCTCCCCCACTTTTTTTTTTAGTGGCATACTGCATTCATGGCCACTAAGGCAGGAACCTCAGAGCTGTCCTCACCTGCTCTACCATTATAGGAAGCAGGTGGAAGCTCAGTGCTACACCCACCATAGTCACTGTTAGTCTCTAAACATCAGAGTCACTCTGCATGAGCACTTAGAGTCCTGAGCATGTCAGTGAGCCCTGCTGAGCCCCCAGACAGGCCTTGTAGCCTTTGACAGAAACTCCTGTGTGGCATGGACAGAGAGCAGGTATTAGGAAGGACCTCTGAGCCTTTCTCCCAATTGACAGCTAGTTTAATATTCTTTTCCTCTTAGAGAAAGTGAGAAATACAGGAAAAGGGACTAATGACTCTGTGCTCTGTTTCCACACAGGACTCATTAAAGTTGCGGTATTTAACATATCTGCCAATACCAGGATGAGCAACAACAGTAACAATCAAACCACCACCCACTTTCCCCGGACTAGCTGAGGAGCGGGGCTTTAAGACTCCTATTGGGACACAGTTGGTCTGCAGTCGACCCAGGATGGTCTACTCAGCACAGCTGACTTCTTCCGTGCTGCTATCAGAAGATGTCTTTTATCTTTTGTGAATGATTGGAACTTTTAAACCTCACCTCCCCTCCTTCTTTCCCCTCAGCACCTGTTTTTTCCTCATTTGGTTCCAGACAAAGATGACTTATAAATATATTTAGTGTTTTGCCAGAATCTCTCTTGCTTTGCTGTTAAGCAGAAGAACTAGTTTCCCTGTGTAGCCAACTGGGAGAGAGCCACTTCTAGGGGACGGGAGATGCAGCTTCAAGCCAGACAGCACCCAGTGTCTCCCTGTAAACTGCAGGCGTGCCCAGCACCCAGCAGGACCTGCCCCAGCCCCACTGTGCTTAGGAGGAGGCAACTGTCTGTGTAGGCTCTGGGGCAAGAAAGAAAGGAAACAAGAATATACACCCTGGAAGATCCGGGCCTCTTTCCTTCCATCTCTTTCTCTGTTTCTGTCCCTCTTGCTCCCTGCTGTCCCACTCGCCTTCAACATGTTTCTCTGCTCCACCTGAGAAGAAAAAGTATGAAGAAAGTATCCTCAGTTATCATGAGGCAAATGAGGAAATGCAGTACTTAGAAGAGTTAAAATGCTCTTCAGTCAAAATTTCAAACCCAGGTTTTGGCCACAAGTGACCCTTTGTGGCAGCAATGGATTCTCAAACATGGGACTCATCATATTTGCGACTCTTCTCTCTTCCCCATGTTACACACCCAACCCCCACCCCCAGAAGGGAGGTGGCAGAAATTTCCTGGGCTCCATCAATGGCCGCATCTTTTCTGGACTCAGCAGTCTCCTGGATTCCATGTAGAGTGTGGAAAGGAGTTGCTGATTGCATTTCCTCTCATTAACAATTGGATGTGTAATAAAAAGCATTGTACTTCATCTTAAATCACTGCTAAGGCTCAGCCTACAGAAAGAACTGAAATGGCCAGAGCCAGTTGCTCAGTACTTTCTGCATAATGCTTCGCGTCTCTGATTTCTCTGTCAGGGCCTGCGAGTACCCAAAGCACCTGTCTCTTTGCCAAGACCATGATCAGACTAGCTTACCAGGTGGTCAGGACTAAAAGGTGATGATGTCTTTTTCACTTAGGCCAGTAAATATCGTCCCTCAAAAATCAAGCTAATCATCTCAGCCTTGCACTGCAGAACTTTCCTTCTGCTTTTCCAAACCTGGTATATATAAAAGGCAAAGCTGCCAGAGAGAGAGAATCAGGGTGAAGTTTGGCATACAGGGTTTATTAATGGTGCAGAAACTGCCTTCTCTTTACTTTTCTTCCTCCTCCTGGCCTTATTTTACTCTCCACTCTCCCCAGCCAATAAAATTTCTCTGGCAGTTGGTGAGCAACATAAACAAATGAATTTCAGCAAGGGCCAAGGCTGACCGGTAGGAGCTTCAGGTGATGGCATGTGTGCCCCACTTGTTTCCAGGTCAGGAGTGGGCCTGCACCAGCCATTTCATCGGACACAGACACACCCATCAACAGCCACAAGGCCCAGGGCAGTCTCAAGGGTCCCTTGGAAGCTGAGTTGACAGGCCCATTGTTTCCATTACTAATCAACGCAGTTGAGTAATAGAAAAGCCTCTTATAACCAGCTGCTGTAAAATTTCAGTGGGAGCCTGTAGCAGGTGACCTTTAGACAGGCCACTTTAGTTCAGCAAGGGAGGCGGGGAGAGAGAAAGCCATCCTCACTCTTCCCTCTGCTTTGCCAGAAGGAATCCTCTTTCCAAAATGTGCCCAGACTGAATGTTTTTGCATAGTGAGAGGCAGACTGTGCATATGCATTTTCCCTTTCCCGCTTTATGAGTGCTTTTAAGCTTTTAGTAACAGGTTATAGAGAGAAAATATTTTCCAATGTAATGATATGTCATTGCCAGGGAAATATTTTCTGAGTATAATTCCCTTACCAACTCCCCACATGCTAGAGAAATGTCTTCTGTTTAGCCACTATCAGGGTTCCTTGTCTGTTTAGCCACTATCAGGGTTCCTTGTCTATTGTCTTGACTATTAATGGATTTTGATTGGTTAAGGATTTTCTATAGATGAGGCAGAGGGCTGACCACCCTGAAAAACACCCAGGTCAGGCACTAAAGAGGCAGTGGATTTTGACCTGTTTCAAAATATTGTCCAGTAACCATAACTTTACCAGCCCTTCTCTTATATGCTGCTATTCAGAAGTGGAACTGTGGAATAGTCATTGGTGCCCAGGGTTTTGCTCGCCCATCTAGGTTCAGTGTAAGGTATGTTGTTTCTAAGACCATTTTGGGAGCTTGTCCAGTAGATCATAAATGAGATCAAGAGTGGACCCTGCAGTCTGGAGCCATGAGCTCCATCAAGGATATTCTGCAAGTTGTCCTCTGCTGCTGTTGGAAATGGGAATGAAGTTAAGTGGTCTGAAAAACTTGAGTTAGTCACATTTCTCAGCTCGGGGGGTCATTTACCAGTTCATTGTAGAAGAAATAATCAGGTAAGTAGAAGTTCATTTCCAGAGAAGGTAAATCCCACTTACCATCTCTGCATGATTTCAGTGGGAATTGATTATCACTAATCTCCAGCTGGGCTAGAATAAATGTAAAGTTTGACCTTTTTAAAAAGAAAAGAGAAACAAAGAAAATCTTAACACCACCAAAGAAATGGTAGAAAAGGAAGTGAAGGTGTCTCTGGGCTCTTTCCCATTGTAGATTAGTCTCTTCTCACTAAAATTCCAGTGTGGGCCTGCCAGCAACATTTCATAAAGATAGAGGAATCGTGTTCAAAAGCAGGCGAGAGCATGTGCATGCCCCTGCACCGGTTGCTCTGTGGGCACTTGTGAGTTCTCTGTTCACACTGGGGCTTCTTGGACAAAACCAGCATGCCTTGCTACATGTGTGTATTTCCACTGCTGAGAACATCCTTTGACTTCCCTATGTGCAGTTCGAAAGTGGACATGAATTGTGAATGGGAGGCCTTTTACACTTGTCTCTTGGCAAAATTCTTTCCAATGACTCTTCACCAGAAATTTCAGAGACAGACTCTGGAATTCTACTGACAAGTAATAAAGTCTGGCCCTCATAACTTGTTTTGGGGAAGGATCCTGGGACCCCTAAATCATTCTGTTTTCTGCTTGAGTAAGAAAAATCCTTTTTATTTTTCTTTTGTAAAACCAAAAGTTGAAGAGAAGAAAATATGCACTCTTTGCCATTTCTTGGTACCCACTGGTTTGAACAGCTGTGGTTACTTAGCACTTGGTTATATGGGGAAAGTCAGGGCTTTGGGTGGAGTGGCCGGGGAGATACTAGAATATTAATAACTAGGGCAACGTTTTCTTCCCTAGAATTATAGACTTTGGTATTGTTGACCTTCTTGGCATCTTACATGGTGAAACCTTCCTGCCTAGAATAGTGCAGGCCAGAGAGGCTAGGCTGCAAACTTGGTTCTGGAGGAATCCAAGGTTCTTCCAGGTGTAAAAGGGGATGTTTAGATGCCCACCACCTGTCTGATGATCAGGTTTGCCATATGACTTTAATCCACATTTCTGATCTCCTCCATTTCTCTGAGTTCAACAGACTGCCCACGATCTGGAGAACATGAAAAGGTGCGCTTGCTTTTCTTTGCCTTCCTCTCTTCCCTTCTAGAGTAACCCTCACTTTTATCAAGTGTACCCGAAACTGCAGGCTGAGTTCATCTCCCCAGACTTCATCCACACAGCTGATCGCTGACAGACCACAAGCCCCTTACGTTATCCACAGACTCAACATAATCTGTGCCAAAAAGACAGCCGTCTCTTAGTAGAATAAAGCTAAGTTTTGCTTCTTGTTATTTTTACCTGTAGTTCATTTGTGACTTTGGAATCCTTGAAATTGAGGAGAGAAACCAAAAAAGTGTGATTATGGCTACCTGATTTCAGGTGGAACTTAATGCATTGATGTCCAGAAACCTCTTCTGTTGGAAATTGAGTACCCATGATCCAAAGTTTCCTGGAGGTGGATGACATCTGCCAACATCTCTCCAGCCCACCCTTAGCTTCCGATTGGTTCTGTGGTTGTGTGGGTGTTCAAAGGTCAGTGCAGTAAACAGCGTTATAAAGCATCACCTCCCCTTTGTCCCTTTCCCTTTCTTGGACATTGATGGGGAAAAAAGAAGGTTACATCTCTGCGTACCAAGGACACTAACACTTTCCCAAATCAGTGATCACTCAAGCCCAATGCAGACTGTTCTGAGGGATGTTCACCTGACTCCAGCTGTGGGGCAGGCCTGGCAACAAGTGGGAGCCTCCCTGAGAGCTTTTGCTCAGCCTTTGTTCTCTAGACTCTTCAGTACCGACTGCTTTGACTTTTGTGATTATGTTATGGTGATGTGTAGTCAATGTACTGATATGTTCACAACCTAGAATCATGATAATATAGTGTGTTTTTTTTTAACTGTTCAGAAAAAAAAGGTAACTTAATTACAAATATAAGATTAAAGTGAATTTTCTGGGTGTCTTGTCTCTTTACCCCAACATGAAGAGGACAATGACTTTTTCAATATAGAAATTGAGGGAGTAAACAGAGACCTTTTAAAGAAAATCTGACATGAAAAAACAACATTGAGAGGAGTCAGGTCCAAATGGTATAAGTAAATGTGGGGACCCAGGCATACAATTAAGTGTTCCATGTTGAATTAAATTAAAGCCAAGGTGATGTCTAATTTGGGAGCTGGTCACCATAGTGGCCTACCAACCTGAGCCCAGAGCTCAAGTTTTCTTCTGCCTCCTTATCAGGTGAAAAAACTTGGGTTTCCCCTGCATCCCATTTGATCAATTTTGAGATGGTAGAGCTCACATTTGGGAGCAATTTCCAGAGAGATTCCAACAAGCTATAAAAACAAAGGGAGCATTGACTGGGGAAACTCACCCTTCTCCCCTTCTTGAATCAAACCTGGGGGAATGGGTACCAGGTTGCAACTAGACCCCTCGCCTTGTCCCTTCTGGTGTCATAAGCAAGAACTTTGGCAAAACTAACCCATCCTTTTTTTGTATCTATGGGCTTTTAGTAGTGGTGATCCTGCCTGCCTGAGCAGGCTCCCTGGCTTGCGGTCCCTGGATTGACAACTGCGGTCGTTACAGCCTTCTCGGGCTGTTAGATGACAGGACCATGATGCCGAACTATTCCCTGCTAGAACAGGAGCATGTCAGAGCATCAGGTGCACCTTGACGTTGTGCAGATGAGGAATGTGAGGAACAAGAAAAGGAGCTCTCCACACTGCCGAGACCACACCGGGGTCTCCTCCCTGAGGGTGAAGAGAGACAAGGAGGAGTCAGCGGAGACCACTGGGGCCACTGGCATTGGCTCAGTGGTCGCTTGTAGGCTGGACGTCTGAGCCCAGAATTGGGCAGAGGCTGGGCCTCGAGGGTTATGGGTCTCACCTTGAAAGCCAGGTCAGATCATTCCCCACAGGAAGACGTGTCTAGGGCTCACCTTGGAAGACACCCTGAAATCACAGTTTCCTAAAGCAGTGCCGGGCCTGGACTCCCTCTCCCCTTCAAAACCTAAAGCTCTGCCACCATCAGCAATGACTAGGGAGGAGACCTCTCTTCATCCTGATTGGCTCTTGCCAATTAAGAGCATTTTATTAGGCTGCTAATTAAAGGTACTTTGTTAGCAGCAGGAGAGGCCGGGTGGGTGCCTGGTGAGACGAAGCAGAAGCCAGGAGAAATCGTTTTTCCTCCCCCCCACGGAAGCAGAGCCTCTCAGGGAACCCTCTCAGTCCCCCAACCTCTCCCGCTGCGCCTACCACACCCTTTGCTTTCAATTAGTGGCTCTGAGGGGAGTGAGGTCATTACCAAGCCCAGGTGGAGAGCCCTCCCCTGCCTCAGGCCAAATGAGGCCTTGGGTAGGGGCGGCTGTCCCAGTCCCCATGTGCCTGCGTACCTCCTCTGGTGCTTTGGAGTCAGGGCCCAAGAAAGGAGAAGCCCGCAGACTGTGTGTGTTCTCCCCACTGAGGAGTGGCCCGTGGGTCCCCATCACTCAAGACTACTGCTAACTTGGTCACATGGTGTGACTCTCTGTGCCCTCTTCCTCACCAAAGTCTCAGCAGGTGGCTAGGAAATGTGACCTTCCTATCACTTTGCAAGTGCTGAGCCCACTTAGACCCAGAGTGGGTCCAGGAAAAGGGGCTGAGGATTTTTCCAGCCCAGCCATGCAGACCCTGAGACTCCTCTGGTCTGGGACACTTAACCCTGCCTGGCCCAGCTCTTCCTCTAGTAAAGGAGGAGGGCCTGGCTATGACTTAGCACCTAGGGGCTGGTATGCAGGGTCAGAGTTACTCCCTAGCCAGGACCTTCCCTGTCCCATCTTGCTGCCCTCCTCACCCCCTCACTTAACTGCAGAATTAGCACGAGCCTCAGCTGGGAGGGCAGATTTATGGCTGGGCCTGCCTCCTTCCATTTAACCCCAGGCCGGCCCGGGCTTCAGACACTAAATTAGATTTTTGACAATTAGAGAGACTAATGGGCACATAGCCATCCCCAGAGCCAGATATCCAGCAAGGCCATCCTTTAATATCCACTGGCCAGCCAGCCCCTCCCTGGCCACCCTCCTCTCTCCCCTGTTGGGTGTTTCTCTCCCATGCCCTGCATCTCTTTGCCCAGGCTCTAAATGCACTCCAGAGGTTTCTCTGGTTCACTCTCCCTGCATTTCTTACCCTCTCCTTCCCACCCCTCCATGAGTACCAGCTCAGCTCTGGGGCTCTGCCTCTCTTCACCCTCCAATCACATTTCCTCTGCCTTCCCAAGGGCCCATCCCTCTGCAACCTTTCTGTTGGCCCCTAGCAGACCACAAGCCCCTTGAGGGCAGGGGTTTGTGTCCTACCTGTATCCAGCATGCCTAGCAACCAGGGTGCGTAACGTTCATCATTTTTTGGGCCCATCTCCCTGCCTCCTCCATCTGAGTCCCTGAGTCTCTAAGGCGTGCCCATGCTGCTCTGGCCTGGGTCGTCTTCAGCGTGGGCTGAGTCCTCTTTCCTTGCAGCACTTCAGCTCTGGCCAGTCTTGGGCTGGGTGGGTAATGAGATTGCAGTAAGTGGTGCTGGAGGTGGAGGGGAGCTGCTCACATTCACTCAGGCAGACTCATAGCTCTGTCAGGCTGATTGGTCCTGAGTGGAGGCACAAACGGCCCCCCATGGACACACTGAGATTGGTTATAAAATTACAAGCATTTGTTCTGCTGTCAGTAGCCTTCCCTCCCTCCCCTCTGCCTGCCTGCCTGGGCTCCCCACCACCCCTCACCCAGCCCTCTCTCCCCTGGGGTCATCCCATACACCCTGAGGGACCACCAGAGGCCATCATGGCAGATGAAGCCAAGGCCACCAAGCTCCCCATCCAGGCTGGCCTTCTTGCCTTGGCCCTGGGATTATCACAGCTCAGGCTGGCCTCAGAGTGACCTGACCCTGTACTCAGGGTTTCCTAGTCTCTGAAGGTAAGTGGAGGTGGGGGCCCCTGGCAAACAGTCCTTGGAATCCAGATGCTCAGATCTCAAGTAGAGGAAGATGTCCCAAGCTCAGGCCTTCCTGAACAACCAGAGCCCACAACCTTTGAGGGGGTCCAGGAGAGGGGTGGGGGTGGCTGGGAGCCTTTCCTGCTGAAGGCGGGAGCAGCAGAAACCAGGGTGGTGGGAAGGGTCCATCTCTCTTCCCTTCATGTGGTCGGTCCCCTGCCATGTACCCTAATCCCCAGGTAAAGACAAACCAGTGCTCAGGACAACCCCAATCCCTGGAGCCTGAGCCAGGCCTAAAAGCCCATATGCCCACCAGACGCCTGCTATGGTTACCCTCTGCAGAATTCTGGCCCTTGTACTCACCCTCTATGGCCAAAGGTCAGTCAGTCCTTCTGACCTTCACAGGAGCCTGGTTACTCCCAAAGCAGTTGTGTCATGAAACCTTGCCTTGTGCTCTGGTGATGCAGTCACAGAGATACCTACTCTGTACTGGCCCTGCTCCCCGGCCTGACACAGACACAACAGCCCATCCCTCTTACTCTGGCCTCCCTGCCTCCTTCCAACCCTGTTTCCTGCAGCAAAGCCTCAGGCCCTGGCCCTTTCCTGCCCCCACAGCCCCAGTCTCAGTCCCTGTCTGTCACCGTCCTGCTGGGAGGCACCAAGGCGCCCTGTGACCGGGTGCTGGGTTCCCCAGCTGAGTGGGAACTTGAGGGAGCATCATCTCCTCACTGATGCCTACAAGGTGCCTTCCTGCCATCCATCATTCATTCTCAGGCCAGAATGTATTTGCTGTAATTACATCTTTAATTAGGGTGATGATGGCTCATTGTTCACCAACAATGATGGATCAGATCCTCCTGCTTGCCTTCCTCCCTCTGTCCAGCACCCTCCAGGTCAGCTCTCCCCCAGTGCTGGGGCCGAGAAGGATGCACAAGAACCTGCCCTCTCCTAGGGACCACCAGATGTCTCCTTGGTCCAAAGTGGCGGGGTGGGGTGGGGTGGTGCAGGCCAATGTTGCCCCCATACACACATGCCACCATCACCACCCCAAGCTGGGCCCTGAGCTACACATTCCTCATCCAAGGAGCTGACAAGCACAGAAAATCTCACAACTCTTAAGTGTAGGATGTCTGAGTGGGCGGCCCTAACTCCAAGCTCCCGGTGCATTAACCAGGGTCTCTGGCAAGATCTCCACTCCCATACACTTGCACCCACTCAGGCTGCAGGCCCAGGTCCAAATCCGCATGTGGTGGCTGTTCCATGACAGTGTTCAGTGAATGAACAGATCGATCAGTGAAGGGAGACGTGCTCTGAGAGGGTAGGGCTCAGAGCTCCTCGCTGGAGGCCATGGGCTGGTGGGAGTCCTTGGTGAGCAGAGGGGCCAGCATGGAAAGTGAAGGCCCAGGACCCTCCAGGAAGCCTTATGGGTAAGACCCTCATGTGGGTTCAAATCCCAGCTTGGCACCTCCTGACTGACTGTATGACACAGGGTGAGTCTCCTCACTTAAGACTCAATTTCCTCATTTATAGAACAGATATAAGAGTGGTACCTACCTCGTGTGATGGCTGCGGATTCCCAGAGATGCTGCATGTAAAGTGAAGAGCCTAGGATAAGGCGGTGGCAGCTGCAGGGAAAGTTAGGGGCTCAGCAGCTGAGGGGAACCCCTCTTTACTGCGGCAGGGTAATGGCACTGGGAGCTGGGAGGTTGCCTCCATCTTGGTTTGAGGAAGGCCTTGCCCATTCCAGGCACTGTTGGACACAATGGCGGGGGTGGGCAGGGCTGAGACGAGGCTGGTGTAAGATTAGGTGCCCAGTAGTTTCACAGGACATGCATACTGATAGAAACTGGCTGACCTCTTTTCAGAGCCTGATAGCCAGAGAAGCTGAGACTGCAGGCCCAGCAGGGCTTAACCTGTACCTAATCTTTAAGGGAACTGCGCTTCAGGAACGTGGAAATGGGAGATAGCTAGGGTGGGACCTCTATCCCTTCAACCTTTCAGCTCTAAAATTCTTGATCCCCCGTTGGGGCCCTGTCATCTCCCACAGAGCTTCCCCACTTCCAGGGGTCACCTCTGCATTCCCTCTTCCCCAGTGACCCTCTCCACCCTGCTGGGCCCACCTTTCCCAGGGTGACTCTAAGGCCCAGGCTGGAAGGATGAGCCATATGTACCTAGCGGTAAGTATGCGCAACATTACATATGTATATTGGAGAGTAAATAACCCCAAAAAGCGCCTTGTAAATAGACTCCAAGTTTATCCTTTATTAATGAGGCACCGAGTGCCCTGCTGTTTTAGAGCAGCGAGACTTTCATAATATCAAAACCTAAATTACACTTGCGTCTCTCATCCCAGGGATGAGCATCTTTTGGCTCCAATTGCAGAGTGAGTAAGCAGGGATCCCTCCCTGCCTGCCTGGGATTTGTTGGCACCTTTCTTCGATTGGAGGGAGGGAGTGAGGATGTACACACGCGTGCCTGCACATGCACACACACACACACACACACCAAGTTCCCTAGAGAGCTTTGTGTCTAAGGCCTCAGGGTCCAGTGTGTGAAGGCAACCTGGGATGCTGGCTTTTCATTTCATGTACAGAGTTTATAAGATCAAGGGGTCATCCCAGGCCCTGGGGCATGGAAGTGGGGTGGATCACTATACAAGCTCTGTGACCAAGCTACTCCCTATCTTTTAGCTTCAGTTTCCCCATCTGCAAATGGGGATGATAATAGCTTCCTCCTAGGCTCGTTGTGAGGACTCAGTTAATGGGTCACAAGTGGGGTCTGGTGTAGAGCAAGTCCTTGGTAAGTGTGAGCTGTGATGATGAAAATGACAGTCCCCTCTTTGGAATGGGACACCAGTGTCTTCAACTCCTAGAACACACCACATGTGGGGTCACAGAGTTTCTTATTTTGGCACCAAGGTCCTGCACTGACCAGGATCCGTCTCACCCTTACACGTGTGAGACCTGACCTTCCAAAGGCCCCCAATCCTGAGCTCAGCTGGGGCAAGGAGCCTGGACCCTCTTGTTGCCCCCCATTTCTGAAGTCCACAGCTCTTCATGGACCCCTTGGGGACTGTGCCTACCCTACCCTAGTCCTAGACCAAATGGACTAGCTGGGTAGGTGGGCAGGAGGGTGCTGTGTGGACAGGATTTACAGCCTGGCCGGCCAAGCTCCTGGTGCTCTGGTGGGCGTCATGTCAAATCTGTCCCATTATATGGACAGTTGAGTTTAATAGTCATTGTGTGCTCGCTCAGAGCCCAGCAAACATCGCGGGGCGACACCCCCTCCACGCAAGCCTCCCGCTCCCCAGCCACACGGCCCATCCGTACAGTAAATTAAAAATATGAATCACTTCTCCCCACTGCCTCCCCAAACGCTCATCTTGTCAGCCTCTATGTTGCCTTCATTTGTATTACCTTAATTTAATGTTAATTATGGTCTTCATTTACAAGGAACAAGCGAGCCCTGCTCTGCCAGGGGACCTTCCCCCACCCATCCCCCCTCAGCCCAGGAGGGAGAGGCTGGGGGAGAGGAGGAATTTGGGGGGCTACAAAGGAGGAAGGAAGGGAGTTGGGGGAGGGCAAGAGATGAGATCTGGGCCATCAGTGGCTGATGGCCGTTCAGGGATGGACTAGAAAGACCCACCCCGTCCCTCCTCCACACACCCTGTCATCAATCATTTATTCATTCAACAGTTATTTATTGAGCACCTAATAAGTGCCAGATAGCCATAAACAGAGAGATTGAGCCGGGTGGGGCTGGGGGATCTTCCTCCATAATAAGCGCTACCGGAGTCCCCTTTGCCATCTGAAGTGAATGTGCTGGAAAACAACATCAGGAAGACATGTCATGCATGCCCCAGGGGGCTGGTACCTCGCTCAGCCCAAAGGGCTAAGGACACTCCACCAGCAAGGGATCTTCTCTTTCTTCCAAGTTCTCCTCTTGGCTACTAGTGCCATCCCTACCCCAAATTGCTTCATACTCTTTCCAGGCAGGAAGTTCTTTCTGAAGTCTTTCCTGCGTCCCTCTTGCTTCAGATCGTCCTAGGCTCAGAGTGGGGTCAGGAGTGGAAGGGAGATTTCCAGGCTATACAGTCTCTGGAAGGTTGGGAGGCAGGCATGGTGGGGATCACTACTCATCACCCCACCACTCACCACCTTTACCACCCCGTGACCCCACCGCTCAGCCCAGCTGACTTGCTCAAGGTTCCGTGTCTGAGAGGCCTGGGAGACCCCCTGTGCTCTACACTCTGCCACTGGGACACACAGTCACATGTAAGCCTGTAGAGCCTGTAGGGGCACGATAAATGTTGGTGGCTCCTTTCACACGTGTGCACGCAGGGAGCTGGCCCAGGGCCACCTGCACTCGAGCTGCCGTTAACCACAAACACCAGCCCCTCCCCCCCAGCACTCGTCTCCTCAAGTGGGGAAGAGGATCTCCAGCAGGGAGTATCTGCTTGACAGATGAGGCTGTTCTGAGTGTGTGTCTGCCTGTGTGTCCGTCTCCAGGGAGCCTCGATCCACACACACAGGGACATGTGTCTCCCCAGGTTCGGTGTGCCTGTGTGTATGTGCAGGAGCGTGTGTCCAGCAGGCCCACATGCACGTGTGCGCGCCTGTGCTCCTGTTCGCAACCCACCTCCTTCCCCCGCCCCGCCCCCGCCCATCCCTGCCTGTCAGCGGCGCTGATGACATTGGCTCAGAGGAAAGTGATGACAAATGCCCGTTATCAGCGAACGAGGCCGATGACAAATGGGCGGGCGCCCGAGCAGCCCCATTACGCTGTAATAACAGAAGATGGATGGCCTGGCGCCCCCCCGCCACCCCCACCCCTACCCGCCTTCGCCGGTAACGGGAGCCGATCCGGCTCCGCCCGCCCGGGAGGGAGTCGAGCGGCCCGCTGGGCCGCCAATCACGACGGCCCCGAGAAGCCCAGGCCCAGGCTGCCCGAGCCGGGAGCCCACGAGGCTGCCTGCGGCGGAGGAACAAAGCGGCTCGCTCGGCGGAAGCAAGCGGTGCACGGGGTGTCCGGCCTGCCCGCGGCCAGGACACGCAGCTGTGCACACACATGGTCTGCACACGCGCCAGCCGCCTGCGTCCTTGCACTGTACACCTGCAGCTCCTGTCTAGGCACAGCCCCCACGTCATGGGAGCACAGACACAAGCCTTCATGCTGTGCATGGGCAGACGTCTGCCACCCAGAGCGAGGTGCACCCACCAACACAAATCCACGTACACACAGCCATGCAGACCCCTGCACCGGCAATTCATGTATGCGATGACAGAAACCTCTATGTCTGTGCACATGTATGCAGCTAACACGCCTCCACATGGATAGATATGAAAATATGCATACACAGAAGCAGAATCGCTCATGCGTTGACATAAACCCTCACACTGTCCACACAATTCAAGAACTCCAAACATACCCACGTGCCAAAGATGCCCATAGCTGCATCAACAAATGTTAACTGAGTCCCTACCACGCTAGCGTCAGCAAGGTGCTGTGGAGTTACAATGACAAATATGACACCATCCTTGGCTTCTAGAATTTTAAGTCTACTAGGCATGGCAGACAAACGGCTGTGAGCAAAGGCTGAAGATGATTTGTGTTTTGACCCAAGAACATCGTTTGTGATGTGAAATTTCCCAGTGTGAGATTTCCTCCAGGAAAATCAGAAAGTCTTCCCAGAGAGGTGAATAAAGGAAGAATGAATTTTCCAAAGGAATAGAATTTTGGGAGAAAAAGCATGGAAACCAGAAAGTGTAGGGATTGTTTGGGGCCCAGTGCTTGCCTGGCCAATAGTCCAGGCAAATAGCACTGAGTGTGGTCGGAATGAAACTTCCCAGAATGGCTGGGGTTATAAAGAGGCTGGAGCAGGGAAGAGGCTGTGACAGTACCACCTGAAAGACCCAGGAGGCTTGAGCTAATTGCTGACATAAAAAAGGAGAGGACCAGGACGTCAAGGAGTGGGAAAGTAAGAGAATGAGAGGTTCCAGGCAAGGCTGTCTTCCTAGGTGTGTGACATGGGTCAGCCCAGGGGGCTGTGCTTTTAGAAGAGCCCTGTGTGTCTGGTTTAATGCTCTGTCTTGAAATTCTTTATAATTTTATAATAAAGAGCCTGAAGTTTCATTTGGCTTTGGGCCCTGAAAATTATATATCCAGTCTTGGAGCTAGGGATCTCTCAGGTTGATCAAGTGAGACAGAAGGAGCAGGCTGGGGGAAGACAGCAGTGAGTTTGGGGGATCAGGGAATATATGAGAGTCTGGATGTGGAGTCAGGGGTTGAGATGATGGGTAGTGTCTCCCTCCCTGGGGTGGGAGTAAGTGCCTTGCATACGCCTCTGCCCAGGCTTGTTTCTACTCTGCAGGGAGTCTACACACTGCTGCATGCCATAGGCATGCCTCCTGAAACTCACTTTTATACCCCCATGCTGGAATATAAGATCCCCAGTGTTGCCCCCATATCCCCAGGGCATGGAAAATGATTGCCACTCAATACCTGTTTGTTGCAAGAATAAGCAGTCAAGTCCTAATATGGCGCCCCTACCCCATTACCACTGCCCTGTATTTCTTCCAGGGTTGTTCTGTCACCCTATGCCTACTTCTGAGAAAGAGTGCCCTTGTTTCAGGGCTCCCTCACTGGATGTCTTCTTTGCAGACTAAGCTGGGCAGGAGTTAATGGTGAGCCTAGGACCCTGGGATGATGGGCAGGGAAGGGCTGTGATTTGGAGCCAGATAATCTGAATTCAAGTTTCAGCTCCTCCCTTGGCTGACTGCTCCTCTCTCTGAGCTTTAACTCTGCATCCACAAAATGGGACTATAAGGTGAAAAAGCACTTAGGCCAGCACCTCGATGCTGACAGATAATTAAGGGAGATACATTCAATGAGGCCAGGTGTTGAGAGAGCTGCTTCCTTCCCCCCAATTCTGGTCCCCTGTAGTGCTGAAAATGGACTGGGGATCCGGAGGATGACCCAGGTGACCTTGAACAGGGAGAGGGGAATTGGCAGACTGCAAGGAGAATGTTTTGGTCTCCTCTCAATAAGAACCAGATGATGGAGATGCTGAGACTCAGGCTCTGCCTCCCACAACCCACCTTCCTATATGGCAAGGCCTCAGACCCCATCAAGAGTCCCTAGGAAAACCCTCCCAGTGAGGGGCCTGAACGAGAGGCCCAGGGATTTAGAGAGAGGATGCCGGGAGGAAAGAGATGGACCGGCTAATGGGCCTCTTTCCTCCTCCCTTACCAGTTCACTTTTTCTGTAGCGTTATTGACCCCTCATTAGTTATCCATCCAAGGTCGCCGGGCCTGGCCCAGCTATAAATCATGGAGGCTGGAGGGGGGCAACTGGCAGAGCGATGGTTCTGGGATGCAGCGGAGAGCTCAGGCCTCATCACAGCCGGGAGCAGGCGCAGTTAGCCCCAGTCTCGGGAGAGCTTCCGCGAAGAGGGCTAAGCCCCTCTTCGTACCCAACCACCGACCCACGCCCTACTCCTTCCCTTCCTCCTCCCCTTCCACCTCCCCGTCCTCTTCCTCCATCCTTCCCTTCCATTTGCTTTTACAGTGTCACTTCTTCCATCACTCACTCCTCCCCTCTCCCATCTTTTTCTACTTCCCCCAAGCTCTAGCTTCAAGGTTGGCGAGGTCAGGGTAATAAATGGGGGGGGCGGGGCGGGGGCTGGGGCATACTAATTCCCTTTCACTGGGTCACCCCACCTGGTGCCCCAGTTCATAGCTTCCGGGAGCAAGAACAGAACTCACGCAGGGGGAAACTGAGGCACAGAATTTCGACCTGAGGTGTCTGAGGAAGGGGGTCCCACCAGGTTCAGCATCAAGGTCACCAGTCCTGAATATACAGACCCTACTCCCTTGCCCGGTAATGGGGAAGGTCTACCCACCCACGGAGGGGCGCGCTAGGCCACATCCCCATCGGGTACCTCTGCCTGAGGAGCGAAAGGCCGCGCAGTCCGGACACTTCCAGCCCCAGCTCCCACCCGGGGGAGTCGGAGAGAAGCCCCTGGGCGGTTCCTCCAGGGCACCTGCGGTCTTGTCTACCACACCCCCATCACAGGCCTTCGCGCACGCCGGGCCTCTTGACCGGTCCTCGCGCGCCCTCTGCTGGCGCCTTCCGGGAAACGCGCCTGTCGGCCTCTATACCCGCTCCCTCCTCAGCCCAACACACCTGGCGGCGGTGCGGGCCCCACCCTGTCCAAACCCCGCCCCCGGCCAGATACCCGTTCGCGGTGACGCCGCCGCCCACTAGGAGGCCCGCTGGAGCGCTTCTCTATCCCGCCATCCTCTGCTTCAGAGCGGCCGCTGCCGGTCCAGATCCCAGAGAGGCCTGTTTGTCAGATCCAGAGGAGTGGAGGGAGTGAGGGCCACCAGCAGGATAGAACTTGAAGCTTGGAGCGGAGAGAGCGTTTCTCTTGCTGTGGAGCCAGGCTCTGGAGGGGCATCTGAAGTCTGAGTCTATACGTCACGGGGCAACAGGTGGGGCTCCTTCAGGGCATTTCTCTGGAGCCCTCCTCCACTTGGCCCTGCAACTTCCAAAGGTACTTCGGTGGGGGAGCGCGGGGGAGGCCCTCAAAGTCGGGGGACCTTGGTTCGCAGAAGCTCTGAGGTGGGGCCTGCAGTCCTTGGCCCCAGAGGTGGGAATCCGGGGCTGTTTCCTGGCACAGAGTGGAACAGTAGAGGGCGTGACCTCTGGGTCCCTCTCTCGTGGAGCCAGGGCCTAAGGATCCTGGGCTTTCTCCCCATTAGGCAGCTTCAAGGAAGAGGGGCAGGCCAGGGGGTGATACTTTCCAATGGGGTGTCTGGTCTGGCAGGTGGGGAGGCCCTTGCCACAGTGGCCCCAAAGTTCTCCAGGACAGCAGAGCCCATGGTCATGGTGAAGAGAGAGAATTCCACAGAGGAAGCCTGGAGCTGAGAGGAGGAGATTCTCAAGCCAGGCTGGGCCCCTGTCAAGCCCTGCCTACAGTCATGTGGGAATAAGTCACCAATGTGTGGAGCTATGAGGGAGGGGTCCGGTGTGTGGGGGGTGTGGGGGATAGGCCGGGCATGTAGGGATAGATGTGAGCTATAGAGCCAGGACCCTCACCTCTAGCAGGGCTGGAGTTTAAGAGTCAGGGTCTCCATACTACTAAGTCCCTAAGGGAGGTGGGATGTTGCGGGGTAGGGGTCCCATCTCAGGACAATTGGGCCTTTGCTGATTCAAAACTCCAGTTCTCAGGGCTTTCCTAGTGGTCACGTGGCTCGGACTCCATGTTCCCAGTGCAGGGGGCCCTGGGTTCAATCCTTGGTCAGAGAACTAGATTCCGCATGCTGCAACTAAGAATTCGTATGCTGCAACTAAGAATTCGTATGCTGCAACTAAGGATTCCTCATGCTGCAATTATTAATAAAAGATCCCACAAACTAAAGATTCTGTGTGCGGCAACTAAGACCCGACACGGCCAAATAAATAGATATCTTTTAAAAAGTCAAAAACTCCAGTTCTCAGGGCTAGGGACTGTGTCCTTCAATATCAGCATCAGGAAGCTCCACAGACTCTGAAAAGCTCAGGACTCTCTCCTTGGGTATGTGGGAGACGGAGGGAGAGAAGTTAACAGACAGTCCAGTTAGATCTGAACTAGAACTTTTTCCAGAGCGGGAGCCAGGAAAACCAGCTGGGCTTCCTGGGTCACAGAGATCTGAGATGAAACCCAGCTGTTCTCAATGCTGTGTGACTTAGCATAAGTGAATGAATCTCTCTGGGCCTCTCTTTCCTCATCTGCCAAATGGAAATAATACAAGTACCAATAGGGCTATTGGGAAGGTTATATGATATAGTCCACAAGCAGGGCTGGGTTAAGGGTGGACTGGCCAGGCTCAGAGTTAATCAGTAAATGCTGCTGGAATAACCCCAGAAATATGGTCCAGCTAATCCAGGGCTCCTCACTGGAGACTCTTTCCATAACTTTCAAAATGTCAATTGGTCTTCCTCAAAATTCACTAATGCTGGGATCTTCCAGTGGAAATCAAAAACCATCTTTTGCCAGCACCCACCTAGGACACATGAATAGATACTTTTTGCAAACTGGTTTTGGGGGAAGGGGAACTCTGGTTTGAAAGTGCATTAAATTATCAGCCGGCCCCTACCCACATCCTAGAAGCCTCTGCCTGAACCAATTCCAGAGGCTCTTCTTGTTCTCCTCCTCACAGGAGGACCCATTCCTGTGAGGTGAACTTGCTACATTACACAGGGGTCCAGACTCTACCTGGAAAGACTCACAAATTGAAATGCGTATGAGGGTTTGGTCCCAGGTGAAACAACAGGGAGTTATGAGAACTTTGGAACTAGAGGGCAGCTTCAGTCAATTGTTGCCATGTCGGAATCGGGGGCAGGGGGAGGGAAGTAGCATTAGGATAGAGCCTCAGACCTCTCCCAACTTTATCTCCCTCCCTCATCGTAGGACTCTCCTAAGATACCCTTCCCCTAAGCCCTGCATATTAGGTTTCTACTGGTGCACAGCAAAAATGATGACAAATCACAAACTTAGCCCCTAAAAACAAGACCCGTTATTTCAGAATCTTATAGACCAGAAGTCCAGGCAGGCTCAGCTGAATTCTCTGATCAGGGTTCTGCAAGACCTAAATCAAGGTGTTAACCAGGCTGGGCTCTTATCTGGAAGCTCTGGGAAAGATCAGCTTCCACACTTACTCTCTTTGTTGACAGAATTGGGCTCCTTATGGTTGTAGGACTGAGGTCCCCATTTCCTTGCTGTGTATCAGCTGAGGGCTGCTCCCTGGTCCTTGTACAAGTCCCCTTCTATCTTCAGAGCCAGCAGAGGCATGCTGAGCCTTCATGCTTTGAATCTCTTTGCCCCTTCTGCTAATAGCTTAATAAAACTCCTTTTAAAGGGTTCACATTATAAGACCAGACCCACCCAGATAGTTTTCCATTTGCCATATGAGGTAACATAACTGCAGGAGTAGCACCTCCTCAGAGCTGAAGCCTCGACCCACACTCAAAAGGGCAAAAGTCACTGGGGTTTTTCAGAGAATCCTACCCACCACACCCATCTTCCAAGATGGGATAGAAACAGCCCCCTGCCCCAACTTCTGTGAGACCTTGGGTCAGTAACCTCCCGTTTCTGGTCCAGTTTCCTCATCTATAAAATGGGGTAAGGTGGTGGATAAAATCTAAATCCCTCCCATATCTCACACATACTGATTATGAGGCAAGAAGACAGAGCATCTGCCCCTTTGGACTTCAGGGGCCCCACTGCTCAGGATTTGCCTAACCCTTCCAGAAACACTCCTGCAGGCCTGCGAAAGGGCCTTACCGGGAAAAGCAGTACAGCCACACGACAGGAGACCTGGGTTTGATCCCTGGGCTGGAAAGATCCCCTGGAGAAGGGAATGGCTACCCACACTCCAATATTCTTGCCTGGAGAATTCTATGGACAGAGGAGCCTGGTGGGCTACAGACAGACCATGGGGTTACAAAGAGTCAGACACGGCTGAGCAACTAACACGCACACACAGCAGAGCCAAGGTGCCCAGTGTAAGAGGCCCAGCCACCTAGCTGGGCTGGGCTGTTGGGAAGTGGCCCCTTCTGTTGGCCAGAGAATATGGGTGTCTGTGAAGCCCCACAGACTAGAGTGGGTCCCCCTGGAGACTGCACAGGGCAAGGTAGCGTACACCTAGTTGATGGAGAAGAGGGGCAAAGACCAGGTCCCTTCCCCTCACCTCTCACCTGGTGCCGACCTTCAGAATCCACCTCCCAGATCCATCCTAACCGCTCCCAGTCTCAGCCTCTGGGTCTCCAAAATGCCTTCGTGGCCTCTTCCTGCCCCTCCCACTGAGACCCTGCTGGGCAGGGGTAGTTGATCCCAGCATCCCAGACCCTCTGGGCTATTCCTGCCCAGGGATGGGTCTGGGGTCTCAGGATTCTCTCCTCTGGGAGCCCCAGTCAATCACCCACATTCCCCCCACCCTCCACCCCTTGTAGTAACACAGCCCCTCTTTTCCCAGGCTCCCACCAAGGCATGGTGGAGGGGCTGGAAGGAGACCCACCCCAACTCTATCCAAGCACGGAAGCTGGGTAAGAGGCGGGGAAATGAATATTAATTTATCATGATTAGGCAAATCCGGCAGGGAGAGCCGATTCCGGAGGAGGCTAAAAAGATGAATTTCAGCAATAAAATTAAATAAGGACGGACGGGCGGCCCCTCCTCCCTCCCGCTTTGCTGATCTCTCTCTTTCTTACAATTTATGAGGCCAATTATGAAGATGAGGTTGGAAGTTCCTGGAACTTCACTAAATGCAAACGGCGGTCCCTGCTGTTCCCATCAAATTAATTAACCGCGTGCTATTGATGGCCGCTCAAGGCTGACGCAGGCGGCCCGCCCTGCGGCCGCCTCCAGGACACAAGGACTCAGAGTCCAGAGCCCATCGGGCCTCCACCACCTTCTGCAGTCCCTACCCAGCACCACAGGGACTCTGGGGACCCCCGATCCAGCCCCAGGCCCTGCCCAGAGCCCTTGAGGACCCTGGGGCATGCACACCGAGGTCGAGATTGGTGGGTACACTGACACACACCCAGCTTGTCCACACACATGTGCAAATGTAGAGTCATGAGCCTGCAGCACCCAAACACGGGCCCAGCAATGTACTTTAGGCGCACAGGCGAATGGCCCCGCAGTTAGACAAGGGCACAGTGGCAGCATTGCTTAGGGAACCAGACAGAGCCTGGTGGGTGAGGGCAGTAGGGCTCAGGGTGTCTTGCTGCTGGAGGAACACGATGTCTGGGGCCATTTGCCCGCTCCATCAGTACCAGGCCCCCTGGTCCAGCAGAGTGAAGGGTCAGAAGTTCCACAGTCACTCAAGCACCATGCAGTGGCCCATAGCCTGGTACCTGTACTGTCCCCCCATGGCATTCTCAGAGCCCTGCCCACAGTCCCTCCACCACTGGGTCCTCGCCTTACCTCTGGGATGTCTTTCAGGGTGTTCTCTCTAGGCTTTCACTGGAGCTCAGCTTCTGCACTTACCCCCAGTGTAGGGGACCAAGGCTTGCAGAGCCCCTGGTTCAGACAATAGGGGCAAGGCCTGGCCCAGAGTCTCAGGCCAGTTTGGGGACTTCAGGCCTGAGGGTCCCCCTGTCCCAGAGCTCAGAGCAGGGCTGCTCAGGTGTTCTGGAAAACTATCTGGCTGGTGTCTGGACTGAAGGGCAGAGCTGACAGAGGGCTAAAGGTCTGGAGGCTGAGCCCCTCCTAGGCTTGGGGCAGCAGGTGCCCCAGCAGCTGCAGCTGCCATGTGACATTGACCTCTGGATGGTGGGGGGTCTAGAAAGGGGCTCTCCTGTTGGGGGAGTGGAGAGGGAGTAAGGCCAATGTCTTCTCCAAGCTGTCGTCCCTCATCTGGGCAAGAGCCATCCCATTCTGTTCAAAGGGACACGAACTCATAACTCCCCTGTGGTGAAGCAGGACCAAGGGCTTGGGTTTCCCATTCCTTTACTCCTGGAGGACAGGACATAGCTGGGCCTGCTCTCCTCGCCATGTCCACTCCAGGCCTGGGAGACCCTGGCCCTGTGCCCACCCTTGCTTCATCAGGAACAGCCAGAACCCAGGAGGAGAGTTTGCCCTGGTCTTGTTCCCCTTCAGTGGCAGTGTTACCAACCTAGGCTTTGGGAAGAGATGGTGGTGGTTTAGTTGCTGTTGTGTCTGACTCTTGCAGCCCTGTGGACCGTAGCCCCCCAGGCTCCTCTGTCCACGGGATTTCCATGGGATTTCCCAGGCAAGAATACTGGAGTGGGTTGTCATTTCCTTCTCCTGGGAATCTTCCCAACCGAGGAATCGAACCTGGGTCTCCTGCATTGCAGGCGGATTCTTTACCAACTGAGCTACGAGGGAAGTCAGGAAAAGATGAGGCTCCCAGGTTGGCAGGGTTGGGGCCAAGCAGCTCAGAGAGGATTGTACCTTGGGCTCAAAGTGTCAGAGGGACACTGGGAGCCTCAGACTGAGCACAGGGTAGCCCATCCATGAGGACTGGGCCCCCAGCTTTGCCTACCACCTGCCTTTCCCCTACTCCAGGCATGGGGGGAGGCCCCTCCCCTTCCCCTCACCCTACTGTGCTTTCGGGAACCTCCTCCACCTCACAGCAGGGCCTGCTCATACCCACCATCCCTTCACTCACTTTGTACCAGGAGAGAACAAGACACACTCTGTGTACTGGTCCTCTATCACTGCGGTAACAAACTTCCACACACTTGGTGGCTTAAAGCACCACCAAGTTATTACTTAACAGTTCCATTGTTTAGCAGTCTGACACAGGTCTCCCCAGGATAAAACTGAGTTGTTGGCAGGGCTGTGTTCTGTTATGAAGGCTCTAGAGTAGGATCCGGAGAAGGCGATGGCACCCCACTCCAGGACTCTTGCCTGGGAAGTCCCATGGATGGAGGAGCCTGGTGGGCTGCAGTCCATGGGGTTGCAAAGAGTTGGACACAACTGAGCGAATTCTCTTTCACTTTTGATTTTCATCCGTTGGAGAAGGAAATGGCAACCCACTCCAGTGTTCTTGCCTGGAGAATCCCAGGGACGGGGGAGCCTGGTGGGCTGCCATCTATGGGGTCGCACAGAGTTGGACACGACTGAAGCGACTTAGCAGCAGCAGCAGCAGCAGAGTAGGCTCTGTTTCCTTGCCTCTTCTGGTTTCTAGAGGCTGCCCACATTCCATGGCTGGTAGCCCCATTTATCTTTAAAGGCAGAAACATCACATCTCTCTGACCTTCCTTCCTTCATCACAGCTCTCTAATCCTGGCCAGGAAAATTCTCCACTTTTAAGGACTCATGATTAGATTGGGCCTATTGGCTAATCTCCTCATTTCAAAACTCTTAATTAAATCTGCACATCCCTTTCTTACCAAGAAGGGTAATATATTCACAGGTTCCAGAGAATAGGCCGAGGACAACTTTGGGAAGTCGTTACCCTGCCCACCGCACCTGTGGTCTGGCCTGAGACCACTGAAGTGCAGGGAGAGAGCAGTGATGAGCTGAGCAGGAGGCAGGAAGCAGGCCTGTGGGGCCCTTCCTCCTCATTAGGACCAGGTGGTGAGTGGGTGGTGGTTTTGGGGTGCTCAGTTGTAAGATAGTATCTTAGTTCCCACCAGGGCTCCACAATCCAGTCTCCCTTCCAGCAGGATGGGGCACTGGGTTGAAAGTCTGCCCAGGAATCCACTTTGGGCTCTCAAGTGGCTGGTCATACCCTTTTTTTAGTTTGGCCTCAGAGAACTTCCCCCTCTGCCTAACTGGGCAGCCTTTCTCAGGACCAGAGTCCCTCCATTAGATCTTCTCCCGGGCTCCAGAGTCCCTGAGCAGCCCAGAGGACACTGCCCTGAGGGTGGGTCTCTCTGGAGGGGGTGGGCACTCTTCTTTTTAACCCATGATTGCCTGTTGCCCTTGCCAGAATGTGGTACCAGGAATCTGCATGGTTTGAAGGTGTCTCCAGAATTCTGATTCTCAGGGTTAGGGGTGGGGGAGAACCTCCCCTTCCTTCCTCTAAGAGATGGCAGGATGAGGGGCCAGGTCCCTGCTTCCACACCCAGAAACCAGCACCATCCCTCCCTATGGTTCTGAAGACTTCCTGTGTGTAGGGAGGGGTTAGCTGGGCAAGTTCTCCTGGGACCCACTGGTTCCTTCTTCTTGTCCTGGAGGCCCTGCTCCTCTGGGGCTGGAGAGGCTGCTGAGCAGGCTGGGGCACTCAAGTGGGAGGTAGCAGCATCCACATTTGGATGCAGACACCCCAGGCTTTGGGCTTCTGCCAGCTGCACCCCTTGCTAGGATAGTGGCAGGCACAGAGGCCCCAGTCCAGAGTAGACTAGCAGAGCTCCTAACGGGCCGAAAGCAACCCTGACACCTGGGGGGCCCAGAGAGACCCAGCTCTTCTTGTCCATTCCAGGCCCCAGGCAGCTACACCTCCCTGTAGGAGAAGCTCCGAGAGGCTCACCTGCCACAAACGCTTGTGCTGTGTGAGTGTGCTCTGAGACCCCAGGGACTGCAGTCCGCTAGGCTCCTCCATGGGATTTTATAGGCAAGAATACTGGAGTGGGTTGTCATTTCCTCCTCCAGGGAATATTCCTGAACCAGGGATCGAACTTCCATCTCCTGCATTGGCAGGAGGATTCTTTACCACTGAGCCACTGGGGAAGTTGCCCTTACGAAGGCTTCTAGTCCTCTGATGTGGCTTCTCTGGTTGGTGCTGAGCTGTGAAAGGGGCCCCCCAGCCTCCATGGCCTTTGATTCCTTCCCTGACATGACCCATACAGGCAAGGCCCTGCAGCTGGGACTTCAGGGCTCTGAGCGAAAGTTGGGCCCATTCTAAGCTTGCTGGGATCCCCTGACTGAGATGAGGCCAATAAAGGCCAGCTCTCAGTTCAGTTCAGTTCAGTCGCTCAGTCGTGTCTGAGTCTTTGTGACCCCATGAATCGCAGCACGCCAGGCCTCCCTGTCCATCACCAACTCCCATTCACTGACTCACGTCCATCGAGTCAGTGATGCCATCCAGCCATCTCATCCTCTGTCATCCCCTTCTCCTCCTGCCCCCAATCCCTCCCAGCATCAGTCTTTTCCAATGAGTCAACTCTTCGCTTGAGGTGGCCAAAGTACTGGAGTTTCAGCTTCAGCATCTAGGAGTTTGCAATTAGACAGATGCAGGACTCAGGGCCCGCCCCTTCCCTGCCGCACAGGCAGCACACTCTGGTGGATCCCAACTCTGGCCCAGGCTCCTCGCAGCCACCTTTTCTTGCCTCTGAGCCCGGTTTTACACTTGGTATGCCAAACCTTCCCACCCGACCACTCCCCTCACCAAATCTTTCCTGTCCTGTAAGCTCCGGCCTCCAAAACCACCCTGATACCCCTGGCTGGCCTCTCCGAGCTGCTCAAATTAAGCCCCTCAGCTCGACTTTCAGTCCTCTACCAGCCTGGCCTTCTGACTCCCACCCGGCGCTCAGCATCCTCTCTAAAGCAGGTTCCTTAGTTGTCCCAAAAGAATGGGTTACCCTTTTCAAATAAGCTATTTCCTGCCAAGTTGCCCCTTGCCTCCTCCAGGCAGCACAGCCTTCCCTGACTATCTCAGCCCTGTCAATGTCTCAGCCTTGTCAATGGCACACAGGTCACCATTTAGTTGTTCCTAATGAGCCTTGTTATATTTAAAACTTTTCACTTTCACTGAGCCTTGTTACATTTGTTCATATCCTTAGGTATTGCCTATTCTAGGACAGGGCCCACAAGACAAGCTGATGGGTAGACAGGCAGTCCTAATTCCCAGCTCCACGAATCCTCCCTCTTAATGTCCACCCCTACTCCTTTCTGAGTTGTTTAGGAGCTGACTCAGGCCTGGCCTAGAGAACTGTTAACTTGCCTGGGTTCCCATTCACCTCCGATCTCTGTCCCTACCCGGGAGAAAGGCAGGCAGAGGCTGCAGCAGCTCACAGACACATAGGCAGGCTGAATCTTGAGTGCACTTTATTGGGCCTCTGGGCCTTCAAACACTGTCCTCGTCGATCCTGGGGTGCCCCCTCCCCACACTGCCAGCTGCACTGCAAGGGAGGTGGGTGGAGGAAGCACCTCTGGAGCGGCTCGTTTGCTCTGAAGGCTCTTGGGGGATGCTGGGGCACAGTATTGTGTCTCTCCCCTACAGCCCCCATCCCACCCCCAGTAGCTAGACCCTCCTTGGGGTAGAGAAGTGGGGATGCCTGGGCCTCCAAAGCAGGAAGCTGGCCCCAAGCCAGGTACCAGTTCCTGCCTAAAATGGGGCAGGGGACCATGTGCACAACTTCAGGGGCAATGGTGAGGCAGACAGGGTAACACCTGACCCTGCTGCAGAGAGGGCCAGGCCGTCCTGGGAGCCAGGCTGGCCCTTCCCAAGCCCAGAGGAGCCAGTGGTTGGCGCAGTGAGGTTCAGCCTGCTGAGGCTGGCTGAACGGCCAAGATGGGCAGCCAGGTCACCAGTCCCGCTCGGCAGGTTCTCGGTAGGGCAGGCCTAAGAACCTGAAGACATCCTTCTCAGTGGGGGTGGGCAGCACTTGGCCAGAGCCCACCTTGAGGCCTTGGGCACTGCGGACCACAGCTGTGCTGAGGGCACGCTCTGACAAGCTCATGCCCTTGGTCTTGGCCAGAGCCCGCATGGAGCGGTTGAAGTGGGCAGAGCCGGTGAAGTAGAGCAGGGCGCAAGCGAGCTCGCTGTAGGGAACGACGATGATGTCTAGGCGTCGGTGTCGCCGCCCTGGCCCTGGGAGCCGGCACACACCCAGGTACTTCTGCTGCTGGCCGTTCTCCTCGTGGCTCACCAGGTCATCCGTCAGGAACCCTGGCCCAACACAGGAGGGCGCTGGCAGAGCAGGGAGCCAGGGCCTGGGCTGCCCAGCCCAGGGCCGTCTGACCTCCCAGGCCTCTCCTGATTATCCCTGGGTCCTCTGTCCCCAGCCTGTCCATTTATTTGCAGGCTTTCTTCAGGCCTGTGTCCTTTTCTATAGAATATGCATAGTAATTCCTCCCCATGTCCCTCCGCCGCCCCGGCTACACTGGGGGCATGGAAAGATCCGATGAACCCTTGACCTGCAGCACCTCTGGGAGGTGTGAGGAGCTGATTCATCTCTTCCCTGCAGTGGCTCTGGCCCCAGGGGAAAGGTGGGTTCCGGTGGAGCAGCCTCCCCTGCTTCCAGCCTAGAGATGGGAACTTTGAGGCTCTCCCGCCTGGGGGCCACCTTGCCCCTGCCCACCTGCTCCCCTGGGGGTGGGGCTTATACCTTGCTGCCGGAGGCTGTCCAAGAGGCGGCTGAAAACGCCCTGGTGAGAGTGGCCATCCGGGTGGGTGAGCAGCACGTCCATGTCACCACAGGTTGCCTTTCCCCGACGGTATGAACCACATGCCACGCACAGCAGCCCGGGGTTGAGGGCCTGAGCTGCTTCCCGGACCTGGGGGAGGACCGTGAGGAGGATGAGGGCTATGGGCCTTCCCTGTTGGAGGAGCCCACACACGGCTTAGGTTCCAAGCTAATCCCTGGATGCAAGGTCCAGCCTGAGGGAGAGAGCCTCAAGGAACAGAAGAGGAGCTCCATCCACCCTGGGGAGCAGTTCTCTAGCCTTGCCGGGACAGAAGACAGGAAAACACGCTCACACCACTGGGTGCAGCCCGGGGAGAGAGAAGGCCGTGCTCGGATTCTGAGGGAAGCTGTGGCTCTTTCCCTCTAGAGCTCTTCAAGAGCAGACAGACATACCTTCTCTGGGGTCTGTCCCAACCCATACACCCAGGTGTGTGAAGCTCCACTGGGTACAGAGGGCCAGGTGCCAAGGAGCCCTCAGCCAGGTCTCAGCAGCCCCAGGTATCTTTGGATTCAGAGCTAAAGGCATAGTGTGTGAGTTGGGGCTTGAAGCCTGACAGGTGGTTGGCAGGGTGCCCCTGGTCCAGGCCTCTGGGGAGATAGAACCCAGAAATACAATTGCATGTGTAGGGAAGGAAAGGAGAGAGCAAAGAGGGAGGGAAATCTGAGCCAATGGTCACATCCTTACTTGGAGGAATGGGGCTCGGTGTGGAGGGAGCTGAGGCAGAGGGATCATGGTACACTGAGTGGCGGGGGGACTGAGGGAGGTTAAGCCCACTAGTCTCCACACCAGAAACACTGAGGCCTTTCGTATGCGGATAGCTTCCCAGTCTCCACTGCAGGACACTGAGATTTCTGGGACCCTGGATACCTCAATTCTCCTGACAGGCAGGCTTTGCTAATCCCCTCAACCCCCTTCTTGAGAGAGTGGGAGGAGGCCTAGGATGAATAATCCCATCAAAACCTCCTAAAGCTGGAGACCTTAAATGGGGAGAGTGGGCCCTTCTGTTCCAGTGGGGAGCCACTTCTGTTCCAGTGGGTTGGGGCTGGAGGCTCTCTGGGGCATTCTCTGGGCCCAGATACCGTGGCTGAGTGACAGGTCATCACTGGCACTAAGGCCCAGTGATGGGTGGACAAAGGCGCTTGCCTGTCCATCTCACACCAGCCTCATAGTCATGTGACTGGGAGAAGAGCTGGAGGGTGATTTCAGCTAAGCTGGGCCTGTCTCCAGGGAGTCCTGCCGCATTAGAATCTTAGGCCATAGTGAGCAAACCAGCCCCTAACCTTAACGCCAGCTGAACAAATGATACATCTCATGCTAAATGTACTCTAGTCTCCCTCTAATCTAGGTTTTACATGAATTTAACCCCTAACCCAACTCTAAACCAAACCTTAATCTTGGCCAAACCTTATTTCTAGGACAATCATAAATTCTAACTAAAAGCATCCAACACTAAGAAAACTCTGCTTCTAATTCAGGTCTAACCTTAACTTGACTCTGGATCTAGCTTTCCTCTAACCCCAAACCTAATCCTACTGGTATTGTGCTTTTACACCAATTCTAACCCAAACCTTGAAACCAGCCTTCGGAGGGCTGCAGAAGGAATGTACTTCCGAAAAGAGATATACAACTTTGTGCATTTTTACAGATTGTGGACAGAAAAGAGTCCATGATTTTCATTAGGTTCTCAAAGAAGTTTGTGAGTCAAAAAATGTTAAGAACCTCTGCCCTGATCCACCCTCCCCTAGCCCAGTTCAAATCCCAATATCTTCAAGTAGTTCTGACCATAATCCAGCTCTGATCAAGCCCTGACGTTAACCCAGTCCTAACACCATCTGGCACCTAAGCCAGGGCTAACTCTGCCTGATACCGAGACCCCTACCCCAGAGAGCTAGTGTGCAGCCCCTCCCTACCTAAGCCAACTTGCTCTTTGCCCACTAGTTCCAGTCTCCCGTGGCCCACAGCTTCCTCTGCCTGCTGGGCTCCCCCACTGAGGGATCAGGAGTTCCTGGCTTTGAGCCAGGCCCTGACCCTATAGCAGTGGCTCTCCTCACTGCCCTGGGACACCTGCTTACTGTCTGCTCAATCTCTGCAGCCTCCTCCCTGGGCATGCGGTCTAGGAAGTCATCATAATGCTTCAGGCCAATGGCCTGCTGGGTAGTCAAACAGGCGTGGTTTCGGATGTCTTCTAAGCTCCGGAAACCCTGAAATAAAGAAGCCAGATGGGAAGGCTATGAGGATCCAGAACCAATGAAGAGACAGTGAATAAGCAGACACACAAGGTTTTCATCATCCCTAGACTCCAAGGAAAGCATGAGGCAGGAGCAAGCCCAGGGTCTGTAATCAGTGGGACTTGGGAAAGGCACAGGGCATGAAAGACACACCTCAATCCAGCCCTGCCCCAATCCTAAAACACTCATTCATCATCTCATCAATCGGGGTGATTCTGGGCATGGCTGGGTTTGGGAACCACTGTTCTGGATTCTCAGCCCCTAGGTCTGGTCTGCTCAGGAAGGCCCTTGTTTTTCTGGGGGACAGAGAAATATACTTCTTGTCTCTGCCTACACCACAGACTAACCCTCAAGGATACCAAACAGGGTAGTTCTGAGAGGCAAGAGAGGGATCTCCACGGGCCCTGGTCCATTTGAGAAGTGATCCCTCTCTAGTCTGGGTTCATTTTCATCAAAGCATAGGGCGAGAGAACTGTGGGACAGGAGCTCTAAGATACAGTAAAACTGAAGTGGGGGCTAGGACAGGGTGTGACCTGATTGTACCACATCTGGGCAGTCTTGGTTCCGGCTCCCCAGATGTTGGAGAAGAGCTCTAAGACAGGCACGCTTTCGCTGATGTGGTCCAGCTTCCGCAGATGCCCGCTCTCCAGGATCTCGACAATCTTCTCAGCCATCCGCTTTCCAATCCCAGGGATGCCAAAAGCCTCCTAGAGGAAGAGGAGGCAGAGGCAGGAAGGAAAGGTGAGAGGGAAGGAAAGGTGAAAAGATGGGAGGAGTAGAGTCAGCAGTGGGGAAACTGACTCCTTTAGCAGATGAGTAAAATCCACTCTGGTTGGTGGGCAACTGATAGCTGTGTAAAGCCTGGGCACAGCTGAAGATGAGAAGTCTGACTGGAGTGGGCTGGGTAACTTGTCTGCTGGTTCCCTAAGGGATGGAGCTCAGCACAGGCAGCAGAGGAAGGGTAGCAGTGATGATACTGGGCAGCATTACCACAGCAGGGGGGCCAGTGTGAGGCTTTACCCTGTTTCGGGTCCTGCACTACATGGGTCATCTCTTTGAGTCCTCACGGGAACACTGTGTTTGTTACTATTCCTAGTCCCTTTTTACTCAGGAGGAGACTGATGCTCAGAGGATTTGAATAACTGGCTTAAAGTCAGGCAGTCAGTGGATAATGGGAACCAGAATTCAAACTCTGGCCTGTTGATCTTCAGAGACTAAACTTTTAAGCAACTTTTTTATTATGGAAAAACTCAAAAGTAAAAGAGTATACTGGACCCCACAGACCCAACACCCAGCTTTTATAATTATCAAGATTTTTGCCAAGCTGCTTTCATTAATCTCCCTGTTTTTTTCTTTTGTGAAAGTCCCAGACATCAGAAAATGTTAAGCCCTCCACCTGACCCCCACTATAGAAGACCCCCACCCAGGCCCCCACATGTCCTCCCCTGGCCCCCAGGTACCTGGTAGGAGCTGACAGGCTTGTGGAAGCTCTTCAGGGCATTGATGGCCTTGGCATAGCCCAGGGCCCTCCACTTGTCTCCCTGAACGCTGTAGGCTTTGGCCAGTACTTCCAGCTTCTCTGTGATATGGGGGTTGTAGTTGATCGCCTTCTGGCTTGAAGGCTGTGCACAGACCCACTTATCCAGGCCCTCGGGGGCTGGGCTAGGCTCATCATCTCCCTCAAAGGGGGTGGGGTAGCGGCCGCTGATCAGGGCTTCCAGATCAGCAGCACTAACCTGGGTCTCTTCCCCATCACTGGTTTCACCATCAGAGCTGGTCTTGAGATAGGGAAGGAGAAGAGACAGTAAGTTCATGCTGCCCATGAAGAGGGCTCCTTCGAGGTGGGGGCTGAGTTTCCTAGTCAGACCCAAGTATGATGCTGGGTTTTCTGCAACAGACCTGGATCTCCTTAAGTGTGGGGCTGTGTTCCACCTGGCTTCCTCTAGTGCCCAGCCCTAGGATCCCCAGTGAAATGTGGTAGATAGGCAAATACAGGAGTGATGAATGCTGGGAAGAATTAAAAGACTTCTCAATAAAGACACCCCTCCTCTCTCAGGGGCCTGGAACTTTCTGAACACCAGGCTCTCCCTGTTTCTGTGATCTAGTTCCCAGGAGAAGGGAGCCATGGGGGCTGGGAGGCTCCTGACCTGGGGAGCCATGGGGGCTGGGAGGCTCCTGACCTGGGCTTGGATGCTTGCAACAGCATCTGTCCTCCAGGAAGGAGATACAGGTCTGGTGAGAGGTCGGGAAGGAGACAGGGCTGTCCTGGGCTGAGCCTCACCGGCTGCAGGAGGCGTAAAAGAGACTTGGTCTGCCTTGCTGAGCTGTGCTTGATCCAGGTACCTGCAGGATGGTGATGGCAGGTTAAGACACCAAAGTTTCACCCCATATCTGTTTCCAATCCTTCTCGACTCTGAAATCTTTTTTTTAATGTGTCTAATTAAGACAATGAGAGTTTAATAGCTCAAGAAAACATTTGAGGAAAGACTAGGACCAGCCCACCTCTTGGGGGTGAAGATGCCGAATCCTGCTGTGTCCACCAGCCTTCTCTCCTGCAGGCACAAGCTGAGCCAGGCTGACTTCACCAGCTGAGCACCTGGGGGCAGCTGGGGCAGTCTAAGGAGGCGGAGGGCTCGCTCACAGTCCATGCCTTCATCCACCACAATGTGAGTGACCCCTGGGGCCTGAGCAGGGCATATCTGGCCACCATGCTGGACAATCTGCTTCTCAAAGAGTTCTGCCCGGGCTCTCCCAATGCCGGTGGGCACAACGTGCACCCGCAAGGAGCTCAGCCACTCTGTGGAGGGGGCATCCAGACGCCTGCTGTCATACTCTCAGACGTGATCCGAATGAACCCTTCACAGTCCCCTTCCCCCAGTCATTTTCCACCCTGCCTTCTGGGGATTCCACCACAGTATACAGTTAATTTCCTCATGGGCTATCGCCTGATGTAACAGGCAAAGATTCTGATCTGTCCTGTTCCCTGATGTAACCTAGAACTGTGTCTGGCAAATTGCAGGGAGCCTATAAATCACTTCATTTGATCATTTATTCTTTCAACACATATTAATAGACACTTATTATGTATCAGGCACAAGGCACATGCTTTGCTACTACAGGCCTCACAGTCTAATAGATTCCCCTCTCCCAACCCGGCCTACCATGTAAGTTTTTGCCATCTATTTGTCACTTTGGCTGCAAAATAGCATAACTCTGGGGACCTGAGAAGGATCCCCTCCCCTCACCAGCAGGCAGCGTCCTAGAGGAAAGAATCCTACTGATCACTTCCTTAGGGACCAGGGAGTATTTTCTGAGTTATAGAGGCCTCGGCGTGTGGTAGAAGATGAAACAGCAAGTCACCTGTCAAAGACTGGGGACCAAGTTTAGGACAAGGGAGGTACAAACAAACCTGCAGGCTCTGGGTGGGCAGAGTCAGCTGTAATATCTGATTCTGGGCATGAAAGATGTAAGAAGCCTGAGGCTCAAGCACATGAAGGTCCTCAGGGTGGGTCCACTCACCTCCTGCTTCTTCTCTGTCTTCCCTCTTGGCAATCTTTGCAAGAGTTTTTGATGATGGATTGGTGTGAATTTTCTTCCGCTTGGGAAATGCCTTCAAGATGCCCCTGGGGTCCATTGAGGTATGGCTGGATCCTAGCCTTTCTGTTGGAGGGTTGATCAGGGCAGTTGTCATGTGCAACCCAGACTTGGGGCTCCCCAACCCTTCTATGAAGGTGGGGTCTCTACTGACAACAGTTTGGGGACAGTAGCCAAGTTCCCAGGAGTCTCACAAAACCCAGCTAAACTTGGCTTACCCTAGCTCTACACATGGACAAAGGAGCCTGGTGGGCTACAGTCCATAGGGCCACAAAGAGTCAGACACTACTGAAGTGACTTAGCATGCATAATCACCAGTCTTTCGGAATACTGGGGAAAATAAGAAGAGTGGAAATATCCAGGGAACTTTTGAAGGGGGAACAAATGACATCATGGGCTTCCCTGGTGGCTCAGATGGTAAAGAATCTGCCTGCAATGTGGGAGATGGGAGTTTGATCCTAGGGTCCGGAAGATCCCCAGGAGAAGGGAATGGCTATCCACTTCTTGCCCGGAGAATTCCATGGTCAGAAGAGCCTGATGGGCTACAATCCATGGGGTCCAAAGAGTCAGACAGCACTCAGCGACTAACACTTTCACTTTCAAAGGGTATCATTCCTCAGGGGGCTGCTTTGACGATTAACTGTGCAGTATCTGCTCCTGCTGCATCCCACTTGCAAAAAGCTTTACGAAAACGAGATGCCAGACTAGGAACGGGCTATCTTTAGGAAGGACTTGGGCTTCCAAAAGGAGTGGGAATTGGTGGTAAGGGCGAGGGGGAACCTGTATATCTTTCTCTACCCCCATCACAGGCCCGCAGAGGAAAACGGGGAGGGTGGGGGTGGCTGGTGGAGTTTAGGGAACCGGGGTGGGGAACGCCCTGCACCTGCTCTGGTCTTGGACCTCTCGGCAGCGGGACGCGCAGGCCCGCAGCTGCGGGGAGACGCACGGCTGCAGCAGGTGTGGGGCGCCTTCCGGGACTGGGGAGTCTTGGCCTCACAGCTGGGGGTGGAGAAGACGCTGGCAGGTGTGAGGCACCCGCCGCGAACCGCAGCTGCCGCGCGCCAGGGACTCCCGGGGTGGGGCTAGGGGAGCGCTGGACTGTCCGGATCCTGTCCTGAGGATTCCTCCCCACTCCCCAGATTTGGTACAGAATAGGGTCAACTCCGGACCCGATGGGTCACGGGGGATGGACAGGCATAACCCACTTACCAGAGCAGCCAATGAGAGCAGACGGAGGGCGCGGGGTTCGCGGGGTGGGACCAGGCTAATACCCAGAACATCTTCCGGGTCATACGGAAGTGACCCTAGGCGGAATGGTTGCCATGGCAGTGGCCAGGCACGCGGCTCGTTGGAGGGAAGATGGCGGTGACCGGCTGGCTGGAGAGTCTGCGGGCGGCAGAGAAGACGGCGCTGCTGCAAGACGGTAACTCGAGGCCCCCCTCCCTCCCCCGAGAGCACCTTCTTCTTTTCCACCAGGGTCCAGCTCTCTGCGCTGGCGCCCCCGGGACGGGCCCAGCCCGGAGGGTAAGGCTGGAAGGTCCCAGCCTCCTGCCAGGGCAAGTTCTGCGTTTGCAGATGAAGAAACTGAGGCTCATATAGATAAGGCGACTGGAACACCCTTCTCTGAACACCCCTAGTTTCCTCCACACTACCTCGCCCCTTTCTGCGTTCTGTTACTAATAAATAATCCTTCCCATGTTCATTATGTCATTTGCTTCTCACCGCAGTCCCGAGAGGCTGTTTTCCACTCTGTTTTACAGAAGAGGAAACTGAAATCCAAGATTTTAGGTCGGCTGCAGCTCCCTCAGTCAGTCAGTGGTAAAAGTGGACCCTGACCTGGGATCCCGTGAACCCCAGTCTGGAGATTCTATTGCTGAAAGCTGCCTGGTGTCATAGAGACGCAGGACACCTTCGCTGTAGTTAGGACTTTGCCTATAATTTGGCGTGGGCTCCCCAGTCGGCCTCTTATATTTGAACCTCACTTTCCTCATCTGTAAAATGATGTGAACTGATTATCTCTGTTATCTCTGAGGTCCTTTGCACTTGTAATGTTATGTTTGTAAGTGAACTTCTAAATGTTCCTTGGGTCTTTAAAGGAGACAAAGCAACGCCTCCCGCCCCACTCCACCCTCTCCCACTTCCCCCATTCCTGCTGGTCCTGGAAGAGGTAGACACAGGGGTATGGAATTCTGACTTTCTTCCACCCTAGGATTGGCCAGTGCTTGACGGTCCCTTCCTGGACCCACTTGGCAGCCAGAATGAATTCGGTCTGAATTCCTTGTAGCTTTCAGGAAATTGGCAGGGACTGAAATCCACAGGTAGAGGCCAGTCAAGAAAGCTTGGAAAGTGAAATCAGCGGGTCATTTGCTCATTTATTCAGGCAGCATTTAGGGATGCTTTTACTGTGTGTCAGGTTGTGTGCTAGAGCAGATAGAAAAAGACATGTCTCAGGAGTTCCCATAGTGGTCAAGAAAAAAAAGGTAAATAAATGAGAGTGTATGTGTTAAGTAGAAGTTGGACTTTTCTATAGAATGCCATGAGAGCACAGAGGTGAAAATGGTTCTCTCAGGAAGATCTGACAGAACAGGTGATGTTCATGGGCCCTAAAGGATAAATAGGTGTTCGCTAAGTGGAGAAGAGGGGATAGTTATTCCACCAAGAGTAACTCACATGTGAAAACGCAGAAGTATGCAAGTGTGTGGATGATTTCTAGGGGCATAACAAAACATTTAGTGAGGCTGAAGCCTTGACTCAGTCAGTCCTGATATCTACCTACACTCTGTCAGGTCCTGGGTGCTAGGATGCAAGAGTGAATAAAAGGTCCCTTTTCTCAAGGAGTGTTAAGGGGAAATGGTAGAACATGAAAAGAAATTGCAGAGAAGTTGGAGTTGTGATAGAGCTCCTTTGCCAAACTAAAGATTTTGAACATTATCTCATAGGACGGTGGGATTTGTTTTTATTGTAAGACGTACATAACATATAGTTACCATCTTAGCCTTTTTTAAGTGTAGTTTTGTGGCATTAAGTATATTCACATGGTTGTGCCCCCATTGCCACTATCCGTCTCCAAAACATTCATCTTCAGCTGAAACTCCATACCCATTAACTACTGACGCCTCAGCTGAGACTCTTACCCATTAAACACTACTCCTCAGTCTCCTTATCTTCGGCCCCTGGCAATCACCATTCTACTTTCTGTCTTCACAAGTTTGGTTACAGCACGGACCTCATAGAAGTGAAGTATATATACAACATTCGTTGTTCTGTGACTGGCTTATTTCACTTAGCATAATGTCTTCAAAGTTCATCCATGTTGTTGCATGTGGAAATGAGGAAATGTCATTTGTTGCATGAGGAAATTTTGATTTCCTCCCTTTTTTAAAGCTGAATAACATTCTTCCATTGTATGTATGAATATACCACATTTTGTTTATCGACTGGTGGGTCAGTGGACACTTGAGTTGCTTCCACTTGTTAAAAAATTAATTTTATTAATTTTTAGTGGAGTGTAGTTGCTTAACAGCGTTGGATTTGTGTCTGCTGTACAGCAGAGTGAAATCAGCTACACATATATTCCCTCGCTTTTGGATTTCCTTCCCATTTAGGTCACCACAGAGCATTCTGTAGAGTATCCTGTGCATACAGTAGGTTTTCATTAGTTATCTATTTTCGCATAGTATCTGTAATATATACATATGTCAAATCTAACCTCCCAACTCCTCCCCAGTCCCCCCTTGACATCCATACATTTATTCTCTATGTCTGTGTCTCTACTTCTGCTTTGCAAAAGCATGTGTGTGTGCTCAGTTGCTCAGTCATGTCCAACTCTTTGCAACCCCATGGACTATAGCCCACCAAGCTCTTCTGTCCGTGGAATTTTTCAGGCCAGAATGCTGGAGTGGGTTGCCATTTTCTCCTCCCAGGGATCTTCCAAACCCAAGGATTGAACTGGTGTCTTCTATGTTAGCAGGCGGAGTCTTTACCACTGATTCGCATGGGAAGCCCTGCTTTGCAAATAAGATCATCTATACCATTTTTCGATATTTCACATATATGCATTAAATACATATTTCCTAACTCCACTCTGCATGACAGTCTCTAGCTCCATCCAGGTCTCTGTGAATGACCCAGTTGTGTTCCTTTTTGTGGTTAATATTCCAGTGTATAGATGTACCACAGCTGTTTTTTTTAAAAACTTTTGAAAGAAACGATTTATTTTGGACTGTGCTGGGTCTTTGCTGCTGCACGTGGGATTTCTCTATTGATAGTTACAACAATCGCGGGCTGCTCTCTAGTTATGGTGCACAGGCTTCTCGTTGCCGTAGATTCTGTTGTGGAGCAAGGCTTTAGTGCCCTCAGGCTTCATTAGCTGTGGCACCTGAGCTTAGCTGCTTTGCGACAATGTGGAATCTTCCCAGATCAGGGATCAAACTTGTGTCCCCTGCATCGGCAGGCAGATTCTTAACCACTAGACCACCAGTGACGCCCCTCTGCCACATCTTGATCCCTTCCTCTGCTGATAGACATCTAGGTTGCGTCCATGTCCTGGCTATTGTAAACAGTGCTGAGATGAACATTGGAGTACATGTGTTTTTTTGAATTAGTTTTTTCCAGGTATGTGCCCAGTAATGGGATTTCTGGGTCATATGGTAGTTCTGTTTTTAGTTTTTTAAGGAACCTCCATACTGTTCTCCTTAGTGACTGTATCAGGTTACATTCCCACCAACAGTGCATGAGGGTTCCCTCCTCTCTACCCCTTCTCCAGCGTTTATTGTTTGATGATGGCCATTATGACTGGTGTGAGGTGGTACCTTATTGTAGCTTTGACTTGCGTTTCTCTCATAGTGATGTTGAGTATCTTTGTTGGCCATCTATGTGCCTTCTTTGGATAAATGTCTATTCAGGGCTTCCATCCATCTTTTGATTGGGTTGTTTTTTTGCTATTGAGCTGCATGAGTTGCTTATATATTTTGGAGGTTAATCGTTTGTCAATCACTTCGTTTCCAAATGTTAATCTTTTTGCCCATTCTGAGGGTTGTCTTTTCATCTTGTTTATGGTTTCCTTTTCTGTGCAAAAGCTTTTAAGTTTAATTAGGTCTTTTTATTTTTTTATTTATTTCTGTTTTTGTTTTTGTTCTTATTTATTTTTGTTTTTATTCTTACTACTCAAGGAAGTGGGTTACTTCCACTTTTTTTTTAAACCGTAAATAACTACTGCCGTGAACATGTGGGCAAGTATCTATTCTAGTCCCTGCCTTTCACTTCCTTTAGTCGTAGGACAGTGTTCAAACAAATAATTCATCAACCAGGATTTTGGTAAGTTTTTTTGTTAGTGATATCACAAAACAACATTGTTTTTTCTCTCCCTAATCAAAACTTTAAAAAGAAAACAACAAACCCTAAAGTGTGAATATGCCTTGTTAGACCACTCCTAATCAAAACTTTAAAAAGAAAACAACAAACCCCAATGTGTGAATATGCCTTGTTAGACCACTCCTGGAGATCTGCCCTCCTGATGTGTCTGTGAGTGGGCAGAGGATGTGGCTATCTGCCCACCAAGAATCACTTCTCTTGATAATGAGAACCCAGTACACTTTTCCATAGATCATTATTTTTCCTGTTGAAAATTGTTGATTTATTCAATGATTGCTATTCCTGGTAATCCCATTTTATATTCACATACATGAGTGCATTTAGAACTGACTGAGCTATGAGGGAAGCCCTAAATATATATTAGAATAAAGTATAGATGAATATTATGATCTTGGGTAAGAGAGGATATTCTAAGCACAACTTCTGGATAATAACCACAAGTGAAGTGAAGTCGCTCAGTTGTGTCCAACTCTTTGCGACTCCATGGACTGTAGCCTACCAGGCTCCTTCCTCCATGGGATTCTCTAGGCCAAGGGTACTGGAGTGGGTTGCCATTTCCTTCTCCAGGGGATCTTCCTGACCCAGGGATCGAACCCACGTCTCCTGCATTCCAGGCAGATGCCTTAACCTCTGAGCCACCAGGGAAAGCTAATAACCACAAAGGAAAAAATAATTGACTATATAAAAAGTAAACATTTGTTTGAGAAAATCTGCTTTAAACAAAAAGGCAATTAAAACTGAGAATATTTGCAACATGTGTGATGTGCTTACTATATACAAAGCTCAATAAGATTAGTAAGAAAAAGATGAATACTGAAATAAAATAGGCTAAGGCCTGAACATGTAATTCACTAGAAATATGAGCAATAAACCCTTAGAACACTGTTCATCCTTATAACCTTAAAGCCTCATACAGATACCCTAGTATGGTTATTAGAGCCTCGACTTTGGCCTCAAGTGAGTTTAAGCCCAGGCTATCATTTCCTAGCTTTATGACCTTGAACCAGTTACATGATCTTTAAGCCTCAATTTTCTTTATTTGTGAAAGACAAGTACTGGAGGCACATAGGATTATTGTGAGGATTAAATGCAATAAAATATGGAAAGCGCCTGGCCCATAGTAAGCACCAAGTCCTGCTGCACCGACGACCAGACTCCAGGGAAGGAGAGGGTCAGGCCAGACTCTCTCAGCTACTCACACGCAGCACCTTGCACCCGCCTCCTGACAGCACAGCCTCTGCCAGCTCTGTGAGCCAAACAAATGATTAAGGGTGGTGTAACCAAGAGGCCTATGGAGAGGCCCTGCAAATTTGGGGGTGAGTGTCCCCAGAGTACAAATTCGGAATGCCTCGAAGAACAAGGTTCCGGGGAGTGAATGGACAGCAAAAGGCTTGGTGGCCTGGATGCAGTTGCAAGTTTTGGCTAGTGGCTCCTTCAGCTGATTAAGGGCCTTGGGGCTCTACTCATCAGGAATTCACTGGGTACCTGTCTGCTGGGCATTGGTACTGTCTCACTAAGGAGCCTGCCTGTCTGTTTACCTATCTGTAAAAATGGGAAATTATCTAGCCACTTTTAAGAATATGCTTAGGATTATACTACTGAGATGAAAGAGTTGGTCTCAGAGATGCCCTTGAATTCTTTCCTTTTTTTTTCTTTGAACATATGTTACTTTTGTTTTGGTATGAAATTGTTTTAACATTTGTTTTCTTTTAAATTTTTATTGGAGTGTAGTTGCTTTACACTGTTGTATTAGTTTCTGCTGTACAGTGAAATGAATCAGCTGTCTATATACATGTATCTCCACTGTTCTGGATTCCCTTCCCACTTAGGTCACCACAAAGCACTGAGGAGAGTTCTCTGTGCTATACAATAGATTCTCATTAGTTATCTATTTTATACATAGTATCAATAGTTTATATATGTCAATTCCAATCTCCTAGGTCATCTCATCCTCACTTCCCCTTGGTATCCATATGTTTGTTCTCTATGTCTGTGTCTCTATTTCTGCTTTGTAAATAAGACTGTCTATATCAATTTTTTCAGATTCCACATATATGTGTTAATGTGTGGTATTTATTTTTTCTTAATTCTGATTTCACTCTGTACGACATACTCTAGATCTGTCTCAGTTCAGTTCAGTCGCTCAGTCGTGTCCGACTCTGCGACCCCACGAATCGCAGCACCCCAGGCCTCCCTGTCCATCACCAACTCCTGGAGTTCACTCAGACTCACGTCCATTGAGTCAGTAATGCCATCCAGCCATCTCATCCTCTGTCATCCCCTTCTCCTCCTGCCCCCAATCCCTCCCAGCATCAGAGTCTTTTCCAATGAGTCAACTCCTCGCATGAGGTGGCCAAAGTACTGGAGTTTCAGCTTTAGCATCATTCCTTCCAAAGAAATGCCAGGGCTGATCTCCTTCAGAATGGACTGGTTGGATCTCCTTGCAGTCCAAGGGACTCTCAAGAGTCTTCTCCAGCACCATAGTTCAAAAGCATCAATTCTTCAGTGCTCAGCCTTCTTCACAGTCCAACTGTCACGTCCATACATGACTACTGGAAAAACCATAGCCTTGACTAGACGGCCCTTAGCCGGCAAAGTAATATCTCTGCTTTTGAATATGCTATCTAGGTTGGTCATAACTTTTCTTCCAAGGAGTAAGCGTCTTTTAATTTCATGGCTGCAGTCACCATCTGCAGTGATTTTGGAGCCCAAAAGAAAAAAGTCTGACACTGTTTCCACTGTTTCCCCATCTATTTCCCATGAAGTGATGGGACCAGATGCCATGATCTTCGTTTTCTGAATGTTGAGCTTTAAGCCAACTTTTTCACTCTGCTCTTTTACTTTCATCAAGAGGCTTTTTAGCTCCTCTTCACTTTCTGCCATAAGGGTGGTGTCATCTGCATATCTGAGGTTATTGATATTTCTCCCGGCAATCTTGATTCCAGCTTGTGCTTCTTCCAGCCCAGCATTTCTCATGATGTACTCTGCATAGAAGTTAAATAAGCAGGGTGACAATATACAGCCTTGACGTACTCCTTTTCCTATTTGGAACCAGTCTGTTGTTCCATGTCCAGTTCTAACTGTTGCTTCCTGACCTGCATACAGATTTCTCAAGAGGCAGGTCAGGTGGTCTGGTATTCCCATCTCTCTCAGAATTTTCCAGTTTATTGTGATCCACACAGTCAAAGGCTTTGGCACAGTCAATAAAGTGGAAATAGATGTTCTTCTGTCTAGGCCACTACAAATGGCCCAGTTTCATTCCTTTTTCTGATTAGTATTTCATTGTATTTATGTACCACATCTTTATCCATTTCGTCTCTTCTTTCAATGAAAGATGAAGTGATGTTCTTTCATTTTTTCAACCAATATTTAGCTGAGCTGTTAAAATATGCCAAGTACTATGCTTAACGTTTGGGAAACCGTAGATAGAGGGGATAAAATCCCTCTTATCTTAGTAAAGAGACAGGCACTAATCATCCAGAATTCACACAGACAGATGTGAGACTGTACCCAAGGTAAACGCCGTAGGGAAGATGCGCGGGCACTAATGTCATGTGCTGTGTGACAGGAATGGCATGGAGATGTGCAGAAGGCGGCAGAGTGAGGGGCACAGCTGGAGGGAGCTGCTGGTTGGGAAACCCAGTTCAGTAATCTGAGCACATAGGCCTGGCTTTAGGAACTGGGGAGAGAAACATAAATACGACATCATTCTTGAAACAGATACTTTTAAAAGTATCATACTATGTGATAAACGCTCCACTGTGGATATGAATAAAGCTCCAAGAAGGCATAAAGAAATAAGTGATGAATTTTGTCAGGTGGCTAGGAGTGATAGTTTTAGAAGACTTCCCAGTAGAAGCGACATTTCAGTTGGATTTTGAAGGGCAAGGAGGAGTTCAACAGTTGGGAAGAGTGGCTCAGACAGTAAAGAATCTGCCTGCAGTGCTGGAGACCCAGGTTCAATCCCTGGTTCAGGAAGATCCCCTGGAGAAGGAAATGTCTACCCACCCCAGTATTCTTGCCTAGAAAATTCAAGGACAGAAGAGCCTGGCAGGCTATAGTCCATGGGATCACAAAGAATCAGACGTGACTAAGCAACTGACACTTTTTTAGAGCTATTGCTTGTAGAATAATCAGCAGAACAAGGACGTGTTCAGGGAAAGCAAATGAGTCCCAGGACATGTCTTAAAGTAATGGTGGATGACAGTTGTCAAGGAGTTCGTGGGGGGCTCTGGGAAGATTTTTAATATGCCCATGGCTGTAGTGTTTCCCAGGCAGATCTCTGGATCTAAAGGCCCATGGCAAGAGGAAACCCAGGGGTAAGACCCTCTTTTGCTTTGTGCCCAGGGAGAAGAAAGGTGCATTATTTGTTCCCAGATGGGAAGGAAATGGCCGAAGAATATGATGAGAAGACAAAGGAACTACTTGGTAAGTGACAGGGGCCCCCAGGGGCCCTTAGAAACACTTGGGGTGACCTGAGCACAGGTAGACAGGCCTAGCTGAGGCTTCAAGAAGCTCAGCAAGTACATGTGGGAGCTCGGCCAGACTGAGGCCCTTGAGGCAGAATTGTTCCTGAGAATAACCCGAGGTCAGGGCTGGACACCAGAGATGCAGTGGGTGTCCACTTGACCAGTGAACCTCACTCCACCCCCAGGCGAATGAGAGTTAACCCTTCTAAGGTGTGATTGGGGGTGTAGAGAAACCATTGGGAAAATCTTCACAGAGAAGGTAGAATTGGAAGTAAGCCTTGTGGGCTAAGTGAAGGCAGCTTTCCCTGCACTTGTTTGGCTTAATTTTTGTTTTGTTTTCTGAAACCACATCAGGAACAAGCAAGAATCAGAGGCAGCAGCTTCTGACCTTGCCTCAGAGGCAGCTCTGTTAAATATGCCCCTCGCCTTGGAGAATGTCTGAATCAAAGGGAGGAGGAGGGAGAAATGGTGATTTTGTGGCATCATCGCTTTCATTCCTGCAGCCCTTCCTTTTCCTCTAAGAATAAGCTCATGAATAGAGGCTCCAGCTCAGATTTCTGGAAATTATTTGATTTGCTCATTCTCTGTTCTCAGGTATGCATATCAGCATTAACTGACTTCCCAAAGCTAGGTGGCTGGTTCTTTGACCCAGAGCCTGAGGCTGTCAGCAGTGGGAATTGGTCTCTTTATTAAGTTTCACCTGAAATGCTAAGACCAATGATGGAATCATGGGCTGGGTTATTTTCTTGTCATTATTCTTGACTTTAATTTCTTCCTGGGCCTGATGGACAGGTAGTACTGTTGAGGGAATTTCTTTTTCCCTTTTTCTGACAGCTCATAAATGTCTAGAACCGACAACATGGATCACACGGGTTTGCATTCTCTTCGTCTCCAGTCTTAAAACGTGTGTCCTGCGCATGCTCAGCCGCAAAGTGAAGTGTTGATCCTTCCTTATTATGAGCTGCTTGGGTTCCAGTCCCAGTTGGTTTAGTATGGTGCTATTAAAAAATCTTGATGTGTTTAGCATATGACACTGATTTGGTGGAAACCAATACAGTAGTAATATCCTCACAATACATTGTAATTTATAGCACTCCCAGGGGGTGACAGCCTTGGAATGCCTAACAGGGCATGAGCTTATGAAAGCAGAGGTCACGTGGGCTGACCAACACCATCACCAGGCCAGGGACTAGCCACAGCTCCTCTCTCTGAGCCCCCAGTGGCACTCTCTTCTCCACACAGAGCGAATAATAAAGCTATTGCTGCTGTGGCTATAAAAACAAACAAGTAAAACCCAAGGCCTCTTAGTTGTGCTTGGACAAAACTTGAAATGAAGAACAAGCCCAGGTTACTTCATTGGTAACATCCCACGTGAACCTGTCACTTTCCCTCGTGGCAGGTCAAGAAAGACGGTGGCCTCCTAACTCCTTTTTCTTGGAAGCAGAAATGGAGGTTCATAGGAGAACGTTGTTTGAGTAAGTCTACCTAAGGAGAGTAATGCTGTAACTTTTATTGGGCATCATGCTAAGTGCTTTACACCAGCCATCTTAGTTACAGCCCAGTGTGGTATGTAGGTACTGCTGTATTCATTTTACAATCAGGAAAACTGCAGGTTTCAAGAGGTTAAGCACCTTGCTCAGAATCACATAGCTGGTTAGTTACAGGGCTTGGGTTTAAGCCTAGGTCTGTGTGATGAAGAGCCCATGCTTTTAATCCACAACGGCACACTGTTGGGAGTTGAGAATATTTCATTCTGTTTTGTTTTTTTAACTAAATTTTGTTCTCCTCAGAATGGCCCAAGTAAAGACTGGTGGGAGCAGGACAGAGATTGGGCAGTGGGGAACACTCCGCTCAAACCACTGGGCCCTTTGAACAGCTGACCCTTTTCTTATTCATCTCCAACCACCCACCCCACGCCTGCCAGCTTGCAAAATACTGTTTGTTTTTAATTTTTAAGTATAAATAATCCCAGGGCCTGAACTGACTTTCACTTGTGAATTTGTTGAAGCAAAATATGGACAGGGTTTTTGTGGCTGTAAATGGGAATGGTTTCCATTTTTTATTTTTTTCCAGCTAATTATACAAATTGGATAATTGGTCAAACTGGTTTTCTGTCTGAAAAACCCAGAAAGTAATTTATAGAGAGAATTACCAATAGTGCATCTGTCTGGGTCAGACCCCTTCCACTTGGTGTTAATAACCATAGTAGTGTCATATTTTTTTCCTGCCCGCTCAATGCTATTCATTCCCACCCCCCACAATGAATGCTGTATGTGTATTCATAGAGAAAAAAAAACTGAAGGGCCCCATAACAATGATCGGAACATCAAACCAGCCCTAGAAGAACACAGCATGTCCAGGGGGGCCGAGGCTGAAGGGCAGGCCATCCCCCAGCGATTACATTCGGATTACCGGCTTAATCTGCTGTGGTATTTGACCGCCAGCCTAACCACCCCAGGCTGCATTTGGAGGATATTGAGCACTTTCATCCCCAAGCACTTCACCGGCTTTATAAATGACCCACTCGATTCCCTTCAGCCTCCTCAGGGATGGGACGTGGCAGCTGTTTAATAGCCACATAGCAATGTTACAGTGTTTTAGGGCAGAAAAGAAGAATCCTGCATCCAGTTTAAGCTGCAGGGAGTATTTAGGAAAGGGGAATGTAATTATCCACATTGGAAGTGGGCCAGGGCTTGGAGCTCTGGGGAAGGAGGCCTTTAGGACCTCTACTTTCCAGCCCACCTGAAAGACGGGGCCTCCTTTCAGCAGTCAGGGACATCAGCCTGCTTCCTGCTGACTTAGGAAAAAGGCCCCAGGCGCCGCCTTCATATACTCCCCATCAGACCCTTTACAGGGTCATTGAAAGTCTCCTTTCCAAGGACTGGCCCTGGCTCAGCCAGGAAGATATGACAGCGTCCCAGGGAGCTGCCCTGCACACACCAGTTTGGGTTTAACATATAATCAAATCAGAGTGACAGCAGGTGGAAACAGGCTTCTACTGCCGCAGGAGCTGTCCTTGAGTTCAGGAACAAAGACAGGACGAGAGAGACAGGACGAAGCGTGTATTTGCCTGTGTGCATCCACGCCCACAGCCATGGGGGCAATAACAAGGACTTCACCAAAAATCATGTATTGGCTCTTATCTCACGGGGGAATGAGTACAGAGACCTTCTTCATATTCTAGCAAAGAATTTAACCCCAAGGTGTTAAAAACGGTGAAACAGCCAAGGGTCCAAGTTTCTGTGACCTGAGTGGCTTTTAAGGCCAGCAGTAAGGAAACCAGTAGCTAACTTTCCATCTCCTTAGGGTCCTTTTGGGGAACGTGTCTGTTCCAAACCCAATTATTCCACAGATTAAAGAGTAGATCAGAATTGCCTTTCCTGGCCACACTGGCACTGTGCTTCAGGACACGTGATTTAACAAGGCCCATGATCACTGGACACCTCACTTGTCCAGCCTCAAATAATCAAGTGTTTTTCAGAAATTAAAATTTCAAATAATTGAAGCTTTTCTTTTAAATGCTAAAATTTTAAAAAGAAATAGAGCTTTTTAAAAAAAAAAACTAAAAATATCATATATGCTATTGAATGTTTTTGAGGAGGACATTGCAACCCACTCCAGTATTCTTGCCTGTAGAATCCCCATGGATAGAGGAGCCTGGCTGGCTACCAGGTCGCAAAGAGTTGGACACGTCTGAAGAGACTTAGCACAGCACAGATAAATATTTATAGAATACAAGTTAGCCATTTACTAATGATTCAGATTCTGGTCTTGGAGTTAGGAGACGTGAATTTTACCTCTGGATTTTGCAAGTGAGTGTCTCTTTCTGAGCCTTGGTAATTCTTTATACTCTTCCTTGGAGAGTGGTAGCAGGGGTTGAAGGAGAGCAGGCAGGGAAGAATGCTATTGCTCATTTGAAAGATAAAAGCATTGGACTAGACGCTTTCTAAAAGAACCTCCACCTTTAAGCTCTGTTTTGACTGTTCTTACATCAGGATCCCATCAGGGTCTAAGGATGCTTGTTTGCCCTCACACCAAATGGTCCCACATGCTTTTTAGTTCTGACTGTGTACTCAGTGTGAGCTGTCCCATCATGCTGTTGTCAGTATGCCTGGGAAAAAATTAATTTCCTGCCTTATTCTACACATAGCATTTTATACATGTCCGAGTAAGAATCTGGGAGTGATCTTTTCTACAGTATAGCGTGAGATACATGGGTCTGGTAAGTCGCGCTTAGAGGCATTTGTCATTTCTGAATTTGTAAGAAGGCTGCAACCCAGAAGACTGGCTTCCTAGTTAAGCAAGGTATTACGAGAATAGATTTAGATGTACTTCTAGTCACAGTCCAGTCACTTAAGAGAGAAGTATTTGTGAGGAAGAAAAAAAGTTGCCTATAAAGCATATTTCCAAGTTTTACTCTTCCTTATTAATTTTCATTATAAACTTGGAAATGTGTTTCTAGGGAGAGTTTCTGGCCCTGAGACATAATAAAATCACATTGCAGAATTCAGCAGACCTTATAAAAGCACATATTCAAGGGAAAATCCTCATTTTACAGCATACTTTTGTGTTCAGCTTGTGTGCCTTACTTAGAGCAGGGAGGGTGTTTGGGGTTTGGCACAGCTACTCAGAAGAAACCCATCCTGAGAATCGCACTCACCCCCCGGCCCAGAAAAGGAGCAACCGCCACAGGACACCGGGTGCTTTCTGAGTTGTTCAGCTCCTCATGGCAGCTCCAGGAAGGCTGCTGGCCACCTGGGAGACCCCCATTGCCTCAGGGACGGAAGGAGCCGAGCGGTCGCGCTTGGGAAAGCCCCTTGAGGCCACGGGCGTGCTGACAGCAGTTGGCTGTGACGACAGCAGTCGGCTGTGACAGGGCTGGCTGGGGTCCCTGAGCATCCCAGTGGGGCTCTCAGTGTCTGCTGCACTAGACTTTTCACTTAAAATCTCCATAAAAGTGTGGGCCTTACCGGAAAAAAACATTCTTATGCAAACATCTGGGCTGTAAAATAGAAATGATTATTTGCATTATAAAAGGATGATTCTACTCTATAAGAAATTTATGTTAGATCTTTTATAAATAATACATTTAAAATGTGTGTGCCTAGAATTTCCTGTAAATACAACTGTGGGGATGTTATTTTAAGCCAGGTACACCTGAAATGAGTAAACTTCTCAATTTGGACTTTCTGAGTCATGAGACAAATCTGCTTATCAGCTTTCACACTCTTAATTCATTCTTCCTTTGACTGTTTTTAGAAGGAAGAATGCACATCAACTCAGGCTTCTTGGGATCCATATTTTCCCTGTTACTAGTAGCCACCCTTTTCCCAACCTTCACATCATCCCTGTGCTTGAAGTCATACCTGGGGGTTTCTGAACTCCACTTGGCACCTTTCATAGCTTTAATTCTGTCTGTCTGGGCACCCTGATCTGTTCTTTACAAATTGTCTAATATTGAAATGCTCTTCTGAGATTTCAGGGGTTGTGAGGTCCCTGCTCAGATGGATAAAGTTAGTGTGAAGGCTTGTCACTCCCACTTTTATCCATCACAGGATAAAAGTGATGTCAGTGATTCAGCAGAAGAGAGCAGAACACCTTTCCTCCCCGTAATCCCACTGCTTCCTTCTCTCCTCAGTGAGGAAGTGGCGTATGAAGAGTGCCCTGGGAGCCTTGGGCCAGTGGCAGATTGAGGTGGGAGAGCCAGCGCTCCCAGGAGCGGGGAGCCTGGGGCCTGAACTCATCACGGAAAGCAATGCCAATGTATGTCTGTCTGTCAGGTGCCTTGGGGAGGCTGGGGGAGTGGGCTGCTAGCCCTCAAGGGCAGCCACCATGTCTTGTTCACCTCCTCATCTCTGGTGTGCCCACCTGGACACATTCCCTTGAATGGATACCCAAAGGGTTCTGGCTTAGTCATCCCAGAGCAGGGGCTCCAGGCTTCGTAGGTCACAGCAGTGGAAGCCTCAGACGAGAGCTGAGGTGCCCCCATTGTGTCCCCGGGTAGAGGTTTGTGGAGGGAAGCCATCCCTTCCTACCCCTCTCCAAGAATAGTCCTTGAATTGGATTTGCCTTCTGCAGCCCATATTCATGCGCAAAGACACCAAGATGAGTTTCCAGTGGCGAATTCGAAACCTGCCGTACCCTAAGGACGTTTACAACGTCTCTGTGGACCAGAAGGAGCGCTGTGTTGTCGTCAGAACAACCAACAAAAAGTAAGTGGCGTGGTAGGCACCTGCCTACTTGTGTATGAGCAAGGTGGGGGTGGGGTTTGACCTAGGGTTAGGACTCAGACGGTTCCCCACCCCAGAGGATAGAGCAGCCTCCTCTTCCAGCTCTGAGAGAAGCAGAAGGGCTTTACTACAGCCCTAGAGTAGGTACTAAAAGCTGAAGGGCTTTCTCTCTTCAGCCCTTGAATACTGTAATCAGAACCAGCTTGAATATTGTACTCAGCTCCATCAGGGCAGGGAAATTTGAACAATGAGTGTCTGGTCCAGTACTTGGCGTATGCTGGAGCTCAGTAAACATTTGTTGGATGAATGAGCGGATGAGGAAATCACCCAGCCACTGACTTGCGATCTTAGGTGGTTCTGCTGTAAGGTTACTATGCCTTGACCTCTGGCTGGCTCCAGTCCATGATGAGCTTGGGGCTGGCAGGGAACCAGAGCCTGGAAGGCACACCTGTCTGAGGTGGCAGTTACAGAGGTGTTTGGGAGCAGCAAACTTGATCCAACCCCCCTAGGGGGGTGTCCCTCGAGGGACAGGGAGTGGGTGCTTCTTGGAAGTCTCTTGCATGATGTTTCAAAGAGGGTGCTTACGGCCCTTTTCCTCCTCTTCTCATGGTCTGCTAGGGGCAGGCAAACTTTGAGGTTGAGGGGACAGAAGGTAACCGAGGTGGAGATCTGATCCTGGCGGGGCTGCTTCTGGGCTGATTATCTTGGAAATGCACTGATCTCGTTTGGGTTTCTGGAGCTCTGACTGACCACAGAAGAGAAGAGCCCAGTAATGACTTGGTTGTGAACTGAGTCAGAGGGATTGCAGTGTAGGACCAACTCCCATGAAACAGATTTAGGGCATTGAGATGGGAGGTTTTATGAGTTAATAGTCCACAGACTGTGAAGCTACCCAGCATGTCTCATGGGGTGCTCAGCTTAGGCCAGAGATGCCCCCTCTGGTTTACCTGGAGTAAGGAGGACCCAGTATTTGTCCATCCTCTCAGGCAGTGTGGTGCCAGCCTCCCCTCCTGTCTCTCTCAGGCCCATGATGCCACAGGGAAGCAGTGTGGCTCCCAGGCTCCCCTACTGCAGCCCTGGGTTCACCCTCCTCTCTGACCCCCATACCTTATCACTTTGGCAGGGTTAAGGGGTGGGGAAGGGGTGGAGATGAATGAATTAATTTCAGGATTATTGCTGTACATGCAGCCAGCAGCCCCTAAAGTGAGCCTTGTCTATAAAGTCATAATAATAAGGGTTTGCGTTTGTAAAGCACTTTATAGCCCTCAGATAAAAGGCAGTTTATTCCCGTTATTGTTCTCATCATTAACAGGAGTCAGTGCCTAAAGTAGAATTTAGCAATTTCAGACAACAGAGAAATTGCCTTTAGGAAAACAAACTCCATGCTTCAGCAAGCATTCCCTGGCGTCAGAGGCCCTGGGTCCAAACTAGGAACAAAAGTGCTTCTGATAGCACTTGAATCTGCAGCCCAGCAGTTTGTGGAGCTGGCTGCTGCCTCTCTTTTGTCCCCCAGAGGTCACTGTCGAATATAGATATCAAGCAAAAATGTGATTACCAAGGAACAAGAGAAGAGAGGCTACCTAGCTCACCAGAAAATTCATCTACAGGCCGGTCCTCTGGGTCCCATCTCCTGCACATATCCAACCATAGGTGGCACTGTTGGCCAGGCGCTCCACTCCAGCGCCCCGGGCAAGGGGAGATGTTGCTGAATTGCTGAACTGCTCGGGGAAGCCAGGTGGGATGGGAGTAGTGCCTCCAGAGGGAGCAGGACCAGGATCGGATTCCCATAGAGGGGAGAAGAGTATGTGAGTCTGCACTGAGATCTCCCTCAGTGCAGCCCAGCCTGGCACAGCACAGCCTTGGGACCCTCTGCTGGGAGGAAGGCAGGGGAGGCTGTTAAGCCCTCAACCGGCTCCTCCTGAGCCTAGTGGCACGTTCATTTTCTACTTGTAGTAGTAACATGTCCTGTACCTTTACTTCCTCTAAATAGACACAACTCAATGGCTATTCCTTTGAGCAGAGTTTAACTTTTTCAAGACACTGTAAAAATTTATTTTCTGATCATCACACCATCCAGTGGTGGACAGGGTATGTATTTTTATTCTTGTGCTGTATATGAACGATTCCGTAAGAATATAAAGTCAGCATGATGCACCTGACTTACTGGAGGGGATAGTGACAGTTTTAATGCCCAGGCCTCTGCAGTTTCCACCACACTGTGGCTTTTCTGATTTGATGTCCTTCACCTGAAGGTTCCATGTCTGCCCTGATTCTAATATTCTGGAATATGGTTATCAATAAAAGCCAGAGTCCCTGAAAAACTGGGTTTGCCACTTTTCTTGATGGAATTGATTCCAGTGAATTATGTCCTTGGTGTCAGGTAATAGCAAGAGATGAACCAGGGAAGGAAGAAGGTGCTTTTCTAGGATCTGATTGTGGCATCATCTGTTCCCAATAAGAATGCTTGTAGAGAGAGAAGGTTCTGAGCCTCAGCCTTAGAAGCTGGCAGCTCTAAGTGGAATGAGCTGGGCATGGAGTAGGAGGATGTCAGCTTGAATCTGGCCTCTGCCACATATTAATCATAGCATTTTTGGGCAAGGTTTCCTCATCTATCACAGAATACTCATGCATACATCATAGATTGTTTGGGGAATTAGAAAATTGTATATTGTACTCAGCCCTGTGGCCGGCCTGAGGAAATTGGAGGCCAATTCCAGTTTCTTTGGAAATTGGAGCCTGAAGAGAGTTTGGCTGATTTGACATTGGTAATACTAACTCTTTGGGAGTGTTAATAGGCATCTCTAGAAAAAAGAATTCTCTGGTCAAATAAGGTTAGGAAACTGAATTAAATGGGTTTCTCCTTGGTAGGACTTCTGAGAGCCTTAAATATGTCAATGTGCATTATAGGCAGTGGTGACCAGTTTGTCCGGAGTGTTGTTTAAGCAAGAAGGGAAGACACGCCCACTCTAAGGGACAGACTGACTACAGGCTTCTCTCGACCACTCTGGCCGAGCCTGTGTGCAGGTGTGCAGAGCACCCACAGGAGGTCTGTGGGGCCCAGCCCACGTGACTCCACGCCGTTCTGCTTCTACTTTCAGCTTCCTTCAGAGCCTCTCTCTCTAGGCCTGGTCTCTTGCGCCCTTTCTCAGTTCACTGCAAGGGAGAACAGGTTGGGAAGGGACTGGGAATGGGAAAGGGGATGTAGCAGAGAGAGTGATGCGGTGTAGTAGGTCATCTCTGAAACAGAGTGAAGGAGCTGTTTTTTTGCACAGGTTGGAGAGAGGTACCAGGTTAGCCTGTTCTGTTCCCAGTGACTTAAAAGTTCATCTGAGGCAGGTATTTTATTTGAAAAAGGAATCTGGAGGAAGAAACAGGCCCAGGAGTTAAGTGGCCTGCCCAGAGTCACAGGGCGGGGCCAGGAGTCCTCCTGAGAGCCCTTACTTCCACATACATCTTTGCACTTTTCCATTCAGAAAGGCAGGCCACTCCATGTTAGAGGGAGTGCTCAGGAGACCTACCTGGTGGTTGAACCCTGGGGGAGACCACCCCCCATCTCTGCCCCATCCTTGGAACCTAGACGGTCTGATCCTTTGAGGTGAGAATGGAGAGCTATAGAGGAGTCAGGAGGTTGAGGGGATTCTCACTGTAACAAGGGCATCTCCCTTCACCAGTTTTATGACATGGACAAGATACCTGACCTGCCTATGCCTGTCTCCTCTTCTGTAAAAGAGGATGGCAGAAGCAATCAACCCGAGAGCATTGTTCTGAGGAGTCAGTGCATGTTGAACAGTGCCTGGCACAGATTTAGAATTCATAAATGTCACCTCTCACGTGTGGCTGAGACCAAGGATAGTGAAGGCAGGTGGGAATGGGGGTTGTTGCACATCAGCTAAAAGCCCAGGGACTACCCCACTATAAAGGCTTAGCTTCCAGCAGAAACACAAGATTTCAGGCAGCGATATGGCCTTGCTTCTTCTTCATCCTTAAAGCCCCAGTTCACAGCTCTGGGACACAGTTGATGCCTAAGAAATTTTGCTGCCTGCCTAGGGCTGCCAGAGGCTGGGCGTTTGGACTTTCCTGGAAGCCCAGTGGGTCCCTCTCTAGTCCAGGCGCTGGTGAGGTGAACCATGGTATTCTCAAGGCAAATCCCAAGCCAGGGATGGAGATAAGGGGTGTGAGCTGTTTCTTGAGGAGAGAAAGTAGATGCCTCCTGCTCCCTTGAAGGCTGCCCATCAGGAGCACAGGCAGGTAGGCATTAAGGACGTACCACATTCTGCACAGCGAGGCCTTACACAGGCCCACTGAGTTCAGCTGAGCCGTGTGTGCCAGGCTGCGTCTCTCCCGCTTCTGCTGCTTGTGTATATTTGCAGGGAAGATGTTAACACTTCCTAACAAGCCTTTGTGTTCATCTAATCTCCGCTGTTTAACCTTTGACTCCCTCCCTATTATCAGTGTCTGCCACCTTTGCTGGCCAGACCAAGGGCCCCAGGAAGAGCCCTCAGCCTGGGCTGGCTAGGAGGAGGATGAGGCCGACATTCCATCCCGGTCTGCAGGCAGATGGATCGCCTTTCCCTGGGGCAGAGCTTTGGAAAATAAAGCAAACTTGTGGTGCCATTAGGATCCCCCAACCCCCACTCCTTTTGAACTGTCAGCCTTTAAGTAAACATTCTTTTCCTGCCATGGGTCCCAGCACCTTGGCGGGAGTGAGGAACCTGGGAGGAGAGGGGGCCCTGAGAGTCTTCACTGAACAAGGGATTTCAGCAGGGAGAACAGGGCAGAAATGCTGCCTTGATGTCAACTGAGTCCCCAGGGCATCAGGGCTTTTGAAGTGGACTGGGGGGAGCTGCCATAAGGACCAGGCCCCTCTGAAGTATTAAAAGCCCAGCCCTCTCCAGGCCCTCACTTGTGTGTGTTTGTACCTGTCTGCAGTGTTCTCTGCCCAGGCCACAGCCTTGTGGCAGCACTGATGCTATGCCCGGTTGACAGGTCTGACAGCCACCAGCCAGAGCCTAGGTCACACTTCCACCAAGGAAAATGCCGGACGGGCCTGTTGCTAGAGATGAGGAGGCCATTCTTTGTGCTCCAATGTAATAAGACCAGGATTGGGGAACTTTAATCTGACCCTACTAACTGGCTGTGAAACCAGGCAAGATAATTCACCTCTCTGAGCCCAAGTTTCCTCTTTGGTAAAGGAGGTTAAATTTCCTGCAAAGTCCAGTTACAGACATTGTGGGTTGGATGTTGCTATCTGGGTGGTTGTTTTTGTTTAGTTTTGGGTGCACCGCTCCACATGTGGGATCTTAGTTCCTTGACCAGGGATCAAACCTGCACCCCTGTATTGGAGGCACGAAGTCTTAACCACTAAACTGCCAGTTAAGTCCCAGGGTTTCCCTTCCGCCCCAACTAAAGGGATCATTCATGGCAGATAGATGGGGCAACAGTGGTTGACTTTATTTTGGGGGGCTCCGAAATCACTGCAGACGGTGATTGCAACCATGAAATTAAAAGACACTTACTCATTGGCAGGAAAGTTATGACCAACCTACACAGCATATTAAAAAGTAGAGACATTACTTTGTCAACAAAGGTCCGTCTAGTCAAGGCTATGGTTTTTCCAGTGGTCATGTATGGATGTGAAAGTTGGACTGTGAAGAAAGCTGAGCACCGAAGAATTGATGCTTTTGAACTGTGGTGTTGGAGAAGACTCTTGAGAGTCCCTTGGACTGCAAGGAGATCCAACCAGTCCATCCTAAAGGAGATCAGTCCTGGGTGTTCATTGGAAGGACTGATGTTGAAACTGAAACTCCAATACTTTGGCTACCTGATGTGAAGAGCTGACTCATTGGAAAAGACCCTGATGCTGGGAAAGATTGAGGGCAGGAGGAGAAGGGGACGACAGAGGATGAGATGGCTGGATGGCATCACCGACTCAATGGACATGGGTTTGGCTGGACTGCGGGAGTTGGTGATGGACAGGGAGGCCTGGCGTGCTGCGGTTCATGGGGTCGCAAAGAGTTAGACACGACTGAGTGACTGTACTGAACTGAATTGAAAGGGATCATTAATCTCTGGACTGGCACCTGCAGATGAGGGGGACCAAGTGTGATATGTGAAAATGGAGTGGGGTCTTATGGTCAGCAAACTAGGCCAGAGCCCCAGAGATCTGGCTTCTGTGATGAGTCACCTGGCTTTTTCTCTTAGGGAGATTTCTCCTTGTGGATTAACTTCCCTCTCTGGCCTCTAAGTGGAGTCAGGCTAACCCCTAAAAGAGAGGGAGGTAGCAGAGGGCCTCAGTAAAGTGCCATGTAAGTGCCAACTATCAGTCCCCAGCTCTGGAAAGACAGCCTTAGATGTCCTTATTCTGTTCCTTGTTTGCAGACATATGATGTTTTCTTGGGGTGCTGAGGAGGTAGGGCTTGCCTGACCCAGTTGTGTTTCCCAAGAGGGTTCTTCCACTTGTCTCTGGGATTGTTAAACTTGAAATATGAGTCACTGTAACCCCTGGTCTAATCAAGGAATTATGACTGGCCAGAAGGCCTTTCATTCTCTTCTTTCCAGGGTCACTAAGCTCTAAAATACTGGCCTTCTAACTGGCTTCCCGTCTTCCTCTTTGGCTGGGAGGTGGGGAGGACTGTATAGAAGCTTGGCATTAAAGGGCCTGATGCCCATCTGTGGGGGTCCCCATGTTGGGTGTTCTCACGGCCTCTTGGTGTCCCCACAGGTACTACAAGAAGTTCTCCATTCCTGACCTAGAAAGATACCAGCTACCTCTGGATGAATCCTCACTGAGCTTTGCTCACGCCAACTCCACTCTCATTATCTCTGTAAGATTCGTTCAGACTTCTTGGCCACTATGTCAGGGAAAGGCTCCTTCTTTTGCCCACTTCCCATCTTACTCAGTTTCAGCCCCAACAACTCCTGGGGTATGCTTGCTAGGGAACAGGCCTCTCCAACAGAATGGGATGAGCGGGCGAGGGCTCAGGAGACTGATTTTAAAATCACAGCTGGAACTGGCTAGAGGGTGATGGGGAGGGGTGAGATCCACAGAACTGGGGCTCTAAAAGGTCCAAAAGCCTACCTCTACCCCCATGTGACCTTAAGGAAGTCATTCAACCTTGTAGGCCTCAATTCCCTCGTCTTTGAATAAAGGGGAGCAGGAGGATTTCCCTGGTGGGCCAGTGGTTAAGACTTTGCCTTCCAACGTAGGGGGCATGGATTCAATCCCTGGTTGGGGAACTAAGATCCCACATGCCTTGTGGTTTGGCCAGAAAGGGGACAGGGGGGCCCTGAGTCTGTTGGGTGGAGGCTATGTGTTGAAAGGGGTGATATGGTTGATTCATGTCTTCTCCTTGCTCCATCCTCAGTACCAGAAGCCAAAGGAGGTCCTGGTAGCTGAGTCAGAGCTGCAGAAGGAACTGAAGAAGGTAAAGACAGCCCACAGCAGTGACAGGGACTGCAAGACTCAGTAGCTGCCGCCTGAGCCTGACTTCTGACACTGGGTGGGTGAGGCTTTTCCTGTAGGCCTGTGAGACTTCGGGCTTGGGCCTTTCTGGCACAGGGGCAGCCTCTCTTCTCCCAGGAGCTGTCTAGGCTTTGTAAGAACTGGGCCTCAGGGCATTCCTAGCCCCTAGGCCGTGGTCTTCCCTCCTGAGTAAAGTAATTCTGAGTCAGTGTGTGTACTATCCCCTGGTCCTCCTCTGGTGCTTCTGCCCCTAGGGAGGGGGCTGGTGAGGACGTTTCCTTCTTTGCTAGCCTCTGGACCTTCAATGTAGAACCTTCCACATAAAGGTATTGGTCTTCGATGGAGAGGAGGATCAGGGAAGCCTGACGCTAGCAGGGCAGGGCCCCAGCCTGTTTGCAGCCCAGGATATTACAACACTGTGGGTGTAAAGTCAGCATAAGGCTTGCAGAGCACTGGAGTGAGGTGGAGGAGGTCACTGCAGGCCAACAGCCGCCAGGAGCCTTTCCAGGCCCCCCACCATAACCCACAGGTGACGCCTACTCCACCACCAGGGCCAGGGGTGATGAAAGGCCTTCCTGGAGGAAGAAACCTTTGCTCTTTCGGACACTGAGCTGTGAGGCTGGTCTCACCCTTCCCTGGCGTGCCCAGCCCCAAGTTTGAGTCTCTTGTTCCTTTTCCCTGTGGTCTTGCTAACCAGTGAGGAACCAGATTGGTGAATAGTCAAACAACTTTATTTTTACAAAAATGTACGTTGTAACATGTCTCAACAGCTAGTCTGAGGTTGGGCTGGCTCAGAATTCAGAATTTTGGGATTGCCTTTGTCCTTTCTTGGTTTCAAAGCAAGACCAGGTCGTAGTACTCCAGCCGAAGACCTTGGTCAAAGGTGGGGTCTGACTGATGTGGAGGCTGGTACCACAGGGTACTGGCAGCCTCCCCACTCCTTCTAAGGAAGGGGCCACCTGGGAAGCCTGGAGCACCTCACCTCACACTTGTGCTGAGCTGGCCTGCCTCTAAGAAGGGGTGGGCCTCTCTCTCCAGGCCAGATTCTTGCTCTGGCCAACAGGGAAGCAAGGCCCAGCTGAGTTCAGCTGAGAAACAGTAGGTCCCATCTCTCCAACTGGTTCCTGGGAGGGACTGCACCCCTGGGTGACCCCAGTGCCCAGGAGTCAGCAGCCTTTATCTTAGGTGCCTGAGCACCGTGGTCACAGATCTGGGAACACAGGGAGGCCGGGGAGGAGGGGTCACTGAGCCCTCCAGGCAGGAGAGGTCCCTGAGCAGCTGGCTTCCCTGGCCCACAGGCTGGGTTGGCTTTGTCATGGGTTTTGAAAGTCCAGGACACGGAGGTTGTAGGACAGTGCAGCATAGAGGTGTCTGGTGGTGAAGCGCAGGCAGTACACAGGACTGCTGAGGGGTGTCGACGTCAGTGGGAAGGCCTGCAGGGGAGGGATGAGAGTGGCAAAAACGTCCCCACTGGGAGCTGGGGGAGCTCGAATGCAGGATTCCCAGGCCTGGTGCCAAGGGACAGGGGCTACTCTAGGCTTCCTCCCGCCCTCCCCAGGCACACCCACTCCCAGTGCAGACCTTGGCATCCATGAGGCCTGCCTGCGTGCGCAGGACACTTACATGGAGGCAGGCCCTTTGGCGGCGGTCCCACAGTCGCACGACACCATAGTAGGAGGAGCCAGTGGCCAGCAGGTGGTTCCCATCCGTCTGTAGGCAGTACAAGGTGCTGTCGTGGGGCTCCTCCCACTCCATGACACACTTCCTGTCCAGGAGGAGGTGATGCAGGGGATGTCTGGGGGTGCCCTCCACCTCCACCCCAGCTTCCCCAGAGGCCTTAGGAAGCCATTCTGGTTGGGAGAAAGATGCCAAACCACCACATTCCTTTAAAACCACACTTAATGGGGGAAAGCCTCCTCAGTAAAGATCTCTTTCTCACCAAGTCCCTGACACCAGGCAGGCTTATGCCTCATTTGCGCATCACGTGGCTGCTGTGTGTCACCAGATTTCAGAGGCAAGGAAGGCCTCAAGAAAGCTGGGACAGAATGCTGAAGGACAGCACCCTGATGGCTCCCAAGGCTCTTATCGGGGCCTGGTGGCTACAGCCTCCTGGGCCACGGGACCAGGGCTGCCGAGGTGGGGAGTCTAAGCTTACTCTGACCTTGCCAGCTGCTCTCCCAGTCCCTGCTATGGGGTCTCTGTCCCTCTCCCTGGGGCACCAGGGCAGGGGGGGATTCCCACCGCCTGTTGTCCTGCCCTGCACACTCACCGGGCACTGGCTCGGAGGTCCCAGTAGCGAACATAGGTGTCGTAGCCACAGGACAGGAGCGTGGAAGGGGACTCGTACATGACGTCCAGCACCCCAGCCCCTGGGGGAAAGTCACTGCCCAGGTGCGTCATCAGCTGCCCACTGGGAAGAGAGGCGGGGCAGGGGATGAGAGGTTGTCTTGCCTTGGCCCACACGCATGCTTTTAACCAAGTGACATCAGTCCCTGGGCTCCTTCCTGAGCCAGAATTAAGACCCTCGGAGGAAGGGGGCCAAAGGAGGAGATGCCCTGGACTTCCAGCCTTCTCCCCTGTTCCCAGCCCCTGCCCCACCCCCAGCCGATGCCTCAGTCAGCCATCAGCAGCCTCTCCATCACACCTGCATGCTGGCTACCCGCCACCCAGCCACTCCTCCTTGGGACGATGAATGGGCCTTGCCGAAGGGGTCGGCCCCCCTCACACACACATTTGGTTACTTTATATGTCTTGATCCTGCAGGTCATGCAGTTCTGAGCTGCCTGAGTCCAATGCCTTAATTCCTGCCTGTAATCTGGGGCTCAAACCTCATTGGGGATAAAGACCACACAAAGGGAGAAGGGGAGTCCCAGGAGATGTTAAAACAAGTAAACACCTTTGTGTCTGGGGAGAGAAATCGCTGAGAAAGCAGCTTAGCAGGCTGGTCCCTGGTGTTCCTGGCCCGGCTGGCCCCCGGCCTGGGGCTAGCACGCCTCTGTGATCACAGCCCCCAGCCTGCTGGGCTCCAGCCTGCCCCCCTGCCCCTCCCGGTGGCCAAGAGCAGATTACTGAGAAGAACAATTTCTTTGTGACTGTGTAATTCCCTCCGTGACCGCGGCAGTGGGCAGACCCCTCGCCCTGATGCCAGACCCCTAGCAACCACCTAGGGGGGCCTCCTGGCCCTAGCAACTACCCCTCAACATCAAGTATACCCGCTAATCCCTGTGGCTATGGGATGGGTAGAAGCGGTGAGTTTCTTCAGAATGAGGGGAATGAAGAAGAAGGGGGCATGCTCCAGGCCCAACCCCTCACCTTCACTCAGGACATGCTGGGCTCTCCTGCATGGCATGACAGGAAAAACTGGGCTGTGGACACTACACAGGGACACCCAGGTAAGAGGCCCTGGCTCGGGTTGGGGAAGACTTTGTGGTCTCACCAGCCCAGCCTTGGCCAACCAGGTTTCACCAAAGCAGCCATGAGCCACATGTGAACATGGGCCTTAGCTCCGGTCCTTCCACCTCACAGACCCCGACCCTCAACCTCCCTTCTCCTCAGTGGAGCCGCCACCTTCCCTGAAGGAGGAAAGGAGGCAGCCACAGGGTCTTTTCTGCCCAACTCTGCCTTTCCCTTGAGCACTGGGTAGTGAGGGGCCCCCCAGCAAGCAGCACTATTGCTGTCCAGTCAGGGCAGGGTAGGGGTAGGCCCTAAGTTGGCACTTCTGTCCCCAGCCTCCTTCCCAGGGAAGTGCTCTTCCTGTCTGTGTGCTGAGGGCTCAAGAGAGAAAGCCTTCTCCCCCCGTCAGCATCTCCTAGAGATCACAGACCTCAGTGCCCAAGCAGGCCCGCCAGCCATGAGTCACCACTCCTGGGCAGGTCAGAGGGGCTAGGGTCCTGGGCTTTCTTGTCTCTGTTGTCCACTGGGTCCGGGCTGCTTTGCTCCACAGTTCTGCCCTCCCAGATTTGGGGGCCCTGCCCCCTCCATTAGTGAGGCCTTCAGGACTGACTGAGGAGCTCTCCCCTTTAATCTATAGAAGTAATTTCATGTTTGTCTGTTTGAAATAGAAGATGAAAGGCAGTGGAGATTGGGGGGCGTGAAGCCCAGCATGGCTCTACCTGCCCACCCCTGGTCCCAGGGTTCGGAATGAAGGAGAGCCAGGCACCCGTGGACAGAAGATCGGCAGCAGAATGACCACACCCACGGCGAGTTGCCAACCTGGACCCTGCCCAGGCAGGGTGGCATCTCAGCCACCACTGGAGAGTGTCTTGCCAGCCTGTGCAATAAGAAACACATAACCCTACCCTCTGCTGCTGCTGCTGCTGCTAAGTTGCTTCAGGCGTGTCCAACTCTGTGTGACCCCACAGACAGCAGCCCACCAGGCTCCTCTGTCCCTGGGATTCCCCAGGCAAGAATACTGGAGTGGGTTGCCATTTCCTTCTCCAACCCTACCCTCTGGGGAGACCTAAAGGCTGAGTGAGCACCAGCCCCCGGAGACCAGGACAAGGCCCAAAAGCCCGTCTTGCCGGCCTGGCCTGGTCAGGGCCTGAAGAGTTTCTGCCACACTACTTCTCTGACCCCCTGAAATGGCCACACACACTTTAAATGGGCCAATAAAAAGATACAGTTTCTTTTGCCTCCGGGCCTGGGACCCTCCAGGCTCTGTTGTGCAGTACCCGTGAGGTTAAGTTCAGAGCATAAACTGACACACCAGGCTCTGGGAAGTGGCCCTGTCTCTTCAAATAGCAGCCCAGCGGTGCCACAGAAGCCCTGCTGGGGCTTTGATTTGGGAAAACAAACAGAAATGGCACTGTGGGCCCTTCGTGGCCCCCACCACAGGACCAATTTAACTAGAAAACTCTAGCTCAACCGCTCTGGTGGGGGGAGCAAGATGAGCACCACAATAGCCCCAAACTTTGGGGGGAAGGGGGACAAAACAAGCTGTCTATCTCCTGGGCCCCTCCTCCCGGGCTCCTTTTCTTACTGCAAGTGTGTTCTTGTAAAAACGATTAGATTGCAATTTGTATAACGTGGTGACCCCCAAATTCAGACGTTTCACCCCTTTTCTCTGTAAAGAATGTTAAGAATGCCTCTCGGCCTCTCACTGTGGGGGGCGTGAGGGAGGGGTGCAGAACCTTGGCTGTCGCACAACTTGTGTGGGAAAGGGGCTGCCGCTTAGAGCCTCAGGCCAAGACAGGAGCAAGGGCCAGGTCTGCACTATAGACACCAGACAAAAAGTCCCTTCCCTTCGCGCTCCTGCGCACAAAGCCGGGGCTGCCAGGAGCCACTGAGGGCTGGGGGGGGTGGGGGGATCTCTACCCCAGCCTCCCCCTAGCCTGACTCCAGCAATTCTCTCTCAACCCAGGGAAAGATAAAGACAGATGGGGCCGCCCCTGTGAGCCTGATGAATGAGACACAGGCCAGGGAGGGCTGCCTGAAGGAGACCTGTTCCCCAGGCTGGGCTATCTGCAGCTTCCCAGAGGAGCCCCGGAGTACCTGGGTAGGAAAAACAGCAGTGTGTGGCTGGATCCCAGACTTTGAGGTGGTGGGGCTCAGGTGAGGGCCCTACCTACCCTGCTGCCCAGGCAGCTCCACTGAAGCTGGAGGGAAGAGGGACCACAGGAACTTCCAGACAGGGAGGAGGAAATTTAAATAAGGCACCAATAGCACCACCACCCCCCATCACCATCTTTGTCGGGACAGCTGACTGGAAGTAGTTGCTAGCCTTGAAGACCAGATGCCCTGTCTGGGAGAGGCCCTGAGCGCCAGGCCAGAGTTGGGCACAGGGAGGCAGTCCCTGGAAGCCCTCTGCCCCAGGCGGGGCCCTGAAGGCCAGGGAGCAAGGTGCCCCGTTTCACTCCTGTGTGCTCCCCCACCCACCTCCGCGCACCTCCTTGTGGCCCATACAAAGTCCTCCTGTGCTGACCACTCTGAGGTTAAGACACCCAGGCTCTCCTGCCTCACCCACATGTAAGAATGCCCGTGGCCCCCACACCATTTCCAGCCACTCTTAACACACTGGGTTCCTGATGCTTCTTGGAGGTTCAGTTCAGTTCAGTCGCTCAGTCGTGTCTGATTCTTTGCGACCCCATGAATCGCAGCACGCCAGGCCTCCCTGTCCATCGCCAACTCCCGGAGTTCACTCAAACTCACGTCCATCGAGTCGGTGATGCCACCCAACCATCTCATCCTCTGTTGTCCCCTTCTCCTGCCTTCAGTCTTTCCCAGCATCAGGGTTGTTTCCAGTGAGTCAGTTTTTTGCATCAGGTGGCCAAAGTATTGGAGTTTCACCTTCAGCAACAGTCCTTCCAATGAACACCCAGGACTGATTTCCTTTAGGATGGACTGGTTGGATCGCCTTGCAGTCCAAGGAACTCTCAAGGGTCTTCTCCAACACCACAGTTCAAAAGCATCAGTTCTTTGGTGCTCAGCTTGCTTTATAGTCCAACTCTCACATCCATACGTGACCACTGGAAAAACCATAGCTTTGACGAGACAAAACAAAGGTCCTTGGAGGTTCTGTGGGTGTTAATTCCTGCATCTGTTTGGGTGTGAGGATACCCCACCCAGTATGTGCAACCACAAAAATAAAACAATGGCTTCTAAAAAGAAAGGCTGGAAGAGTGACAGTCTACCTCATCTTTGCTTCCCCTGAAGGTGTAATAAAGCTGGGCCTAACATGGTCACTGAGAAAACAGGACAGTGTGCCCTCCTTTCTTTCCACCCTCTCCTTCCTTTTCTTGCTTTCTTTGATCAATAGTCATTTAAGCACCTTCTGTACACAAATCATTGTGCCTAATGGAGACTGCAGGGAGATGTGAGCTGAGACTTGGGCAGGGAGGGACATGGTCCCTTCCTTCATGGAGGGTAAGAAGTCTCATCTACCCGACTGACAATACAAGGGGTGGCTTGGCTGGTACCAGGAGAGAGATAAAAGGGAGTTTACTAAGGGGACAGATAAAAGGACATTTCTGCAGTGAGTGACAGGCAGGGACAGAAGATGGGAAATGGCACAGGTGAAGGACCAACAACTGCAGAGGTGCAGGGCTGGGCCACCTGCTTTGGTGGGAGGTGTGGGTATGTGAAGGGAATAAGCTGACCACCGCAGGCCTCCAGGTGGGTGAGGGGCGGCAGTGGCCATCCTTGTCCAGCCCTCTGGTGAGGAGAGTGAGAGACTTTAGGAGGCAACCTCAGTTCTGTAAGCGGGGTCCCAGATAGAACCGTGGAGACTAGGAGAAGCCCACTAAGGCTTCGCCAGCCCCAGCCCTAACCAGTGAGCGGGAAGGGCCCTTTCCGAGCACAGGCCCCTCACATGCACGTGTGTGCGCGTGCACAGCTCCAGCACCCGCCTGCGCACACGTGTTCAGACACAATGGCTCAAAGGCCAGGCAGCCGGGCAGCCCACTTTGTACTGCTAACAAGAGGACCGTAATTACAGGAAGGGGCAGCCGGGCAGATAAAAGGATACAAAATTTCAACATCTGTTGCCATAAAGGGATAAGGAGAAGTGAAACGCAAAGTATCAGTTTGGTGTCAGCAGGCAGAGAGCCAATTTCAAAGAGTTCAGGGGGACAGAGGGGACAAGAAAGAAAAAGGAAAGGGGTGGGGGAAAAAAGAAAGAGAGAAAGAAATTACAGGGTTCCTTAAAGAGGTAAAGAAAAAAGAAAATGAAAAAAGCTGTAGGTAATACTTTCAAAGGAGAAGGCACATACTTAAAGAGGGGCAATTCCCATAATCACCCTGACTGAGGGCCAGGCCCCCCGCCCCAGGTGGAGGGTCAGGGGCAGAGACAAAGCCACACCTGGGTGGGATGGGCACTAACGGTGCCCTCAGAGTGGCCCAGCCTGAAGTCAGGACCCCAGTTTTTTCTGCAGACAGAAAGGGGTGTAGCCGGGCACCCTTTGTCATTCCAATGCTGTAGGATGCCGTGACATGTATCTCCCATGTTCAGTCCAGGGTTCCAAGATAAGTTCCAGGCCACATGTTGGCCAACAGGGTAACCCTATGAATGCTCTAAGGGTCAACATCTCCAGCCACAGCGGGGAGGATCAGGGAGTGCCTCGTGGTAGAGGTCTATTCATGCTAAAAAATGAGCAGTGTTTCAGTAGGCCGAGAGAGGGTATTTCAGGCACAGTGGTCAGGTAGTAGAGCAAAAGCCCAAAGGGAAAATACATGGTGTCTGTCAGAATATGTGAGAAGCTTCTCTGCCCCTGCCTCTGTTGAGAAAGAGGAGACTTAGGGGCTTTAGGATGGAAATGGAGGGAGTCATGGGGCACCAAGGATGATGCTGGCCAGAAGGGGAAGGGGAGATGAGGTGGGATTATGCAGGGGTGTGAGTCACACACATACTGAGCAGTGCACTACCTAGCCAAGGACTCAAACCCTCAGTGCCCTAGGAGGAGCCAAGTCACCAAAACCCACCCCTCCTTTCTTCCTTACCCAGCAGTTCCTGGCTGGCTTGGAGCTACAGCTGCCCCCCTTGGGAAATCTCCAGAGCTGAGTGAGACCTCAGGCTTCTCCATCCTGGTGCCCACGTCCCCACTGCCTCATCTCAGGGCACCAAGGCTAGATCCAGCTCAAATGCACCTTGGTAAGGGCAGAGCCAGGAGAAGATATGTGTGTGATGTCAGGCCAGTCAGAACCCCTACCCACCCCAGGGTCTTCCAGCAGCAGGAGGTGTGCCCCACACAGACACCACCATTCCTAGGGCAGAGCCAAGGGCCCTGAGCAAATGCAGACAGAGAACACTAGGTGGGCCTTCATTTCTCCAGACTCAAGGTCAGGAACAGGATGACTCTGGCACAGTTCCGCAGGGCCTAACTAGGGATACCTCAGTGGCGGGTGAGTGGCAGGGTCAAGACAGAGCCCCTGGGGCCAGGGATGGCCTGCACACCATCAACCCTTGGAAAGAGGAACACTGGCACATCCACACTGGGGGAAGGACTCTTATCTTTCTTCCCATCTGGTTTACACAGGTTAGAAATCTCCTGCCGCTGGACCCAGCCCATGGTCCACAGCTCTGAGAGAGAGGCAGGAGAGGAAGCAGAGTGGGGGACAGCCAAGCTCCCTGCCATCCAGGCAATGTCTTGGTGCCCACGGCCGCTCTCAGACCGGTGTGTTCCAGCTAGCACCTCGCTTCCTCACCCCGCCAGAGGGAGAACAGGCTCTAGGAATCCTGAGGCACAGAGGGCTTGAGGGAGCCATGATGACCTTGAAAGAGGTCCTCAGACACCGAAAAGCAGCTGAGGCTGCCTGAGTACCCATAGCTGAGGCACAGATGGAGGAGGGCCCGCTGGTGCCCAGCAGGTGCCTATGCCTCGGAGGCGTGTCCCAGCCCCCACCACTACCCTGAGGGCAGCCTCTGGAGGGGCCATGCTCTGAGCAAAACTGCCCTCCAGTGCTCCTCCCCCAAGGCTGAGCACACACATAAAAGAGAAAATACCGGCCCTCCTCAGGTTTCAGCGGTGACAGGTTAAAAGCAAAGAATCCACCCAGCACTGAGCACCGCCCCGCCACCGAGTCCTGCCTGCGATGCTGCTCCACCTTCCAGATTGGCCTGTCAGTCAGGCTTTGGCATTATTGAAAGATCAAACTCTGTCCTGCCTGTTCATTACCTTAATCCTATTTTCTACATGGCTTTATTATCTGCTTGGGCTTCTTTGGGAAAGACAGCTACAGACAGTCGTCCTGTCCATCCATTTCCTCCCACCAAAAGTGGATGCCTCCATCAGGGCATCTTCCCCCTCAGTCCCTGCACCACTGGTCCTCAAGCTTCCCTAAGGACAGAAGAGGTGTTCAAGTGAGGCCTGGCTCCTCAGTGGTAAGGAGAGGAGTCTGGGAGCCAGAGGGCAGGCAGGTGAAGCCAAGCAATGCCCAGGGCAGCCTTGCCTCAGGCTGGCCAGAGGGTGCAGGGGCTATTTGTTGTCTGGCTCCAGTGAGAACTGAGGCCATAGCTGTTTTGTACCCATTCTCACTTGGGTCCTTTCTGGGTTCTATACAGGCCAGTGTTTAGTGTTAGTGAGGTCTAGGGGTTTCATAAGAGAATGCTGTTGAAGGAGCTGGTGCCTTAGAACTTCATTCTGACCGCTAATCTCTGCCCCAACATACCCCCACCAAGGCAACCACAGGCAGAAGAATCCATTCAAAGGTTACTCAGCCTTCCAGATACAGCTGGACCACAGCGGGGTGGCGCACACCCTCACTGCCCCAGCCTGTCTGCCATCCCAGGCCTGGGTCAGTACTGATGCCAAGCATACCCAACAACGTGACTAAATAAAACTGACTTTCAGCAGAAATGGCTATCTCTGTAAACTCGTCAGTGAAAAAGCAAACTATCTAGTTAGAAACAGGCAAACATGAGCAGACATTTCACCAAAGAGAATATATAGAAGGCAAATAAGCACATGACAAGATGTTCAACATCATTAGCTACTAGGGAAATTTGAATCAAAACCACAAATAACACATCCATTAAAATAACTCAAATAAAAAATAGTGACACTACCAGATGCTGTTGAAAATGTGCAGAAACTAGATCTCTCAGACACTAGAGTCAGAATATAAAGTGGTAATATACTGAAAACAAGTTGGCAGGTAAAAAAAACTAAGCACATACTTACCAAATGACCCAGCAATTGTTTTCCCAGGCAGTAATTTAAAAAAACTGAGAACGTGTGCCCGCACAAAAGCCTATACACAAATGTTCAACAGTCAAAAAACAGAACAGCCCAAATGCTCTTCCCTGGGGGAATGCTGATTGATGGGGAAAGAAACTTTGGTATATGCACGCCAGGGAATACTACTGAGCAAGAAGGACGAGAGCGGTACTGACGCATGCAGCAACTTCTGCGACTCTCAAGGGAATTACGCAGCACAAAGGGGAAAACCTCCAAAGATTACAAATTACATCTGTACTACATACATTATTTCATTTATATAATACCTTCAAAATAACAAAATGATAGAGATGAAGAACACCTAACTGGTTGCCAGGGGTTAGGAGCAAGGAGGAGGGGCAGAGGATGTGTGCAGCTATAAAGGTGTATAGGAGGGGTCTTTGTGCTGATGGAACAGCAGAGTTCTGTATCTTTATTGTGGCAGTAGTTACATGATTCTACACATGGGATAAAACTGCAAAGAAATTTATACACACAAAATAAGTATAATCAGATAAAGGTCTGCAGACTGTACCAACTATATCTACCAACTTGCTAGGTTTGATATTATGTAAGATGTTACACAGGTACCTTGCCTTCCTACTTTTGTAACTTCCTATTAATCTATAATTATCTCAAATGAAAAGCTTAAAATTAAAAAAACAAAAAAACACAGATTAGCAGGTAATCAGATGGGAATGTGTCAAGCCTGCCAAGGCAGAGAACTGTAAATAAAACCTGGGTGTATTTTAACTATTCTTTATTGTTCTTCTTAGGAATCTGTGGGCACTTCCAAAATTTCTTTATTTTAGAAAAATCATCTCTGAGGATAGATAAAATTTTTTAGAGCCACATAGTCAGGCACTCCTTAGAGAAGAAGTATCATAAATCCAAACTGTTATCATAAGTTCTACATAAAATTAGGTACCTATTATAAATTACTCCAACAGTTTCCATAAGCTAACAATTGATCCTATGTGAGAAGGTGACACAGTGGAGCCTGTCGGGTTGTGGGGCAGGGTCCTTCCAACCTCCTCCTGGACCACTCGGGCAACTGAAATGGGCTGGCTTGGGTAGCTCTTTCCTTGGCCTCCCAGCTGCTCCAGCCCCACCCACCCTGGAAGCCATGGTGGGCTCAGGAATCTCTTACCTGTTGAGATCCCAGATTCTTAAGGGTGAGAAGTGCCCACAACAAGCCGTCCCTGTCACAAAGGAGCTGCCAAACAAAAGGAGAGCAGAGTCAGGTCTGGCTTGTCAGAACTTGTGGCGGAAATGGTTACACAATTGGAAGTGCTGTGCTCATTCTCCAGGACACCACGGGGTTAAGCCAGGATGAGAGAAGCAGCCTGAGAGCCATCAGAGAAGTGGGAAACCATATGGAATCAGAGTGATGGCTGTAACCTCCCAGAGCTGCTTGGCCAGAGGAGCCAGGGGTTCAATGGCAGCTGAGTTTGCTGCTCAGACCTGGTTGGGTGATCTCTGCCCACCATAAGAATGGATCTCTAAATGTGCAACTGAGGCCAAGGGAGAGCAAGCCTGTTGGTCTTCAGTTGTATGAACACAAACTTCATGATGCCACACGACAGTAATGGTCTCCCTGTAACAGGTTGTTGGGCGCTGGAAGCTGCTGCCCTGGTCAGAGGTGAGGGAGGCTGTGCGGCTTTACTGAAGGTTTTAAGACCTGGGGAATATGGCAACGTGATACAAGCACAGAGCAGGCATAAAGGCACCAAAGTGAGAAAAGGCCAACGATGAAAGGCAGGTGATGGCATGAAAAGGTGAGTGTGGGAGAGCAGGGAGTGTGAGGGCTAGGCAGTCAGGACTGCCGTGGGAGTGGGATGAAAGTCAGAGTTTAGAGGACAATGACAGACACTGCCAAGAGGCGAGAGAGAAGGAATACTCTGACCATACTACCCATACTTAAGAGCCTCTCTTAAACCCCTAAGAAGCTCAACATATATAATCTGCAGTTTCATTTTAAGTGGAGGCCCAAACCCAGTGAGAAGAATCCATTCAATGAGCCAGGCTGGCCACAGTACTAGGACTAGAACTTGAACCCATATGCCAGACCACTCCTTTGTCAGAGGATTTGGAAGGTGTTGGGAGGGGGAGCCTGCAGGAACCCTGGGCTTGAAAATCTAAACTGGAACAAGAGAGCTGAAAGCAGTTATGTCACTCAGGAGCCCTGGGGCAGGGAAGGGCCATGTCCCTACATGTCTGGGCTTGGAGGGAGGGACTGGACATATTAATGACACGTTAGCACTGTGGGGCAGCAGCCTATCGGCCCTGGCCCTGCCCAGCACCTGTGGCTCTCTGATCCCAAGCATGTCAGTGGGGAGATGGATTTCCGCAGTTGGGGCTCTGAGAAGCCGATGGCTTTGGCTTGGTGGGGGGTTGGCCTGCTAGTTGCTGATAGAGGAGATGTTAGGGCAGGCACTGGGCAAGCCACTGATTTACAATCAAAATTGCAGGGCAGGGGTTTGTGTTTCAACCCGAGGCAGACAAAAAGGCCACATAAACCACCTTGGACCATCCATGCCTCAAATCAAGACTTCTCTAGGGACATGCTCAGTCTTCCCAGCCTCCTATCAACCTATAGGCATGCCAGGAGCCACTAAACTAGAATGGTATTCTAAAACAGTCACTCTGTCATGCTCCAGGTGACACCCAGCCTGGCATGCAGCCACTGGACACTGAAGCCCCAAACTACAAAGCCAGGAGGTGTCATCCGCACTTCCCTCTCCTACCCACATTTCTCTCTTGAGAGCAATCCAGTAATAACTGGCAAAGCTAATTACCTTGGGTTGGAAACATAATAGCCCTTAGAAATCATTCATGCAGGCAATGGGGCTCTCCAGACTTTTGAGAAGTAGGGAGCCAGGTGAGGGGCACCAGCACAGACACAGGGCCTCTTAAGGAGGCCTGAGGCCTCTGACTGGCCACAGGGCTAAATCAGCATCAAGGTAAGTCAATGGAGAAGGAGAGGAGGCGCCTCCACAGCTCTGACTTCCCAGCAGCGATGGGAACCCCTGCCCCTGGATTCCTGTCCTCTATTCCTGCCCACCCACCCCTGACCCTCACCCTTTGCCTCCAGGAGGAATGCCTCTTACCTTCATGTCCATAAGGACCTTTCTTAACTGCCTGGATATAACAACTGTGAACATTTCTTTCCAAAAGCTGCCCTTTTCCCTTGCTTAACCATGTAAAGCAGGAAGGAGATAGAGGAGGGAGAGTAGAGAGTCCCTCTGGCATTTATGAGGGCCTAAGAGTTTAATCAAATTTAACACTCAGTCAAAACAAAACAAAAACAACCATGTACGCAGCAGTTAAGCAGATTTGCAGCCAGGTCCTGCTTGGAATGTTCACCAAGATTCACATCCAAACCACAGGGACTGTCAGCCCCCCGAGGGACAGGGACGGCCAGCCCTACTCAACAGGCAGAAGCAGGACCTGCTGGCTGCTCAGCATCCTGACAGGCCTTCCTCTTGAGTCCAGCCACACCCTGAGCTCGCCTGCACGAGACAAACGGCATTTGAGGGGCTGGCTTCCCACTTTCCTTTGAGATCAGGGCTGTCTGGTGGCTCGTGTGTATTCATGCGCCCAGCACAGTGTGTGGTGCCAAAGAGATGCCCAGAACAAATCCATAGACTTCAACTGAAAAGGCCTTCCAGAGGCCACAGCCAACACAGCAGAGGAAGCTAGTCATAGGAGCTGTGAAGGGGGTCCCTCTGCTTCTTAGAGGACTAATTCCCAGATCTCCAAGCTCAGACCTAAAAAACACATGACACAGTGTTGGTACAGTGAAGTTGTACAGTGAAGCACAACCAGATAACAAATGAGAAGAAAGGAGCATGACAAGGCTATATATTGTCACTCTGTTTATTACATTATATGCAGAGTACATAATGCAAAATGCCAGGCTGGATGACTCGCAAGCGGGAATCAAGATTGCCTGCAAAAATACCAACAACCTCAGATATGCAGATGATACCACTCTAATGGCAGAAAGTGAAGAACTAAAGAGCTTCTTGATGAGGGTAAAAGAGGACAGTGAAAAAGCTGGCTTAAAACTCAACATTCAAAAGACTAAGTTCATGGAATCTGGTCCCATCAATTCATGGCAAATAGACGGAGAAAAAGTGGAAACAGTGACAGATTTTATTTTCTCGGACTCCAAAATCACTGCAGACAGTGATTGTAGCCATGAAATTAGAAGATGCTTGCACCTTGGAAGGAAAGCTATGACAAACCTAGACAGCGTGTTAAAAAGCAAAGAGATCGCTTTGCCAACAAAGGTTCATATAGTCCAAGCTGTGGTTTTTCCAGTAGTCATGTATGGATTTAAGAGTTGGACCATATGGCTGAGTGCCAAAGAATTGATGCCTTTGAATTGTGGTGCTGGAGAAAACTGTTGAGAGTCCCTTGGACTGCAAGGAGATCAAACCAGTCAATCTCAAAGGAAATCAATCCTGAATATTCATTGGAAGGACTGATTCTGAAGCTCCAATACTTTGGCCACCTGATGTGAAGAGCCAACTCAATAGAAAAGACCCTAACGCTGGGAAAGATTGAAAGCAAAAGGAGAAGAGGTCGGCAGAGGATAACATGGTTAGGTAGCATCACCAACTCAACGGACATGAATCTGAGAGAACTCCAGGAGACAGTGAAGGACAGGGAAGCCTGGCATGCTACAGTCCATGGGGTCACAAAGAGGCAGACACGGCTTAGCAACTGAACAATAACAATAACCAGCAATGCCTAAAAATGTCAGCACACACATGCTCTTACACAAATGCATACACTCTCTCACCCTGAGGGTCTAAAAGTCATTCTGACTCCACAAACTCTTCTCTTTTTGGACCAGAAAGTCCTTATCAGAAGCTAGCCTTCTACAATTTCTCATCCACTCTATAAAGTCGCACCCTGCCCAGATGCCCAAGCTACCTTACTGGCCCCCTGGTCCCAACTTAGGAAATCCTGGCCTCACAGAGATCATCCATAGGCCCAAGAAGAAGACATAAGAGCCCTCACATCAGAGAGACCAAGAGAGTTGGGAGTTCTGGTAGTCAAGTTGAGGAACAGAAAATAACAAAATACAGAAGAGAGGAGAGGAAAGTATGAAGGCAAATCAGTCGGGTGCAGGCAGGGTGCTGCCTCTGCCTTAGTCTGGCCGCTCTTCACTGCCCTAGGAAGTGACTGAGCGCTTGCTGTGTGCCTGAGTCCGCAAACAAAGCCTCCAAAGCACCACTCTGCCTGCTCCTGGCCTGAGAGATGAGGACACTGAGACACCGAGAAGTGACAGACTTGACCTCGCTCACACATGGAGCGACCAGTGGGGCCAGAATCTGAACCCAGTTAGTCTTAATTCCAGAGCCCAAGTGAGTTTACACCCTGTGCCCCGTAAGTTCTTTCCCCAGCACCTAGTATAATGCCTGCCACATACTGACAACTCAAATGCTTACTGAATGAACGAATGGACAAGTGAACAAATGACTCCACCTGGGAGAAGAAAGAAGAGACAGAGGGGCTCCGAGAAGGGGCAGCAGAAGGGTGTGCTCGGCAGCTGTGCCCCGTGGCTGGCCCGGAGCTGCCCAGCTGGCCCAGGCCCCAGCCGCCCCTGCGCTGGACTGACACACTTTGGCAAGGGAGGCCACCAGAGCTGTCACATCATTCACCAACATGCCCATCAAGTGTATTCAGTTCTCTTCAACCCGCATTGGCATTTTAATTACTGTTGGGTAAACTAATTTGTACAAATGAAGGCCGGGCTGCCTAATAGAATATGCAAGCTCTCTGACCTCTGACAGGCACTGACACGAGATACAAAGGCCGCCGAGGAAGGCTTTTTATCTGAGCCTTATTACTCTCTATTACTCCAATTAGTCAGGCTCCAGTGCTCCTAATTGGAGGAAAAATTGCAATTAAATCAATTTTTGATGGGCTGCAAGTGGGCTCCCGAACCGCCCTGCTTGTGAAACACTGATATTATAGCAGCAAAGGTCACAGGCTTCATCGGCACCTGGGTGCCCCCCGATTTCCCTTGGCCCCCTCCTAAAATGCCTCAAGGAAACCCCTGCCCCTCCATCAGCTCGGCCAGCAAGGGTGGGAAGAAGAGAGTCATTAGAACATGTCAGGTCTCATTGCTGCTGCCGCCATCTGCTAACCTGCGCCATGGACATCATTATAGCGGCTAAGTCCCAAAGCATGAATGCAGTGCGAAGGTCACACAAACTCATCGGGTGAGGCTAGGCCAGAAGCAGAAGTGCAGTGACAGCACTGTGAGGGAGGGACCAGCGGAGTGGGAACAGGAGGCCAACAGAAGCCAGGAAGAGGAGAGACATAGTCCTGGGCAGGCGAAGGGTGAGGCAGCCAGATCCCAAGATCCAGTCAACAGGACACCCCAGGGGAAGGGAAATAGATGTATTTAGGAGGGAACAAAAAAGAGAGACAAAGAAATCTTGTTCTCATCAGCAAACATCCACCTTGCAGTGGGGGTACATACACCTGAATGCTCTACAGACCAGAAGGCTGAGAGTCCCATCAGTGATGGGATCAGAAGCACAACGTGAGGCCTACCATCTATAGCAGTGCCTGCCTATAAAGGCTGGGGAGGGAGTGCCCAGAACTAAAGCTTAACCACAGAGGAGAAGGTAAACACAACTTCGTTCACCAAACTAAAGGATAACAAGACCAAGACGCCTCTCTGAAACTTGAATGAGCAAAGTTTAAGGCAAATGAAAAGAAGGTCCATTTCACATAGCATCTGGCATACCATTACCTCAAAGAGATGGCGCAGACAGAAAACGAAAATTCAAAAGAAGGTTAGCCAACTTCATGGGTGATTGAACCAAAATGGATTAACAGGGAAAGAAGGATGTGCCTTGTCTTCAAGGGGTCAAGACCAAAAATATGTTGAATAAATGCTGGTCTATCTACTTAATGGAATATTAAACAGACATTTAAAATGGTATTCCCAAAGAATATAAACAAGATGTTTTATAAGAAAAAAAAAAGAGTAGGGTACGAGCAGCATTAATGGAACTATTTTAAAACAGCTTGAGTGGGGAAGTTAAACACAACTTTGTTGATCAAACTAACGAATAATAAAACTAATTATTTTTAATTACAAAAGAGGCAAGCATACACAATGGGAGAAAGGTCAGTCTCTTCAATAAACAGTGTTGAGAAAATTGGAGAGCCACTTGCAAGCGAATGAAACAACTATCTTATACTGTACACAAAAATTAACTCAAAATGGATTAAAGACTTGAATGTAAGACCTGAAACCATAAAACTCCTAAAAGAAAACATAGTAGTAAGCACCTTGACACCACTCTTGGCAATGATTTTTTTTGTATCTGACTTCAAAACAAAAGCAACAAAAGCAAAAATAAACAAGTGGGAGCACATCAAGCTAAGAGACTTCCGCAAAACAAAGAAAATCATCAACAAAATGAAAAGGCAACCTACTGAATAGGAGAAAGTATTTGTAAAGCATATATGCAACAAGGGGCTAATATCCAAAATACATAAAGAACTCACACAACCCAACTGCAGAAAGCCAAACAATCTGATTAGAAAATGGGCAGAGGACCTGAACAGACGTTTTCCCAAAGAAGATATAGAGATAGCTGGCAGGCACATGAAAAGATTCTAAACACTGCAAATCATCAGGGAAAATGCAGATCCAAACTACAATGAGATCACCTCACATCTGTTAGAATGGCTGTCATCAAAAAGACAAGAGATAGCCACTGCTGGAGAGGATGTGAAGAAAAGGGAACCCTCATGCGCTGTTGGTGGGAATGTAAATTGGTGTAGCCACTATGGAAAACAATGTGAAGTTTCCTCAAAAAAGTGAAAGATAGAACTACCATTTGTTGTTCGGTTGCTAAGTCATGTCTGACTCTGCAACCCCATGGGCTGTAGCATGCCAGGCCTCCCTGTCCCTCACTATTTCCCAGAGTTTGCCCAAGTTCATGTCCATTGAACTGGTGATGCCATCCAACCATTTCATCCTCTGCCTCCCTCTTCTCCTTTTGCCTTCAATCTTTCCCAGCATCAGAGTCTTTTCCAATGAGGTGCCTGTGGCCACAGTATTTGCGTTAGGTGGCCAAAGTATTGGAGCTTCAGCTTCAGCATCAGTCCTTTCACTGAATATTCAGGGTTGGTTTCCTTTAGGATTGACTGGTTTGATCTCCTTGAAGTCCAAAGACTCTGAAGAGTCTTCTCCAACACCACCATTCGAAAGCATCAATTCTTCGGCACTTAGCCTTCTTACAGTCCAACCCTCGTATCTGTACATGACTACTGGAAAGACTATAGCTTTGACTATATAGACTTTCGTTGGCAAAGTGATGTCTTTGCTTTTTAATATGCTGTCTAGGTTTGCCATAGCTTTCCTTCCAAGAAACAAATGTCTTCTGATTTAACGGCTGCAGTGACCATCTGCAGTGATTTTAGAGCCCCAAAAGAGAAAATCTGTCACTGCTTCTACTTTCTCCCCTTCTATTTGCTATGAAGTGATGGGACCAGATGCCATGATCTTCATTTTTTTAAATGTTGAGTTTTAAGCCAGCTTTCACTGTCCTCTTTCACCCTCATCAAGGGGCTCTTCAGTTCCTCTTCACTTTCTGCCATTAGAGTGTTATCATCTGCATATATGAGGTTGTTGATCTTTTTCCTGGCAATCTTGATTCCAGCTTCTGAGTCATCCACCCCGGCATTTCACATGATGTACTCTGCATATAATTTAAATAAACAGGGTGACAATATACACTCCTGCCATACTCCTTTCCCAATTTTGAACCAGTCAGTTGTTCTGTCTAAGGTTCTAACTGTTGCTTCTCGACCTGCACACAGGTTTCTCAGGAGACAGGTAAGATGGTCTGGTATTCCCATCTCTTTTTAAGAATTTTCCACAGTTTGTTTTGATTTACACAGTGAAAGGCTTTTATGTAGTCAATGAAACAGAAGTAGAAATTTTTCTGGAATTCCCTTGCTTTCTCTATGATCCAATGAATGTTGGCAATTTGATCTCTGGTTCCTCTGCCTTTTCTAAACCCAGCTTGTACATCTGGAATTTCTCAATTCAAGTACTGCTGAAGCCTAGCTTGAAGGAAGAACTACCACAGGATCAAGTAATTCCACTTCTGAGTATTTGTTTTTTAAAAAATAATAATAATTTGAAAAGATATATGCACCCCCACGCTCACTGGAGCCTTATTTAAAATAGCCAAGATATGGAAACAACCTAAGTGTACACTGGTGGATGAATGGATAAAAAGATGTGGTGTGCATATATATAATGGAATACCACTCAGTCAGAAAAAAGTATGGAATCTTACCATTTGGGGCTTCCCTGGTGGTTCAGACAGTAAAGAATCTGCCTGCAATGCAAGAGACTCATGTTTGATTCCTGGATTGGGAAGATCCCCTGGGATTGGGAAGAGGGCATGGCAACTTACTCTAGTATTCTTGCCTAGAGAATACCATGGGCAGAGGAGCCTGAGAGGCTAGAGTCCATAGGGTTCCAAAGAGTCAGACACGACTGAGAGACTAATACCCACTTGCCATTTGTGATACAGACAGGCCTTAAGGCATTAGGCTAAGTGACACAGGTAAGACAGAGAAAGACTAATACTATATGATTTTACTTATATGTGTAATATAAGAAAGAACAAAATGAATCAAAACAAATGAAAAACCAAGTTCACAGATACAAAGAACAGACTGGTAGTTGCCAAAGGGAAGGAGGTAGGGGACAGGAGAAATGGAACAAGGGAGTCAAAAGGTACAAACTTCCAGTTATAAAATAGATAAAGTATGAGGATGTAATATACAGCATGATGGCTACAGTTAATAATACTGTGTGGCATATCTGAAAGCTGCTAAGAGAGTAAATCTTAAAAGTTCTCATCAAGAAAAAAATGATCGTTAACTATGTAAGGTGATGCATGGTAACTAGACTTATGATAGAGATCATTTTGCACTGCATTCTAATATCAAACCATTATGTTGTATATGTGAAACTAATATAACGTTATACTTCAACTTTTAAAAAAACAGCCTGTGAATAGAAAAAGAAGGAGTGGAATGAAACTCACTAAAATGCTTCAAGTGACTGCATATGGGCAACAGAGTAATTAGCAATTCTTTCTTCTTTTAAATTTTATTTTATAAATCTTCTTTAATGAGTATGTGCTACTTTTTAAAGGGAAAAGTATATTATTTACATCTTATAAGAGAAAACACAACATAACCGAACATTCCCGCCCACTGACTCATGGCCAAAAACAAATGGACCCGATAATGGGCTACCTGCTGAGACAGGTGTCAGCAGCAGCGGCCTGCACACCTGGGGCTGAAGCTGTGGGACCGGTCAGTGGCCCAAGGCTAGGACAGAAAGCTGCAGGCCAGCAGGGAGGGCCTCCTCTAGCCCCTTTCTCCCAACTCAGCCCTGGCCAGTAGAGAGCAAGCCTGGCCCTGACTCCCACCGTGGGCAGAGGCCTGGAACACCTGTCCTGTCTTGTGTGTCTCTCCTCTCTCACACACACACACCTCAGGCCCCTCTCAGCCCATGTGCATCCGGATAGGATGGTCCAAGTAAGCCACCTAGGTCAGGCTCTGCAAAGTGTCCAGGGGCTGGGGCTCCCCAGGCTCACCCTCCTGATAAAGACTCTAACAAAAGCAACAGAACAGGCTTTCTGCTTTCCCACAGAGGAAATTCCTCTATGGAAACACATAATGCTCATTTTCCATTTTAACTGGTGGTAAAAGGGCAGCCTGGCCAAGGATATAAGACCCTGGCCCAGGCTAAACAAGAGGAGGCTTGAGGTATAGAGGCTGCTCTTCCCAAATGCACCAATTCCACTCAAGAAACAGAAATTTACAAACTTGAGCAATGGAAGGGCAGAATTAACAGAAAAAACCAACTACATCAAAAGACTCACAGTACAATGGAATAACATACATTCAATCTACTGAATTTATTAACAAGACACATTGGAGATGTTTCTACAGTCTATTTTCTATCTGTACGACCTCTAAACAAAAGCTTCGTCCACCCTCAAGAAGAAACGGCACTATATTCCAGTGCTAAAGGAAAAACTGACCGGGTCAGACTTCCTGAGAAATGATGAACATTGATCCACAAAACTATGTACCTAACAAGAGACATGAAAAAAGACATACACGTGGTCGTTATTTGTGGACACTAAAACTGTTTACCTAGAAAATCCAAAAGATTCAACTGAAAGTACTGCAAGCAATTTCAGATGGCTTGAGGTGGATGGCACACTGTGTGTGACAGCGGAAAGGAGAGTTGGGGGCTTCCCTGGTGGTCCAGGGGCTGAGACTCTACAACTCCAATGCAGGGGGCCGGTTCCATCCCTGGTCAGGGAACTAGATCCCACATGCCACAACTAAGAATTCACATGCTGCAACTAAAGATCTCGCATGCCACACAATGAAGAATGAAGATCTCATGTGCTGCAACTGAGATGCAGTACAGCCAAATAAATACATATTAAAGAGAGAGACAGAGAGAAAGGAGCGGGGGCTCAGGACTACTGGCTCTCCCACCTGGTAACCATGGGATCTTGGATGAGCAACTAACTGTGCTCCAAAGCCCAGTTTCTTTAACAATAAAACAGAAATATTAGAACTTACTGAGAAAATTATATGGGATAAGGTGCTTAGAGCAATGTATGGCACACAGCAAATCCCCACAGATGTAAACTATTAGGCATAAGCAATCACCGAACAAAATGAAATTAGAAATCCATTTGCAAAAAAGAATTAAGAAACTGTAAAATAGCCAAGAATAAATCTAACAAAAAAAAGCGCAAAACAGAAAGAAACAAAAAACTAAGATAGCCCCATATGAAAACTCTACTCTATCCTTTACTAATGGGCACAGAATTGCTGAGTGAGAGGTGCATCATGTTCCTGGGTGAGAAACCTCCAACTGTCAGTTCTCCCGTCATTAGCCCATAAATTCAATACAGTCCCATCCAAACAAGATTTTTTACTTTATCAGCTGATTCTAAAATTCATAGGGAAGAGAAAACTTATACAAGAAGAGCTAGGAAATATTTTTACAAGAACAATGAGAAACAAATCACTTGACTAGATATCAATGCTAGAATAGACAACTAGATCAATGAATCAGAATAAAGAATCCAGAATCATACCCATATATTTGTAGGGAATCAGCAGACCCTAAATGTGGCATTTTAAAGGCAGTGGATGAAGGATGAACTAATCAATAAATGGTAGAGAAACCATAGGACATGCATTTGGCAAAAATAAAATTAGAGCCCTAATTCACAGCAGACATCAATTCCAGACAGACTGAGGACATAAACATTTTTTAAAACTACACAAAAACCCATAAACGTGTTAGAAGAAAATATAGGAAAATAGTTTTACAATCTCGAAGTAGTGAAGGCATTCATAAGACAAAACTCAGAAGCCATAGGGCAGAGATGACAGAACTAATCTCCAAATTACAAAAAACTACCCAACAGCAGACACTGCAAACAACAGGCTGAAAGGAATTACCAAATATATGTAGTAGTCAAAAGATTAATACCCAGAAAATACAAAGATACTCTATAAACCACAGAGGGAAAAAAACAGATGAATGAGCACAAATTTTCAGTAAGTAATATATAGCAAAAAAATATACCTGCCAAAAAAAATACATGGAGTAATGTTGACCCTCCTAGTAATCAAAGAATTGCAAATCAGAAAACAATGAAAAATACCTAGAGCAAATACCTAGAGCATTTACCATACACCAGGTACTATATAATTAATTCATTTAACCCTCAAAACATTCCTACTGGGACTTCCCTGGGGGTCCAGTGGTTAAGACTCCAGGCTTCCACTGCAGGGGGCATGGGTTCCTTCCCCAACTAGAGGAACAAAGATCCAGCATGCCATGCAGGGTGGCAAAAAAAACCCCAACAAACCCACATTCCTACATTTTTGGTGATATTTTTCTAGATATGATAATGGTATTATAATCATATTTTTAAACAATCACTATCTTTTAGACTATCCACTGAAATATTTACTTATATGCCTGATATTCACTACAGAATAATACTGGAGGGCAAAGTGTGTGAGCAATACTGATGAAACAAAATTGGCTAAGAATTGATTATTCTACTTTTGCATGTTTTGAAATTTTCCATAAGAACAAAAAAATTAAGTCACTATGAGGTATGTACTACCATTATCATCCCCCTTTCACAGATGAGGAAATTAAGGAATAGGGAGGTTAAGTAACTCACCAAGTCACATAGCTAGCAGGTGGGAAGACTTGTGACTTGACCTCAGCCAGTTGGGCTCCAGAGTCTAGTTCTTAATCACTATTCTATATCCACTACCAGAATTGGATATCATTTTTTACCCTCCAGAGGAACAAAAAAAATTTTTTAATCTGATATTATACTGATAAATATTGTACTGATAAGTATAAGAGGAAATACGTATGCATATACTGTTTGTGGGTATGTAATCTGATACAGTCCAAGTGGAGGGCAATTAGGCAGCATCCAAAAACTTTTAAATGTACTTACCCCTCAATCCAGCAACTTTATTCCTAAGTATCTTCCTTAGAAAAATATCTTACTATATGCACAAATAGGCAAGTACACAGATGCTTCCTGAGGCACTATTTGTAATAGCAAACCACTGGAAATAACCTAAGTGTTCATCAATAGCAAGATGGCTAAGTAAACAACGGTGCAACCATATTTTTCTGAATTAGAATGCAGCAGTAAAAAGAATGCATTCTGACAGCAAAGGACCTCTGAGCCACATGGGTCCCAGAGGAAGAATTCAAGTTACAGAATACATGCATATTGTGAGCCTAAAACTAAGCAAAACCATGTATTTGTGTAAAGATCTGGAGTGACATCTACAGACTTCCTACAAAAAGGAGAAGAATGAGGGGAAGGGCCACAGGAAAAGAACCTTTTTAATATTCTCATATATTTTTATATAATTCTATATAATTTATATATTTTTAAACTTTTTACAAGTGGAACATATTTATATATTACTTATCTAAAAAATAACATAGAAAATAAGAGATTAAAAGGAGGATGATAATAAGAATATTCACTTTGAAGTTGCCTGAAAGGACTGCATATTGCTGGTGCCTGAGTTCAATGTGATTCTGAACCCCAGACAAACAACACAGTCCCATGGCTCCTTCCTAAACCTGGCTGACGCCCTTTGACAGGGACCATTCACCTGGAGGGCTTCTGAGTGATTAAGGCCTGAAATAGTTGCCTATGAGAATTCCACAGTTTCCTCTCTGCTCTCATATAATAGTATATACCCCCTAAACTTCTGTTTTACAAGCACTTTCTCTGTAGAGATGTTAACAACTAGTTTCTTCAAGCAGGAGAGCTACTGAACTTTGCTGGGAGCCTATCAGGGGTCAAAGCCATGGCTTACTCCACCTCAGTGCCCTGTACTTACTAGGTACTCAAATGACTAACAGTGCTAAGGCTAGCTAAGCACAGAATTATTTCCAGCTTCAAAACAAATCCACTCTTTCCTCTTTCCTCTAGGCAGTCCATTTGTCATCATGGTAGTGGTCAGGCCCAAGGACTGGGTCACCAGGCTACTAACATCTTCTGGGCTTGAGTGGCCCACGTGATCTGGTGATTCATGGGGAGACTAAGGCCAAACAAGCTCTGCTGTTTTGTCAGGTTTCCTGATGAGATAATCATGATGGTGTGATCACTCACCTAGAGCCAGACATCCTGGAATGTGAAGTCAAGTGGGCCTTAGAAAGCATCACTACGAACAAAGCTAGTGGAGGTGATGGAATTCCAGTGGAGCTATTTCAGATCCTGAAAGAAGATGCTGTCAAAGTGCTGCACTCAATATGCCAGCAAATTTGGAAAACTCAGCGGTGGTCACAGGACTGCAAAAGTTCAGTTTTCATTCCAATCCCAAAGAAAGGCAATGCCAAAGAATGCTCAAACTACTGCACAATTGCACTCATCTCACACACTAGTAAAGTAATGCTCAAAATTCTCCAAGCCAGGCTTCAGCAATATGTGAACCGTGAACTTCCTGATGTTCAAGCTGGTTTTAGAAAAGGCAGAGGAACCAGAGATCAAATTGCCAACATCTGCTGGATCATGGAAAAATCAAGAGAGTTCCAGAAAAACATCTATTTCTGCTTTATTGACTATGCCAAAGCCTTTGACTGTGTGGATCACAATAAACTGTGGAAAATTCTGAAAGAAATGGGAATACCAGACCACCTGACCTGCCTCTTGAGAAACCTTTATGCAAGTCAGGAAGCAACAATTAGAACTGGACATGGAACAACAGACTGGTTCCCAATAGGAAAAGGAGTACGTCAAGGCTGTATATTGTCACCCTGCTTATTTAACTTCTATGCAGAGTACATCATGAGAAATGCTGGGCTGGAAGAAGCACAAGCTGGAATCAAGATTGCCAGGAGAAATATCAATAATCTCAGATATGCAGATAACGCCACCCTTATGGCAGAAAGTGAAGAGGAACTAAAAAGCCTCTTGATGAAAGTGAAAGCGCAGAGTGAAAAAGTTGGCTTAAAGCTCAACATTCAGAAAACGAAGATCATGGCATCCGGTCCCATCACTTCATGGGAAATAGATGGTGAAACAGTGGAAACAGTGTCAGACTTTATTTCTTTGGGTTCCAAAATCACTGCAGATGGTGACTGCAGCCATGAAATTAAAAAACACTTACTCCTTGGAAGAAAAGTTATGACCAACCTAGATAGCATATTCAAAAGCAGAGATATTTCTTTGCCAACAAAGGTCCATCTAGTCAAGGCTATGGTTTTTCCAGTGGTCATGTATGGATGTGAGAGTTGGACTGTGAAGAAAGCTGAGTGCCAAAGAATTGATGCTTTTGAACTGTGGTGTTGGAGAAGACTCTTGAGAGTCCCTTGGACTGCAAGGAGATCCAACCAGTCCATTCTGAAGGAGATCAGTCCTGGGTGTTCTTTGGAAGGACTGATGCTGAAGTTGAAACTCCAGTACTCTGGCCACCTCATGTGAAGAGTTGACTCATTGGAAAAGACCCTGATGCTGGGAGGGATGGGGGCAGGAGGAGAAGGGGACGACAGAGGATGAGATGGCTAGATAGCCTCACCGACTCAATGCAGATGAGTTTGGGTGAACTCCAGGAGTTGGTGATGGACAGGGAGGCCTGGTATGCTGCAATTCATGGCGTCACAAAGAGTCGGACACAACTGAGCAACTGAACTGAACTAACTGATGAACGTAAATAGCTGACATTTGAGTAGGGGGATGAGATGGAAGGAAGATAAGAACCCCTAGAACCAGCTGTGACTCACAGAGAGGAAAACAGAGCTCAACTGGAGAGCTGCACAGATAAACCAGATACCAACTCAACAGTTTCATTTAAAAATCTGATTGTTCCTAAACATGCCCACGTTAACAAACCACAGAGGGACTCTGAAACTCAGACTTACTTCAGATGTAGGCAGGAACATTAAATGTTTATAAAACAAAGAGAGAAGAGAGATGAGGACAGGTCAAAGAGGACTGTATGGTGTGACCTACAATCATGAGGTCCTATGTCTTTGACCCACGGTCACATTTAAGCCCAGTGATGGCATTCCCTGGAGACTAATTGGCCTGGTTCTTATTTTTATTCTCAACATCACATAAGCACCAATGTGGCGTATTTTCATGTGGCAAGCATTAAAATATAATCAAGACCTTCTAGAAAGAGGCTCTCTCAGAGGAATCAAAGGGCAAGAGAGCCCACCCTCACTACCTATAACCTGACTGCACGGCATTTCTCATCCCCTGGCCTCATAACTCTGATAGAGCTTAAAACGAAAGAGGCCCTAATGACTTTCCAAAGAGAAGCCCACAGTGACATTAAGTAAGCTGAAAAAAAGGGAGGCAGAGTGTGCGAGTGTTGATTTATGGATTCACTACTACCATCTGCATCCTTGGACCACTTCTATTCCATCAAAAACGGAGAGGAGAAGCAGAGATGAAGCTCTATACTCCTCCACCTAGCCTGATTGCTGTGGCATTTTCCACCATTACCCCGAAGGCCACTGGTGATGGAGGAGTGGTCAAGGAGTGGGAAGGGCATTTTCCTTCTATCATGGAGGTGGAGAGACCAGTAGGGCCTGCTATGTATCATAAACTATACACAACAGGGCTATAGAAACGGGATCCATGAAAAGAAGAAAGGAGAGGACTATGTCTATGTACACAAGAGGAAAAACTGATTCCTCAAGAAAGTCTCTATTGTAGAGGAGGTACACCAGTAAACCCTGGTGTGCAGATTTAAGCAATAATTCTCATGTCAACTCCTTCCCTGTGATGAGAGACACCAAGGGCCCCAGAGTCCTCAGGCTGGCACAGACTGAGGCTTACTGTACAGGGGGAAGTGGAAATATTACACAGCTAGAGACAGGAGACAGAGAAGGCAATGCACCCCACTCCAGTACTCTTGCCTGGAAAATCCCATGGACGGAGGAGCCTGGCGGGCTGCAGTCCATGGGATCGCTGTGAGTCGGACATGACTGAGCGACTTCACTTTCACTTTTCACTTTCCTGCACTGGAGAAGAAAATGGCAACCCACTCCAGTGTTCTTGCCTGGAGAATCCCAGGGACGGGGGAGCCTGGTGGGCTGCTGTCTATGGGGTCGCACAGAATTGGACACGACTGAAGCAACTTAGCAGCAGCACAGATAGGAGAAAAGTAAGAATACTGAGGTCTTTCTCTGCAAGTCTTTCATTACAGGGCTTCTCAGGAAGGTGAAATCCCAAAGGACTTCCTTGTTTCCAGATTAGCGGGCAGCACCAGGAATCTTGACCTTGAACTTTGTTCCTCTCCAAGATTTCCTGCCCTCTAGACAATGGCACTGAGGAGGAGAGAGGCGGGAGTCTGTGTGCTCCATTCTGTTCTGCTCAAGTCCTGGAGTCTATCTGGCCGCCTGCTAGTCGTTCTCTCTCGGAGGCGGCCCAGTCAGGTCTGTGCCATCCCAGGACTTGGCTCCCATCTCTCTGCCCCACTGGAAGGGTCCTGGGCCACTGCACATTTGTCCAACCTGTGTCTGCAGTCTGGTTTTTTCCCCCACGAATACGTGAGAAAAGTGGCAGATTTTCCTAAGGACACCATCAACAGCTTACAGAGGGAGGAACGTCTAATCAGCAGAGCAGTAATGAAGTGAGCAAGAGGAGGTGAAAGCCAATAATGCCACAGTTCCCTCCAGACTGACCGTGAGAGCTGGCAGCCAAGGCGCTGAGCTGCTACCATCCACATACACGCTAGTGCCATCACCTAGACATTTGGGACGGGCAGTCAAGGAGTAGTTTGCCCTTTATGAAAACAGCAGACACTGACTGCTCTGTCTGCCCTGTATGCTCCTTCCACACAGCTGATTCCGAGACTTCCCATATTCTTACATAATCTCCCTCCCTGGCCAGTTAACCAGTCAAAGGGTAGACAGCTGACCCAAGCAGGGCCAGTGAGATTTCTGGATGTCAGTCCCTCTCCATGACTTAATCCATGAACTGCCAAACTCAGGAGCTCTTGGCAGCCTCTGGAATAAGCTGGTCAACTGGGAAAAGGAAAGGAGCTGAGGTCCAAGCAGAAACAGAGATGAGCACTAGAGGCATAAGTCCTGGCAAACTGTGGGCTCTGGGTCCAGGACTCCCGATGCTGGACTCGTGCTCTTCCTTTACTTGATTGCTCAGCTTTGCCCTTGGATTTATGAGCCAAACATTTCCAGTTTTATTCAAGTTAATGTGAATTTGGTTTCTGTCCCTTACAACCAATTTGTCCTGACTGCTGTAGAACTTCAATTCAGTAGCCACTGGGCTTCTCACCCACCTGAATGTCCTCACTGACAAATAAGCAAAGGGCTTTGCCAGGCACCTGCTGGACACCTTGAGGCCTAGCTAAGAAGAGACGCCTCGTCCATGAAATCAATAGCTGGCAGGCCGGCTATGAGAGCAGATGACCAGGGCAGTATGGTCTGGCCTCGAACTTCACAAAGGGGATGATGTGTTTTCCTACATTTAGGCCCAAAGAGAGTGCCAGGGAAAAAAATTCTACACTCCATGCAGAGGTGGGTGGGGAGACTGTTTGCACGACAGCAGATAACAAGGATACTGCTTGAGGCAGGGGGTTACAGTTTCTAAGGAAGAAAGCCCTATCTTCAGAGACTGGGCCTCTGGGGTTTCTTTTTACAAACTGATGAGAGTAAAAATTCTGTTGGAAACCACAAGGCTCACTTTGCCAGGACAGAGTCTAGGCCACTCTCAGACCCTTCCATTTTCAACAACTATGGGGCCAGGAGTCTGAGAAATAAGCAATCTAACAACGCTTTCCCGGCACTTATCTGACTTGAATAAAGACACACAAAATGACTGAAATAGTGATGAAAATATAGGAGTCAATTTTACTATTTTGTGTATGTCTGAAATTTTGAAAGTTAAAAAATATACACACCCATAATTAAAACTTTGAAACCACCAGCAATTCCTTTGTTATAACTTTTTAAAATCCCTTTCCCATCTTGACCCAGGACCAGTAGTCCTAAAACCAAGGGGAAAATAAATCTGACCCTAACAGCAATCTCGTATATTCCACTGTTAAATCCCTCTGAGTAACAAATTCCAAAAAAAGAAGAAGGAACCAAGCATAAAACTCACACATGTAAAATTAAACCCACATATACCTAAAGTAGTCCTCCTAAAACTCTTTTTTTCTTCTGTCCATGCCACACAGCATGTAGGATCTTAGTTCCTTAACCAAGAACTGAACCCATGACCCCTGCAGTGGAAGCTCAGAGTCCTAACCACAGGGCCACCAGGGAATTCCCCTCTCTCACTCTTTTTAATGAAGCTAGCCCTAGGTTTAGAAAGACATTTGAAGTCATTAGTCAGAAATTACATATCAGGAAACCAAAGCCCATTCATGGTCAACCACATTCTGGAGCATGAAATAATAAATGGTATCATATGTTGTATAAACATGCTATAAACATCACTAAATATTGCATGAACAGACACATATGTGCACGTTTATGTGTATCTGTATCTATCTATTTAACTCTCTCTATATAGTAATATTAGTCATTCAGTCATCTCCCACTTTTTGCAACCCTATGGACTATAGCCCACTAGGCTCCTCTGTCCATGGGATATCTCCAACCAGACATACTGGAGTGGGTTGCCATTTCCTTCTCCACTCTCTATATATACCTATAAGAAATTTGAAGCAAAACATGACAAGCATTTGAGCTTTGGGTTCCTCCAAAGACCTATCTCCTTACACGTAGTTACTGGGTGGAGCCAGACACAGTGAGCAGCCCCTCATTCCTGCTCCTCTCCCAGCTACTTCACACCTACCCAAGACCCCTAAATTCCACCCAGCCCTGGCTCTCCATAAACCTCACCTCCATGCTCCTGCTCAGGACTTTGTCAACAGCCTCACCTCCCCACTGCCAGCCTCTAGGCACCAAATTCTACTTCCTAAGGCCCCATGCTAGGGAAATAACTTGGCATATTTGTTTTCTGGGAAAAGTCAACCCCTCAATGTTTCATTTCACCTCTTTGGAACACTGGAATAAAGGCCAAACACATCATGAGCCACAGGGAACCACTGGGGCCAGGGCAGTACCTGACTCAATGCCATGCCCACCATCAGCGCCACCAGAACCTCCCTTGAAGTACCAAGATGTGGGGTATGGTACCTACCCACTTAAGCCACATGTAATACACACGTGCATACATATCTGTAAATTACCAAATTACACACTTTTGATGTATAAGTCTGCTGCCCCCACCAAGATCAGATCAGATCACCTCATCTTTCCAACTTGGGCTTCTCCCTTTGGAAGAAGAAATTTGAGGGGAGCGGTTTTGCCACCTGGAGACTCCACTATAAGCCATATCATCCAAGCCAGATACCCAGAAAGCATGTGCCAGCCCAGGTCACTGATTCCTTTCCTGCCAAGTCACCACACCTCACCCCCACCCAAGCAACATGAGGAAGAACAGTGAGGAGATTAGCGGGTCTATCCTTCACCCCCTGCTCTGACCATTTCTAGCCCAGGGCCAGTGGGTGGCTGCTGGCCATTCAGCCCTCAGTTGCCGACTATCCGAGGCGGAAAGCTATTCTGTGGCTCGACTCCCAGGTGCTGGTATTTGGCTCCTGGGAGGAAAGAGAACATGGGCCCAGTCACAGCCTTGGGAAGGGGTGCCTGCCCAGCTGGGTTGCCTTGGCCTTGCCAACAAAGGTAGACACACACGTAGTCAGACAGACAGACAGACACACACACACAGCCTGTGTTTGCTCCTTTTGGTAAGGAGGCACCCAAGATGCTGCACACATACTCACACAGCTGCACCCACTGTTTGGTGTTTCTACTGACGAGAATGGTCCACAGGCACAGGCACACCCCATACATACAAATACCCCCATGTGCCCACTGCACCCCACAGGAGCCTCTCTCCTCAGTCTTCCTGGGTACTTGTGATTTTCAGCCGGCCCAGGTGTTAAGCCCCTTCCATTCTCTTCCCCCTTGGGCCTGTCCCTCCCTCTGCCCTCCCACGGTAAGTGCTTTCAGGCCACACAATGAGTGGGAGGAGGAGAAACACTTCTATTGAGGAAGGCGTTTTGTTGTTTCATCCCTAAGGGGGGCTGGGGTAGAAGAGGAGGGGGACCCACAAAATTTCTAATAAGCAGTTTCTCTCCTCAAAGCTAAAATGATTTTCTTTAATTGGTTGGTGGGAACAGTTTATTGTGGGGGTCTCTGCCCTCCTCCCCCCTAGCCTAATTGACTTACTGAAGTTTAACAGGGGCTTTCACCTGGAGAGACTGCAATTACTCCCCCCACCCCACATTCGTACCTGGGCTCTCCCCACAGGGGGCCTTTGTTCCCCCTAAATACTGCAGTGACACAAATGTCCTCAGCAGCAGGGGAACGCAGGGAAGTGGTAATTTTCAGCCCAACGCAATTAGCTGAGGGCTTTTCAGCCTTCCCCTTGAATGGTGGGGAAACTTTCGGCATGTGGGAACGGTGAGCTGGGGCTGCTCTGTGCAAGTTAAACAAAAGAGGCCTCTGAATTGAGCCCCGCAGTGAGCCAGACCAGGGCTGTGGGGGCAGCTGGGACTGGGGCCTGGACAAGGGACCCACATCATCAACCATCCTATCTGTGTCTTCCAGTCAGGGCCAGTGGCCCCAAATAGCTTTCCGGGAGGCAGAGGTATGCAAGACTGGCACCACAGCTCTGCATTTACGAAGCAAAGAAGAAGGAAACAAGGTGATGGATTGAGCTGGGGCAGGACAAGAGGGGCCAGAGGGCTTCAGTGCTGTGTCTCTCCGGCTTTCTCAGAGGGCCCGGGGCTGGAGCTCACATTAGATTTTGGGTCTTCACAGACACCTCAGCTTTAGGGAGAGACTCTGCCAGGAGATAGGAGACTAGGATTCCTCTAACACTCTGGTCCACTACTGCCGCCACAGCAGCCCTTACCTAAGCCCAGCTAAGCAGAGGAAAGCGAGTCCTCTGCTTGCGGGTAGCTCTGAGGCTAGGGAGGCACAGCGTGAAAGCAGCAGCTCAGTGCCAAGGCACCCCCAGGCCAGAGAGTGGGCTCTAGCAGTGCAAGTAACGACGCAGGCCTGCCAGCCTCTCACAACCTGCCCTAAAACAGCCCTGACCCCAGACCTAGGAGAGAGAGCAGCAGTCCTCCTTGAAAGAGCGAAAACATGAAAACTAGAAACAGAAGGTCTGGGTGACAGATGAGCTGCGATCCACGCAGGAAAGAGCACACAGGCCAGGGCAGGCAGCGCTGTGGGACCAGGGAAAGGCCAGAGCCGGGCCGAGCAGGCCCGCATTCAGGGCCAGATCAGCTGCTCACAAGCTGTTTGATCTGGCAAGGCTGTACCTTCTGGAGGCCTCATATTTCTTGTCTGTAAAATGGGTTAACAGTTATACTAGTGTTGTGTTTCACTTTTCACAAAAGCAACACAAAATGTTTGAGTTAGCATCTCTAATAAATGTATCAAACAGGAACCAGAGAAGCTGTTCTGGTTGAACAGAGGTGAGGGGTAGGGGCTGAGCCTCACCCAGGTGGCCTCCAAACTTCCTGCCTTTGACGCAGACCTCAGAGCCTTGCCTGGAAATCCCAGAACCAGATACCCTGCAGGCCCGCTGCACTAGGACCCCTCCACTAGTAACAAACACTGTGACCCAGCAGAGCTTGGACTGACGAGCTCCCCACAGCGTAGGCTGCTACTCTCTGTGGCCCTGCCTCCCAGCTCCCTCCAGTCTCACCCATAGAAGTAGGATCATGGCCCATGGGGATTTGCCATCAAAGACCTCACTTCATAGTCTGTCAGAACCCAGACAAACTACATTCAGCGGCTATCAAGTCTGGGGCACTTGGAGCAGTTCAGTGTGTGGCTTCTAGGCAGCAGTCAGGTCAAACTTTTTACCTATTTATCCAACGTTGAGACCTAGCCACAAAAACTGCTACCATGAAATGCCACCCCCACCCTGCTCCCTCACTGGCCTGGACTGGCTCTTAGGGACTAGAGCTAACTCCTGCCTCACTCCCGCCTCCAGCCCCATGAAAGAAGCTCCAAGTGATTCTCTACAGGAGTCTCCAAAGCAAAGTGAGGCTAGTCCAAACACCTGCGGTTCAGAGGCATGAAAGCAGAGCCTCTCCTCATACCCTAGCACCCCTGGAACAGCCTCTTCCTTCTGGGGAGTAGCCCATCTCGACGACCTGCAGGGGACAGGCAGGCCTCTTCTGCAACACAACTGGCTCAGCTCCAGTCTCATCAGGCCTAGACTCTGTATCTTCCTCTCCTCGGCATCAGTCTGGTGTCCCACCTGCACAGCCACCAACCCCACTCTGGATGGATGCTCCTGCCTTGAGACTAACCAGCACTCTCATGCAACAAGGCCTTGCATAGGCAATTCCTAAGCTGGACACAGGAGTAGATAGGGGCCTCATTCTTTCAACAATTACCCGAAGGCTATCCAAGCCAGCCCTGTGCTAGGAATTAGGATGTTCAAGAAAACCAAAAAGCTAAAACTTAGGGTCCAGTCAGAGAGTTAAGTCTTCAATTCGCTTTTTTATTTAAATTGGAAACAATTCAAGACAATCAACAAATTCTAATCCCAAATGACAGCAAGATCCTTATGGGCCAAGAAGCAGACAGGGTAGCAGAGTAGTTAAAGGCCATGAGCTCCAGAGTCAGAAGCTGGGACTCAAACCCAGGTATGAGTTAATCACCGTATGTGACTCTGAGCCTGTTAATAACCTCTCTTAGGCCTCAGTTTCCTTGCCTGATGATGGTGACAGTACCTATCTGGAAGGATTAAGTGAGATATAAAGTGTTTGGCATAGTGCTTGGCATTTCAGCTGGCAGGCATGTCAGTCATCCTTGTCCTCATCATTATCGCCATCTTGGGCTAGGCATTAGAGAGGCACTGGGGACTCCTGATCCAGAAATGGCCTAATGAAAGGAATCTGTATCGTTTCCATCCAGAAGCACCAGAGGCTAGGTAAGAAGAGAGACTTGCGGTTCCCTGTCCCTGTCCTGCAGACTACCCCGGAAAGCTACTGTCATGCTGATGACAGACAGGACAAATTTAACCTGGCTAGGGCAGCAGGAGACCTTGAGCCAACCAGGGGCCTTAAAGGGAAGGATTGGAATTTGCACCCTCAAACTGACCACAGACCCCTTAGCCTCTCCCTCGCTCCCCCTCACTCCCTATCACCAGCCTCCTGGCTGGAATGCAGGGGCCCCTGTGCCAGAAGGCCCAGGCTGGCAGGAGGCCGGGAGGCACAGGTGGTTCTCAGAGGAGATCCCTGAGCTCCAGAAAGCATTTCCCCCACAGGCCCAACAAAGCTGGGGCTTGTTGTTGGTCAAGGCGCCTTTGCTTGTCTGGGCTGCAGCCCAGACGGTGAGGCGGCTGGGGCAGGCCAGGGGACTCAGGGCTGCAGGGTGTGTATGTGGCAGTGGTTGCTGGGGGGAGCAGGTCAGCCAGCCGTTTTGGCACCAGCTGCCTCCTTCCCTGGGCTTCTCACTTTGTTCAGCATGGCAACCCAAAGAAGGCTGGGGAAAGCACTTTTCACTACCCAACAAATAAAGACACAGGGAGATGGAGAAGGATGAAAGGTTTGGGGGTTAATTTGGTTTGGGGGTATTTACATGGTTTTAAAAAATAATATGTTTTTTCTGCGATCCAATTAATTTCAAACCCAGGATTCAGATGATGATAGCCAACAGTGATCCCACAGCACCTAATTCATATTATCCCTCTTCTGAGACTTTAAGTCCCAGTGGAGTGAGAGGTGGTCCTAAGAGGCTAGGACGGATGTTTTCTACCTCCTGGTTGGGCACGGTCAGGGCTGGGGCACAAGCATGGCTTCAGTCAACCCCACTATAAAACTCGGGGACTTTCAGCTCCCCAGGTCCACAAACACCCATGCAGTCCTGCTAATCAAGGGTATACGTGGCTTTCCAGGTGGAGGTATGACACCAGCGACTGCAGAGCCCACTTATTCCTAAGAATGGTCCTCCTGGCCCCACGCCTGGGCAATGGACACAGGAGATTTCAAGATTCCAGTAGGGACCTGAACTTATCTGCTTCCTTCATTATTTCCAAGAAAGGAGCCCTCACTCACAGGTCATTCTGCCTCAGCTGGCTCCCTTCCACCTGCCCCAGAGCCCTGACTCCAAGCCTTCCTTAGTCCTACAGCCTAGAAGGGAGAGACTGTTCTCACTGGGTCTTCGACAAAGGAGAGTTTTTCACACAGGAGTTTAAGGAGACACTGGGCCTGGGAATCCCCTCCCCAAGCTGCTGCCTGCTATCCCGTCCAATTCCTGAAGTTTAGCTCAACCCACTCACACCACATGCCCAACTCTTGCTTTGGAACAGATTTCTTTCTGGTGGCATGTATTTTTCATGTATTTTTGAAATAACAAACTATAAAAACTATGGGTTCTTCTCTTTGGAAAAACATTAGGATTCTAAAAAGCTCATTTGATTTGAAGTTTCCTCTTTCCCACTAGGCTACTTGGGATGAGACAAAAACCTTTCAGACGAATACAAAGACATGACACAGATTTGCAAACACACTTGACAGAGGTTCCGGATTTACTGGCTGGATGATCCATCTCACTTCAGATTTTCATTGCTACATGGAACCTGTGCCACGGATGGGGTACTACTGGCTGCTGCTGACTTGAGGCATTCTCAAGTCAAAGGTTTCGAGAGAATCCCTTTCCCCTCCCCTTCCTTGCTCCTTCTGTGGAACAGCCAAGGAGTCTAGACCCTTTTGATGAGGCTGCTTGGAACCCTCAGGTCAGCTGCTACCAGTACAGTCCTGGGCCTCTGCTACCTCAACAGCTCCTGCCTCTTCTGTGTTCAAGCCGTGTTCTCCCACACAACCACAAGCATCCACTGTGACTTGCTTGAGAAGCACACATCTTCTTCCAGAAAACAGCATTTCCTTGCACTCCACTCCACCATCAACAGAAGGAAAATTCACAGAGAAGGAGAGTCACAGGAAAAAGACTGGGCAAAAGATAACCTGAACAAAAAAATAAAAACTTCAGGAAACACAGTGATTGCCAGAAACTCAATAACTAGGTCCAGAGCTTCTCCTCGATGCTCTAGGGAGAAAATGATGAAACCCAGTGGCCTGAAGAATTCATACAGGATTTCCCTGGTGGTACAGTGGATAAGAATCCACTTGCCAATCCAGGGGACACAGGTTCGATCCCTGGTCCGAGAAGATCCCACATGCTGTGTAGCGACTAAGCCCACGTGCCTCTAACTACTGAGTGCATGCTCTGCAACAAGAGAAGCCACCACACTGCACACTCATTTCAACAAGAGGAAGCCTATGAGTAGCAATGAAGACCCAGGGCAGACAAAAATAAAGTTTTAAAACCAGAATCCACATAAATATACACTCGCTTATGTTGAGCTGTCTTCTTGAGGTGACTCTGGCCCAGGAGAAGCAGTGACATCAACACAAAGTAATGAAGGTTAAGGCAGACGGTTCCCCATGGATCATCTCAGGTGGTTTGTGCTTGCGGGCGGGGGCACCCAGAGACCAGGGAACCTGCCTGACACCCTGACATACACTTTACAGATGCACAGGTTCAGAGACAGGTGGCAGAAGTATACACACAGCACCACAGAGAGAAGGGCACCGGACCTGTGCCCCAAAATTAAAAACCTAGCACTGGCTATCTACTATTCAGTTCATTTTCATTAAGGGCTAATTGATTTCTCTGATCATCTCCTCTCCTTTTCTTTGGAAAAGTGGAAAGTACACAGAGGGAAACTTTTCCCTTTTTGTGGGTAGGAATGGGGAAAAAGGAAGGGGAGAGAAGATAGAAATAAGCTGCCTCCTACAGGTGCTCAATGAGCTCATAAATTATCCAGTCACCTGGAGAAAGAGATCAGGTCTACCCACCACAGAAAGACATCCTGTGTATTTAAAGTCCCAGGAACCTCAGGGAGGTTGGACTTAGGCAGAAACCTGTGGATTAAAAGCAAAAGATGGTTTGAGTGGAAAAAAGCAAAAACTCCAGTCCTTTGATGAAGTCACAAGCAGCATTGATTCTAAATGAGATTTTTGTACTCCTGCTCTTAGGACCCCAGCCATTGCAAAAAACTCTCCCATGACCACAAACACCGTTTCTCAGCTTCCCTAAGAACACTGAACACCAGATAATCTGATTGACTACCCAGAACCTAGACAAGGTGTGTCTTTAATAAGCACCCTAGACCAGAGTTTTCTTGGGGACTGATTGTACTTAAGACATGAGCCCTGGGGAAGCAGCAGTAGGAAAAGGAGTTTTAAGGCCAGGCTGACTGACTTAGATAATCCTCTATGGACAAAGAAGGACCTGCCTAGACAGAAGTTACTGTGCATCGAACCAGGTCCAGTTAAAGGCCAGCGTAGCCCAACCCGCTCCTTCCCTGGCCCCAGAGAGGAAGCGTCTATGCTTTCTAGGGAACAGCAGTTATGGTGAACCGTTGCACTGCATCTGCATTCGGCCACTCTGTAATTTCAGTACAAAAGTTAAGTGAGCAAATATCAGGTCTCCCAGGACAGCAGGGTTTCTGATCAACATTTTTCTTGTCATTCCAAATTCTTCAGTCTCAGTTCCAAAACTGAGGTCCCCACCCCGACCAGGGCTTTTTCGCCTTATATTGTCAAGGAATGAAGGAGGACTCTGAGCAACCTCCACTGGTCCATCTCTCCCTCCACCTTGCTCCAAAGTCTGCTTGAAATTCCAGGCACTCTACAAAGTTATTAAGAGCAATTCTTGCCTATGCTTCCAACCTAAATATAATTACACTTTTTAAAGCGGAAAAAACAGTCCAGGGAATCCCCAAAGAGGCCTGCTGCAACTCTTCCCTTTATAATGAAACTTAATAATGAAATGCTCTGTGCTCCAATTAGTAAGAAATGCTCGTTTTCTCCAACTGAACACCCTCTATAGATATATCTAATTTGTTTCCATGCTTCCATCTCTCTCCTCCATCGAGTTTGCATTTAAAGGTTATGATCTGGTGCTGCCTCCCAGGCAGGCCCTGGCAGGACAACCTGGGGGAAGTGACTGTGTTTCCTGTAACTGTGGAGCCCCAACACCCGACCATCCCTAACACCCCTTCCCTTCATCATCACATCCATACACACAATCTGTCTCCTTCAGGCTCTTTATGAGCTGTCCTCAAAGTAGAAGAGAAGGGAAGGGAGGAACAGCATTTGGGTAAGTTAAGAGAAAAGAGTTAAAGGAAAAGAGAGGGGGTGGGTACTGCTGTGTCTGTTTCTCAATGAAAGAAATGTTTTGCCATGGGGTAACCAAAAGCTCCTTAGTGATGGGCCCCATTGGGACTCAGGCCCCTCAAAGGCTTGGAGCTCCAGCTTCTTTCCCCTCATCAGGCCTGGCGTGTGACTGGCACCAATCCCCGAGACAGTTCAACGGGTTGCCAACAGTAGCACAGAGGAGTCCCTGTGCTTGGGAACCTTGGCAGGATGCCTCTCCAGGGCCACCTCATCTCAGTGGCCAGCCCACATCTCTGCCTTCTGATCATATGGAAAGTGAGGACACTGTCCCTTTCTAAAAACCTGATTCCTAAGATGAAGGCCACACCCTCAGGGCCATACCAGATGCCAGGACCATGGCCTGGCCGTGGGTATGGGGTGGACAGGTCCTCCCCCACCAGCTCCCTGACTCAAAGGTACCCCAAAGTTTCCCTCTCCCCAGAAGTACAGCACGCCACAACCAGGCTGAGCTCCCAGAGTCTCCTCTCTTCAAATTATGCATAGGCATCCAGCCAAGTGAGGAGCCCAGAATGGGTAAAGACCCTCTCCCCCAGCTCCCAGCACTTGGCTATACTCAGCGAGGCAAATGGTAAAGACCAAAGACATCCTGGTGGACCATCCCTAGGGAGTCTACCTGTGATGGGGCCCCAGGCCCTCTCACCAGAGAAAATGCCTCCATTCTGTCCTTGCTTTCTAGGGATTCTCCCCTTAACTGCTGAAGATGAGCATTTGAGATCTGTCGATGCTCCCCCAGACACTTTTGCCTCTTTTCTGCCCAGTCCTCTTTGCCCCGACCCTTCCCAATTGGTGGGTCATCATCTGCAGCAGCCTGGTGCTCTCTGAGCACCCCTCTGCTTGCCTCCACCTCCTCTGACCCTGACATGGCCCTGCCCTGGCTCCCTGAGACTCACAATCTGTGCTTCTGCCAGGCTGTCACAAGGCGGGTATAACTCACTTCAAGCTGGCAGCCTTACGTGGTAGAACTAACCACCCCCCTCGGGGGTGGGGGGGGGGCAAGCAAGCAAGCGTGTGCCTGAGCATCCCGTGGTACTCTTGTTTTCCAGGCACCCCACGGTGGTCTGTGACAGACGCATGGACGGGGGAATCCTCTGCCAGCCAGAGCTGGCATCTCACCCTACCTCCCAAATCTGCCACTAGCCTCCGGGGCCCAAGACCCTCCAAGAAGAGGAGGCCTTGCAAGACAAAGACCCAAGCCCCCCCAGCCTGGCCTCCCAGCCCAACACAGGCCCGCATTAAAATCAACACTCCGTGAACACACAAAACTGACAGGGCAAAGGGGGAGCACACATCGGATACAAAGATCGGGCTCTCAGGAGACGCGGCCTGTTGGTCTCCCATGTTAGCTCCAAGTGACTAAGCGCAGGGTGGGAAAGAACGCATTGCCGCAGCCTGAGCGCCCGCCTGGGCTCCAGGTTCGGTGGCCTTTTCACAGAGAAGATGCCTCTGCCTGGAAAAAAAAAATGCAAGCATTGTGTGGGGACCATTAATGCATGCGCCTCTGCACATTCCTTCGAGAAGCAGGAGCACACTAGTCCCTGAGCCCCCAGCCCTGTGCCCCCACGATTGTACAGGCTTGGAATACACTGCACATGCCACCTGGTTCTTCCCCCTAGGCCCCCGGCCCTGCGAGCGGTGGGAAGGGGCCCACCAAACACCCTGGCTTCATTGTGCCCCAGAAAGAGGGGACTAATTACTCGCCTACACTCCGGAGCACCCAGGGAGAAAACAGAGGCCAGTGGGGTGGAGACGGTGGGAAATGGGGGTGGGGGGGTGCTTGAAGAAGGGAGAGAGAAAGCCACAGGATACATTTCAAAGTTTCTCTAGCAATTTGGGGGTGGGGGAAAGAAAGCCTGGTCCTGATGTGAAATCATACAGAGGTCAGGGCTGGGTCTCCCACCCTTGTGAGAAAGTGGTGAATCGGAGACGGTTTATCAAACGATCATTTTTTTCTTTTGAAACTGGGAGGCAGCAGCTTGGACAATTCTGCAGATGTGCTTGATGAGTTAGGGACAAAAATGGCCCTTCTCTGCCCCCTCCTCCCCTCCTTCCATAAGGGCTCCCCTCGGGGCTGGCTTCTCCCTCCACTGACTCCCGGGCCCTCCCCTCCCTTCCTCAGTGGTCAGCTGAGACCCCCACCCACTGCTTGCTTTTGTATTCTTGGCCTTTGGACACACTGACAGGGGCCTTTATGAGACCCCAATCAAGACCCCCATGTCACAGGTACCTAGTAGAGACACCAGACCTTTTCAAACAAGGGACAACAAGGAAAATCGGCTGGCCCATTGTTTCTCCTCTGTGCTAAGTGAGATGAAAGGGGCCCGCAGCCCCCTCCCCACAGCCCGCCTGCCAATCACCTCTAGTTATTAAGGTCACAATGTGTAAATTCTTTTGACCTGCACCTAATCAAAGATTCACCGGCCCTTTCAAATCCGACTGGGGAGGAGGGGAGAGATTCCCTCCCATAAACCCAGCAAACGCTCCCTCAATAAAATTTCTCTCTCTGCTTCCTACTCTGCTTCCCATCTCCACCCCCTCGCTTCTCCTCACTCCGCCCTTTTCACCACTAGCTTCAAACACAACTGACAAGCCCCTGGAATTACAACCCTCAAAAACCCAAGGAGGATTTGAAAGTTTCTATTTAAAAAGAAATAGAAAAGAAAAAGAGAAAGTTTTTGGACAGGCGTAGCTGCCCAAGCAAGACCAGAGCCTGGGCAGTCCCATGGCTCTAATGCCAAATCTCTCCAAATGGCCAAGTGGTCGATTGGCTTTCTTCTTTCTCCAAATCAGCCTCTCTTGCTTTGCCCAGAATACTACTACACATGGAGAAAAAAACTGGGATGAAGGATACTCTCTCACCATGTCACTCAGCATCACCAGCTCAGTTGTTGACCCTCCCAAAACTCAGCTTACACTGAGTGGTTTTGTAAAATGAGGTAAAAAATATTACCATGCCCAACGTAGGCAACCCTTGAGGAAAAAACATAACCACAGGGTAGAACAATAGAGAACAGAACAGGAACTGGAGGAAAGAACTTGAGAGAAAGCAAAACTTAGGACTTTCTGTGCGATGAAAACTACAAAAGGCTTAAATCAAGCAAGGAGAATAAACTGCTTGCAAATCTCCATCAATCAGTATCAAGTTATGCCTTTTCCTCTTCTCTCTCTCCTCTGTCACTTAGAACAGGGAGGCAGCACCACAAGCGAGTATGGCGCATTTATGGAAGTTGCCCCCAAACCTTCTGGTGCCTACCGTCTACTCTTGGGGATGCCTTGTCCCTCTCCTTCTCCCTCTGCTCGTACTTGTCCACCTGCCTCTGGGAGCAGACGTTTTGCTTCTTGGTTTCCTCCTGCCCAGCTGTCTTTAATTCTCTCTGAGCTCCCCTTTTGGTGCTAAGCCCTCCAGTTATTTCAACTGCTGTCTCCATGCTGAAGCCTCCCACATCTTAACCCTGTGTCTGAGCTCCAGGCCACCGCTCCTGGCTGTCTCTGGCCAAGGTTACTAACTATCCCTTCACTGCCTCAAATGGAACTCCATCTTCTCAAAGCCCTGGGCCCCTCCCGCCATCAGGTCCTCCTGCAGGTCTTTCTCCCACAAGCAGCCATGACCACTTACAGCGTTTTTCCTGTTTCTCTTGAATCCAAGGGTGTCTCCCCCATGTCCCTGGGAAACCAGCCCCTCACTGCTCACGAAGTGCACTCCCAGAAAGTACTCAAACAGCCTCAGTTCCCCCCACTCCAAAGTATCCTACACACTGTTGTTGTTTAGTCACTAAGTCCTGACTGACTCTTTGCAACCCCATGGACTGTACAGCCCACCAGGTTCCTCTGTCCATGGGATTTCCCAGGCAAGAATACTAGAGTGGGTTGCCATTTCCTTTTCCCAACCTAGGGATCGAACCCATGTCTCTTGCACTGGCAAGTAGATTCATTACCACTGAGCCAGCTGGGAAGCCCCATTCTATATACACTGTACCACCACATTAATCATTTAACTGCTTCAATCTGGCCAAAAATCTTTCATGGCTCCCTATTATCCTCAGGTTAAAGTTAAAACCTGCTCTCCAAAGCCTCCAAAACCAGGCCCCAAAGCTCCCCTCCAGCCATACTACCCACTACTCCTTTACACAAATCCTGCACCCTAGCCAGCCAAACTTGTCTGCTCTGAACGACATTCCTCATCCCTGAGTATGTCTTTGCTCATACCAGTCCCCTTGCCTCAAGTTCCCTTCTGCCATTTAATAGAGCCATTGGTTAAATTCCATTTCAAACTCCATGTCATCCAGGAAGCTCTCCTGATTTAACAAAATAGCTCCTGCTTTTCTCTGATTTCCTATCAATAACCTTGACAGTTGATGGCACTCACACTGCATATATACTGAAATAAGCTGCTGAGTAAATACATTGTTTTCCCAACTGGAATATAAGTCCCTGGATAGTAAAAACTGTTTCTTGCGCTTCATGTTCCCCATGTATCCTTGAACATGGCAGTATTCTTGATACATCTACAAGGTGGACACTCAGTGATATGCATTACATAGAGAAACACTTTCAAGTTTACACTGTCTTTTTTTAAAATTAATTTTATTTTAAATGGAGGCTAATAACTTTACAATATTGTGGTGGTTTTTGTCATACATCAACATGAATCAGCCATGGGTGTACATGTATCCCACCATCCTGAACCCCACTGGCACTTCCCTCCTCACCTCATCCCTCTGGGTTGTCCCAGAGCACCAGCTTTGGGTGCCCTGCTTCATGCATCAAATTTGCACTGGTCATCTATTTTACATATGGTAATATACATGCTTCAGTGCTATTCTCTCATATCCAAAAGTCTGTTCTTTACATTTATGTCTCTCTTGCTGTCTTGCATATAGGGTCATCATTACCATCTTTCTAAATTCCATATATATACTGAAAGTGAAAGTGGAAGTCGCTAAGTCGTGTCCAACTCTTTGGGACCCCATAGACTGACTATACAGTCCATGGAACACTGGGCCAGAATACTGGAATGGGTACCCATTCCCTTCTCCAGGGGATCTTCTCAAGCCAGGGATCAAACCCAGGTCTCCCGCATTGCAGGTGGATTCTTTACCAGCTGAGCCACCAGGGAAGCCCAATATATATTACACTGTTGTTGTTTTTTTTTTAAATATTCAGTATCTTAACATTTCTTTTCCCACAAAAGGTCCCAGGTATCAGTTCAGTTCAGTTGCTCAGTCGTGTCCGACTCTTTGCGACCCCATGAATTGCAGTACGCCAGGCCTCCCTGTCCATCACCAACTCCCGGAGCTCACTCAGACTCACGTCCACTGAGTCAGTGATGCCATCCAGCCATCTCATCCTCGGTCGTCCCCTTCTCCTCCTGCCCACAATCCCTCCCAGCATCAGAGTCTTTTCCAATGAGTCAACTCCTCGCATGAGGTGGCCAAAGTACTGGAGTTTCAGCTTTAGCATCATTCCTTCCAAAGAAATGCCAGGGCTGATCTCCTTCAGAATGGACTGGTTGGATCTCCTTGCAGTCCAAGGGACCCTCAAGAGTCTTCTCCAACACCACAGTTCAAAAGCATCAATTCTTCGGTGCTCAGCTTTCTTCACAGTCCAACTCTCACATCCATACATGACCACTGGAAAAACCATAGCCTTGACTAGATGGACCTTTGTTGGCAAAGTAATGTCTCTGCTTTCGAATATGCTATCTAGGTTGGTCATAACTTTTCTTCCAAGGAGTAAGTGTCTTTTAATTGCATGGCTGCAGTCACCATCTGCAGTGATTTTGGAGCCCAAAAAAATACTCTGACACTGTTTCCACTGTTTCCCCATCTATTTCCCATGAAGTGATGGGACCAGATGCCATGATCTTCGTTTTCTGAATGTTGAGCTTTAAGCCAACTTTTTCACTTTCCTCTTTCACTTTCATCAAGAGGCTTTTTAGTTCCTCTTCACTTTCTGGCATAAGGGTGGTGTTATCTGCATATCTGAGGTTATTGATATTTCTCCTGGCAATCTTGATTCCGGCTTGTGCTTCTTCCAGCCCAGCGTTTCTCATGATGTACTCTGCATAGAAGTTAAATAAGCAGGGTGACAATATACAGCCTTGACGTACTCCTTTTCCTATTTGGAACCAGTCTGTTGTTCCATGTCCAGTTCTAATTGTTGCTTCCTGACTTGCATAAAGGTTTCTCAAGAGGCAGGTCAGGTGGTCTGGTATTCCCATTTCTTTCAGAATTTTCCACAGTTTATTGTGATCCACACAGTCAAAGGCTTTGGCATAGTCAATAAAGCAGAAATAGATGTTTTTCTGGAACTCTCTTGCTTTTTCCATGATCCAGCAGATGTTGGCAATTTGATCTCTGGTTCCTCTGCCTTTTCTAAAACCAGCTTGAACATCAGGAAGTTCACGGTTCACATATTGCTGAAGCCTGGCTTGGAGAATTTTGAGCATTACTTTACTAGTGTGTGAGATGAGTGCAATTGTGCAGTAGTTTGAGCATTCTTTGGCATTGCCTTTCTTTGGGATTGGAATGAAAACTGAACTTTTGCAGTCCTGTGACCACCGCTGAGTTTTCCAAATTTGCTGGCATATTGAGTGCAGCACTTTGACAGCATCTTCTTTCAGGATCTGAAATATCTCCACTGGAATTTCATCACCTCCACTAGCTTTGTTCATAGTGATGCTTTCTAAGGCCCACTTGACTTCACATTCCAGGATGTCTGGCTCTAGGTGAGTGATCACACCATCGTGATTATCTGGGTCATGAAGATCTTTTTTGTACAGTTCTTCTTTGTATTCTTGCCATCTCTTCTTAACATCTTCTTCTGTTAGGTCCATACCATTTCTGTCCTTTATCGAGCCCATCTTTGCATGAAATGTTCCCTTGGTATCTCTAATTTTCTTGAAGAGATCTCTAGTCTTTCCCATTCTGTTGTTTTCCTCTATTTCTTTGCATTGATCGCTGAGGAAGGCTTTCTTATCTCTTCTTGCTATTCTTTGGAACTCTACATTCAGATGCTTATATCTTTCCTTTTCTCCTTTGCTTTTCAATTCTCTTCTTTTCACAGCTATTTATCAGACACCCATTTTGCTTTTTTGCATTTCTTTCCCATGGGGATGGTCTTGATCCCTGTCTCCTGGTACAATGTCACGAACCTCCGTCCATAGTTCATCAGGCCCTCTATCTATCAGATCTAGTCCCTTAAGTCTATTTTTCACTTCCACTGTATAATCATAAGGGATTTGATTTAGGTCATACCTGAATGGTCTAGTGGTTTTCCCTACTTTCTTCAATTTAAGTCTGAATTTGGCAATAAGGAGTTCATGATCTGAGCCACAGTCAGCTCCTGGTCTTGTTTTTGTTGACTGTATAGAGCTTCTCCATCTTTGGCTGCAAAGAACATAATCAATCTGATATCGGTGTTGACCATCTGGTGATGTCCGTGTGTAGAGTCTTCTCTTGTGTTGTTGGAAGAGGGTGTTTGCTATGACCAGTGCATAATGCTGCAAAAGTAAATGCAAGGAAGGACATTTCCAGGGAGATGGAAATATTCTAAACTGACTGTGGCTGCACAACTCTATAAATTTGCTAAAACTCATGGACCTGTACACTTAAAATGGGTGAACTTTCTGGTATGTAAATTATACTTGGATAAAACTGTTTAAAATAATAAATAAATACAGATCCATGCATCCTTAAGTAACTGTGTAAGGGGAAAAGGAAGGATTCTCTCTACTGTTACCTGATACTGAAACAGATATTTAAATGCAATTTATGTTTTTTCTGGGCTTCCCTGGTGACTCAGACAGTAAAGAATCCACTTGTTTTTTTCTATTAGGCTCATTATAACAACAACAAAAAACTTAAATGCAAAAGAGTAAAAAGAAAGTAAATGTTAGCAGAAATCTACCACATAAGAAATAACTGAAAAGATAGTCAAATAATTATCATACTACTTTTTTCATTCAACACTATGACATCTTTGGGAGTCAAGAAATATATTCATCTCTATATCATCCTTTTAATGGCTATATAGTATTCTATTGGGTTAATGTACCATAAAATATTCAACCTCACATTTATTAATAGATATTTATGTGTTCTTAATATAAATCTTTTTGTATGCATCTTGCATACTTGTTTGATTATTGCCCTAGGATAAATTTCAAGAAGTGGAATTTATGTAAAAGCGTCCATATTTTTATTTTGATACTGCCAAACTAATGTATTTTTTTTTTCTTTTCTTTTGGGCCACACCACATGGCACGTGGGACTGTAGTTCCCCAACCAGCAATTGAACCCACACCCCTGGCATTGGATGTACAGAGTACTAACTACTGGACTGCCAAGGAAGTCCCAAAACTAATGGAATTTTAAAACTAACATTTCCTCTCCTTAGCCCTAGACCTGCCATTACCAGCTGGCAAAGAAGGATTTTCTTGGCCACAAATCTCTAATAAGTGAAGAATCCTTTCAATAATCTTTATTTTTGTGCTAATTTTTTGTTTTTATTCTCAACTCCAGCTTCCCCTGGATAGTACAGAGACTCAGACTGGCCAGGAAAAGTAGAGTGCTTCAAACACTTTAACCCATGTGTCCCTCTTTCTCGACAAATGTCACAAATCTCACCTTCATGCCCAGCTGACCTTTCTCTTCTCTTGGGTCATTTACCATAGTACCCCAACTCCAGTCCCTCACCTGGTCTTCTCTCATTCAGGCCCAAGAGGAAAGGGGTCCAGGCTTGGCCAGGAAAACTAATGCTATCACTGCAACAAAGCAAAAAATAACAGGAGAAGCATTCTGCAGGAGTAGAGCCCTCAGGAGAAATGGAGACAGTGGGTCATATGCTCTGAGCTAGGCCCCTCTACAGCCCCAGCAGGCCACAGAGCAGTGAGTTCAGGGTGAGGAGCATGTGCTAAGTGATGGCTGAGTAAACCTGGACAGCGTCCTATATGCAAACAGTGCTTCTGAGACTCCATAGAGTTTTGATCAGGCACTACAGGACTCATCCAGGGTCAGACTCAAGATAATCTCTATCAAAATTTCCCAATCAACACAGAAAGGAGAGATGGCCACTTCTGGTGGCCTCAAGCAGAAAGGGGTCCATTTCACTTTACCTTGCAGGTCTCAGCTTTTCCTTCTCACTCTGTTCAACCAACACACGTCACATGTGCAACAAGCCACACACAAAGGAAGAGAAGCAACTCCCACAGGTGCACAGTGGCCTCTACTACTAGCAAGTATTTATTCTTGGAAAGCTTATCCTCCAGACTGCCTTCCAGCCTCTCTGTGTGTCTTCCTGTCTAGCTCAGCTCCTAGAAAGAAGCCAGTATGAAGCGTCACACTTTGCTAGCATAATCCCTGCCTATGCCCACCTCTAGCACCACTGAAGCATCAAGAAGCAACACAGACATAAGTATCTCCATCCTGAAGCCAAAAGTCACACCTCTCTAGATGGGATAGATTAAGCATGGAAAATCAAGAAAAGAACAAGGCCTGGGGACCCCATGTTCTGCTTCACCAAGCTTACCCCTGATATTTAGAGGATCAGGGCCTTGGCTTTCACGCCTTCTCAGAGCAGGCCAGCTTCTGCCTTCAGCAGGTGTGCTATTTGTGCCCCAGGACTGGCATGCACACTGCCTAAAGTGTATCAACTTTAGACAGGGCTGCTGCTTCCAGTATCCTGTGAAAACCAAAATATTCATACTCCACCGTGACCACTATGACCATTGTTCGAAAAGCTGGATTATGGTTTTGCTGTCGGACGGTGCAGAGGAGGAGACAGCAGTGCAGCTGAGCAGAGATAGAGACAAGTCTGAATCCAATAACATGGAAAAGGTGTGGTGGGGGGAGGGAAATCACAACAAAATATGATTTATAGTTATTTTAATCTCCTAAAAGCTTCTCTCTCAATATTGAAATTCTCTTTTGCAAATTAAGGCCCTGCTGAAGATTCTAGATGTTACCACATCCCAACTGGCACCCCACCTGCCCCTCCTATGCTTTTTTGTGCCCCATTCATGTTTTAAATTTGCATTGTAAACTATGAAAAAGGAAAGCTTCCGCAGAAAGCAATTTCCTGGGCCAGCAGCTCTTGGACTAATATTCCCTTTGCAATTACCAGGGCTCCTGCATATGTGTGCTCCCCTCCTTCCTCCCACCAGCCCACCCCCCAACTCCCTCCTCCTTCCCTGCCAGCACCTTCTACCTGAGCCAAGCCTATCTGACCAGCACCACAGACAGTGCCACAAGCGAACCCCTATGAAAATGCCCTGGCCAGAGAGAGGAGCAAGAACCAGCTGGGAAAAGGGGCAAGGATCTTGGGTAGTCAGCTTAACAGAACACCCCAGAAGCACAGAAGTGTTGTCTGTAGTACAAGGCTCATAACTTATATAAAACAGGAAATAAAGACCCCTGCTCCCAAAAGTTAACAATCTGAAACTTCGAAAAAGTCCTGCTTAAGAAACTACTAGAGGTACAAGGATTAGCAGATATCCATTTCACACAACTGAGATCTTTCAGTATCAGTGTGAAGGAAGAGCAAAAATATTTGCTGGCTTGCTGAGGTATAAGTGCATCCTTCATTGTTATCCTATCTAGAAATTCAGCCCAGCAAAATTCAGAATCAGCACAGCTCTTTTTGAATCATAGCATCTTTTTTTTTTTTTTTTACCTCTTCGGCCGCACTGCATGTCAAGTGAGATCTTAGTTACCCAACCAGGGATTGAAACCCCACTCCCTGCACTGGAAGGAGGGGAGCCCTAACCACTGCACCACCAGGGAACTCCACGAATCATAGAATATTTATAGCCAGTTTTCCACATGAATACTGTCAACATATCTCACTGCTAGTGGTACACAGTTCTCTTCCTTGATGGTGTGAGGAAAATATTCCAGTTCTTAAGTTCCAGGCTCCTAACCCCCCAAAGTGGGCTCTAATAATGAAGTTCATTCTGATAATGAAACTCAAGAGGCTCACGGATGCTGGCAATGGTCATGGACAGCAGAATGCCTGTTCTTGGGTCTTGAGCCCACAAGCAAGGAGAGTCACGTGGGACTGTCCTGAACTCAGAGAGGGAAAGAAACACAACTGACTATGTGGACTGCCACCTGGAAGTCCCAGGGACCAGGACTCCGGTAGATGGAAAAGTGATGGGGAGAAGACATCTTTTCAAAAAATTTGCTTTAAAATGAAAGGAAAACAAGGAACTTAAGTCTTGACTCCAAATTTAAGTACTGAAATCTGCCCCAAATGGCCTGAGAGCCACCTATGAATAATTACAGGAGGATGGGGTAATCCTTCCACTTCTGACATAACCCCTCAATATACAAAAAACACATTATTAATCCAGCCACACTCCCATCATTCCCTTTTTCACTCAGACCCAGTGCAAAGCCCACTCCACCCCCTAGTCTACTTATAAGAGTGAGCTCCATCGGCTCAAAAAACTAAAAGCACAGATATTTCATGAAGATCCCTCTTTTGACTGACCTGAGTGTTGCAGCTAGCAGGTGGGGAAATCTTAAATATACGAGTGTTATCATGACGAGACCACTGGAACGGATCACTGCTATAAGTCAGACAAGGGCTAGAAGTTTCCGCCCTACCATCAGGTTCCTCTTTAGCCTTGACAGATCAAACTCAAGCCGAAGCAGGCTACAGAGATCAGTTCAGTCTCCGAGCCAAAGGTCTTCACAGTGAGGGACCAAAGCTGCCCTGGCTGGGCCTCTGCCGGCCCGTGTCCCAGATTAATCACCACCAGGAGGGGCCTGGACACTAGGCTGCAATCTGAGCCCAGCAGCACCTGCACAAGGGTTACCCTGGCACCTCCCTCATCCCCTCAGGCAAGACTCCAGGGCATGAAGGTATCCACCTGCTGACTACACTACCTGGAACAGGCAGGCCAGACACTTAGCCATCTTCAACCCCACAGGTAAGTCACAGGCAGTTCAAGTTAGTGCAAGAAGGAAGAGAGATATACAGACTCAAGGAGTGAAGTTAAGGCTCCAAGAGAAAGAAAATTCTCAGCCTCTGAAGAGAAAGACTTCAATGCCCCTCTCACCACTATCTAGGGAGAATATTTAGCTCGAGACCAGTGGTGAGCAAACTAAGACCTCAGAGGTTATGAACTAATGAGATGCTTCATGTTTGGGGCACATTCTCATCATTTATAGACCAAGAGGAGGGAGGGAGAACACAACAGGGATTTTTCAAAACACCCGCAAATGCTACCAATATGCCCATGTGAAGGAAACTTAGACATAAGTTAATTCACCCTGTGAGGGTGCAGGAGAGTTTCCTCTGAATGCCAAGACCTCACAGAACAGTTTCCTTAAAGGATCTAAATCAGGACACTATTTCAAACACATGTTCACATACAGCTAGTGACTATGTGTGATGTGTGTACACATGTCTGTTCATGCTAGAGCATACTTTTCAGGACCAATGGACCGTATTATATATTCTCCTCAGAAGGCAATTTGCTTTATATTGTTGCTTCTTAAGTCTACTGGGGTAGGAGAAAGTATTCTTGAGACTCAAAAAAAAAAAAAAAAAAAAATCAAAAGGAGGAAGAGAAGCCCGGAAGATCTGTATCTTAGAACGATCTGTCCCAGGCCCCAGCTTGTGATATAAGGAGAGGCCACTCGGATGGATGCACCCTTTTCCACCTGCCTCATGCCCCAGGGAAGGAAGGGTAGGAGAGGTCCAAGTCAGATTGAAGTGTGTATCCCTTAAAAGAGCAGAGAAAAAGCACAGGTCAGATAAGAGGAGAAAGAGCTCCTACACAGCGCCTTCATTTGAAGAAAAACACCCACATCCTGACTGTTACACCTTGTACCTCCAGAGCTCCATCTCCAGGAATTCCCTTTGAACTCCCGCTGCAACCCAGAGTTAGGATAGAGCAGTGGCTACAATTACAACTTGCTTGCAAGGGGGTGGGGGTGGGGGAGAACTCTGCATTTGACGGGCCATGAAAGGTCCCTGCCTGTAAAACAGACTGGAAAACAAACCCTTAATTTAAATGTTAATGAAAGTGCTGCTGGGACATCAGAGGGTTCCCGGCTGCTCAGAGAACAGCAACACCAGCCCCAGGATTTATGGCTCCCCTTCCCCCTCCTGCCTCCCTCTCTGCCTCATCACCCACTGAAGTTTAAAGAGTAAAAAAAAAAAAAACAACTAATTTTAACATTAACTCCGTGCTTCCACCTTGGGATGTGATTGCTAAATTATCTGTCGGCAGAACACTGATCAAAGGTGGAAAAACAGAGGCACATTGCACACATAACCCAGAAAAGTCAGCCGCAGCTACGGAAGGAAAATTGCCATCTTTCTTCCTGACGCAGGAAGGGCAGAAGCAATAGCGGTACAGGTAGGGACTGGAGCTGGAAGGCGCAGGCAGTAGCAGTGAAGGAAGACTCTGATCCCTCCCACGTGTTGTGCTCCCCATTTTAGACCTTCGCGCACCGTCTTTGCTAAGTTTGACTGGTCTGTCTCTCCATCAGACCATGCCGTCTAGTTCACTGTTGTTTCCCCAGGGTCTAGCATGCTATAATGTTTAAGAAGTATCTGGAGAGAGAAAGAGAGATCAGGACAGGAGGAGAGAGACAGCGACAGACATAGAGCAGAGAAAGAAAGAATGGAACACTGAGACTGAGGGATGGAAACGTATCTGTAGCAGGGGCACAGCATCCCACTTTCTGCAGCAGCCTCTGCTTTTGGTTGCAGTGTTTCATTTCAGCCAGTTCTTCACAACTGAGCCAACCTTCCTGGCCAGGGAAGGAGTAGCTCCCACAAATGGGGTCTGGGCCAGCCAGGGCTGGTTGGGTTGCTGGTCTCAGGCCAGCAGCTCAGCACATGAGTCTCTCTGTGCCCAATATGCCCTGGGTAGTGGCAGAAATCCAGGGTCATGAGGAAGTGAAACCCACCCCTGTGGCATTTCATCCATGCTACTGATGGATATGTCTGTCGGAGAGGCTTGGCTTAGCACAGGCAATGAACTCTAGGGTGGCGGGCACTGCCCTGAGATTCAGCAGGACCAGACTCCAATTCAGTTGTTTCCCTATGCTGGTCTCTTTCCAGTATTAGGTTATCTTAGGCTGGACCAGTGGGCCCACCAAGCGTCACAGAGAGTTCCCGTCTTTCTCCAGACACCCTGCTACCCCTTCCAGCCATGCCAGGCTCTGGCCTGTCCACACTGTCTTTGTGTCCCTGACATTCTCATGCAGGGCACACCTGTAGGAGACTCCCTCTAGTATGCTCTTCAGCCTGGCAAAGGAGGACCCTGAGCCCCTCCTTGCTGACAGAAGGTGCCCTTTCCTGAGCAAGGCCCTGACCCTGGGAAGGGGGAAGAGACAGATCTTGAAAGCTGTGGGCCAAACCATCAGGATGATCAGCTACAGTGTGAAACACAACAACGTCATCCATCAGTCTTTCTTCAGGTTATCAAGGTTAGGGATCCCCTTCGGGACCAGCTCTTTATCACCAACTAGCAAAAGCAAAACTCAGGGACACAACATTTACTTTTGATTTGTCTTTCGCTAAAATCACTGAGTGAGTTAGGAAGCCTAGGGCCAAAGGATTGTTGAACCACTGGGAACCAAAAGAATCTAAACTGAAAGTTGGCTGCCTTTTTTTCCCAATCTTTCAAACCTCTCTGTCAGAGAAAACTCCAGATGCAATTACCTTTCACTAAAGAAGGGCGTATTTCAACAGGCTGGTGAATGTGTCTGCCACACACACAACACACAGTAAACCCTGTAGCCACTGGGAACAAACACCCACTCTCCGCAGAAATCCACCCGCTTACCGAACAGTACACAGTGATGGCTTTCCTTCCAGACTCTCCCTCACCTCTGGGAGAAATGAAGCAAGAAGGGGCAGCTCCTCCATCAAAAGCCCCCAGAGGCCACAACTCACTTTACAAATTTGAATCGGTACATTTCATGCAGACTTGGACTAATCCCCCAAAAAACAAACAGGCCACCACAGTGAGCACAGTTACACAAAATTATATATTTAATAACACAGCTATGTCAAGCTTCTACGCCTATACCACTCATATGTTTCCCTAATGACAGAAACAAGAGAGAAGGGATTAAAACCCAAGTGTCCTGGGAAGCCTTCCTGACCACACGCACTCATATGATAGCAAGAGTTGTTCAGAAATGGGGAAAGGATTCTGCTGAGCATCTCTGTTTTCTTGGAGGGCAATAATAAATACGGTGTCTGCAGAGGAAGGAGGAGCTGTGGGCGCCTGTCTCTTCCACTCCTCGGCAAACAGGGTGATAGGGAACCAGACTCATTTCACCGCCAGGGTGCCTCCCAGCCAGCTTTGCAAGGGCCCCTGCGCACTGAAGACCCATGTGCACTGGCACTCCTGGGGTGAGCGCTCACAGCTACTCAAGTGAGCTCAGCCTTGACTGCATACCGCCTTTCTCCCCTTCCCCTCTGTATCGCAAGCTAGCCTCCAGAAATGGAATGTTCCCAGGTCCCCACTGAGCCTTTCAAGGGCCACAGCTACTGTGCAAGATTCTGGTGGGTGAAGGCCCTGCGGTGACCCAGAGGCCTGCCTCATGGCCCTCCCTGAGCACTACAGCAAGTGGCAATAAGCTGGAGACCGGAGCCTCTTCAGCCCTATCCCACACGCACCCTTCCCTGAGCCTCCATTTCTCCATCTGCCAGGAAGGGGATGCCCCTCTCTCTTCCTCAACTAAGACACACTAGTTTCAGGTGAATGTGAAAGCCATCACTGTGTACTGTTCGACAAGTGGGTGGATTTCTGCAGAGAGTGGGTGTTTGTTCCCAGTGGCTACAGGGTTTACTGTGTGTTGCATGTGTGGCAGACACATTCACCACAGTCAAGCGACCATTGCAGTTGTGTCCCCATCTTTCCCCACCACTGAGTAAGACCCTTGGGAGAGTCACCCCACAGCAAGCGCCCTGTCCACAGGGCACACAGAGGAAAGGGAGTGAGGAAAAAAGTGATGGAAAATAGAAGGGATAAAATTGAGTCTTTAACAGTTATTCATTTCCCTACTCTGAGTATTTACTATATTCAGCTAGAAATAATCTTTTAATAGCAATATAATGCACTGCACATTTTAAAAACTCTGCTTTTCTGTGATACTCATGGAAAAGTGCTCAGAACTCCATGTGACCTCAGGAGATAAATCCTGAGACCAGCTGGGCCCCACAATTACACCCAGACACGTGCCCTTCCACCTCCAGCATCTCACTTCTGTTCCAACTCAACCTGTCCTCTTTGCACTCATCACAGAGCTCCAGACTAGGCCTCCTCTACCGACAGAGGGCTACATCTATAAGTCACATATCCTAAAAACAGAGTCATTAGTGTTGGTGCAAGAAGATGTTATTAGATGTTGGTACAAGGAGGGCATGTAGGAGGAAGAGGGAAAGGTCTTTGCCTACCACCTTGAAACTTACTGGCTTTCCTTCTGTGTTTTTTGAGTACCTAAACATGGCTCTAAGCACATGACTGGTATTAAATATCATCCTCCAAGAGTGTTTACAAATCAAGAACTCAAGGTCAAGGAAGGAAGGAGACGTTGACATTTGGACACGGGACAGAATACCTGCTTTCTCTCAGTCATGAACACCTCAAATTAAGCCTAGGGCTTGAGGTTTCACGTTTCATGC